>NC_090448.1:1019647539-1020005102 GCF_031143425.1 Pleurodeles waltl
AACAACTACTAACCTTAACAACGAGGTCGGAACACCGACCTCGTCCTTACTACTAATGATTTTACCACGATGCCTTAACAACAAAATTTTGTTCTAAAGGCATTCCTGATAAACACAATTACTAATAGGCACCATTCACCCTACATCCCTCACCCCACCCCCCAAACCCCACCCCAAAACGTAAAACCCCCTGACCCCCCACCCCCTCCCCAAAACCAAAAACGCCCCATCCCCCCAACCCCACTCCAAAACCTAAAACCCCCTGACCCCCCACCCCCTCCCCAAAACCAAAAAACCCCCACCACCCCAACCCCACCCCAAAACCTAAAACCCCTGACCCCCCACCCCCTCCCCAAAACCAAAAACGTCCCACCCCCCCCACCCCACCCCAAAACCTAAAACCCCCTGACCCCCCACCACTCCCCAAAACCAAAAACGCCCCATCCCACCAACCCCACCCCACCCCACCCCAAAACCTAAAACCCCCTGACCCCCCACCCCACCCCCTCCCCAAAACCTAAACCCACTACTTACCTTAGTCAACCCCTTGTCACCTGCGTCGTCCTCCTTCGCCAACTCCCTTCTTTGTACCTTAACCACTCATGTTCGTTGTTCAGAACATACGTAGTTAAGGCACAAAAAAACGAAGTCGTGGTTAAAGAAAGCATTGTTGCGCTTTCGTTAACCACAACTTTTGTAATAAAAAAGTCGTAAAAAAGGATGTTTCCCTTTGCAAAGGATTCTGGGTAACAGAACCTGGTCCAAGCCACACAAGTGACCCCATCTTGGATTCCCCTAGGCCTCTAGTTTTCAGAAATGCACAGGTTTGGTAGGTTTCCCTAGGTGCCGGCTGAGCTAGAGGCCAAAATCTACAGGTAGGCACTTTGCAAAAAACACCTCTGTTTTCTTTCAAAAATTTGGATGTGTCCACGTTGCGCTTTGTGTCGTTTCCTGTCGCGGGCGCTAGGCCTACCCACACAAGTGAGGTATCATTTTTATCGGGAGACTTGGGGGAACGCTGGGTGGAAGGAAATTTGTGGCTCCTCTCAGATTCCAGAACTTTTTGCCACAGAAATATGAGGAACATGTGTTTTTTTAGCAAAATTTTGAGGTTTGCAAAGGATTCTGGGTAACAGAACCTGGTCCGAGCCCCACAAGTCACCCCATCTTGGATTCCCCTAGGTCTCTAGTTTTCAGAAATGCACAGGTTTGGTAGGTATCCCTAGGTGCAGGCTGAGCTAGAGGTCAAAATCTACAGGTAGGCACTTTGCAAAAAACACCTCTGTTTTTTTTTTAAAAATTGGATGTGTCCACGTTGCGCTTTGGGGCATTTCCTGTCGCGGGCGCTAGGCCTACCCACACAAGTGAGGTATCATTTTTATCGGGAGACTTGGGGGAATGCTGGGTGGAAGGAAATTTGTGGCTCCTCTCAGATTCCAGAACTTTCTGCCACAGAAATGTGAGGAACATGTGTTTTTTTAGCCAAATTTTGAGGTTTGCAAAGGATTCTGGGTAACAGAACCTGGTCCGAGCCACACAAGTCACCCCATCTTGGATTCCCCTTGGTCTCTAGTTTTCAGAAATGCACAGGTTTGGTAGGTTTCCCTAGGTGCCGGCTGAGCTAGAGGCCAAAATCTACAGGTAGGCACTTTGCAAAAAACACCTCTGTTTTCTTTCAAAAATTTGTATGTGTCCACGTTGCGCTTTGGGGCGGTTCCTGTCGCGGGCGCTAGGCCTACCCACACAAGTGAGGTATCATTTTTATCAGGAGACTTGGGGGAACGCTGGGTGGAAGGAAATTTGTGGCTCCTCTCAGATTCCAGAACTTTCTGCAACCGAAATATGAGGGACATGTGTTTTTTTAGCCAAATTTTGAGGTTTGCAAAGGATTATACGACGGAACACCGAATTAAAAACAACTACTAACCTTAACCCGACCTCGTCCTTACTACTAATGATTTTACCACGAATGCCTTAACAACGAAATTTCGTTGTAAAGGCATTCCTGATAAAACCATTACTAATAGGCACCATTCACCCTACATCCCTCACCCCACCCCCCAACCCCACCCCAAAACCTAAAACCCCCTGACCCCCCACCCCCTCCCCAAAACCAAAAACGCCCCATCCCCCCCAACCCCACCCCAAAACCTAAAACCACCTGACCCCCCACCCCCTCCCCAAAACCAAAAACGCCCCATCCCCCCAACCCCACCCCAAAACCTAAAACCCCCTGACCCCCCACCCCCACCCCCTCCCCAAAACCTAAACCCACAACTTACCTTAGTCAACCCCTTGTCACCTGCGTCGTCCTCGTTCGCCAACTCCCTTCTTTGTACCTTAACCATGCATGTTCGTTGTTCAGAACATACGTAGTTAAGGCACAAAAAAACGAAGTCGTGGTTAAAGAAAGCGTTGTTGCGCTTTCGTTAACCACGACTTTCGTAATAAAAAAGTCGCAAAAAAGGATGTTTCCCTTTGCAAAGGATTCTGGGTAACAGAACCTGGTCCGAGCCACACAAGTCACCCCATCATGGATTCCCCTACGTCTCTAGTTTTCAGAAATGCACAGGTTTGGTAGGTTTCCCTAGGTGCCGGCTGAGCTAGAGGCCAAAATCTACAGGTAAGCACTTTGCAAAAAACACCTTTGTTTTCTTTAAAAAAATTGGATGTGTCCACGTTGCGCTTTGGGGCGGTTTCTGTCCCGGCAGCTAGGCCTACCCACACAAGTGAGGTATCATTTTTATCGGGAGACTTGGGGGAACGCTGGGTGGAAGGAAATTTGTGGCTCCTCTCAGATTCCAGAACTTTCTGCCACAAAAATGTGAGGAACATGTGTTTTTTTAGCCAAATTTTGAGTTTTGCAAAGGATTATACGACGGAACACCGAATTAAAAACAACTACTAACCTTAACAACGAGGTCGGAACACCGACCTCGTCCTTACTACTAATGATTTTACCACGAATGCCTTAACAACGAAATTTTGTTGTAAAGGCATTCCTGATAAACACAATTACTAATAGGCACCATTCACCCTACATCCCTCACCCCACCCCCCCAACCCCACCCCAAAACCTAAAACCCCCTGACCCCCCACCCCCTCCCTAAAACCAAAAACGCCCCATCCCCCCAACCCCACCCCAAAACCTAAAACCCCCTGACCCCCCACCCCCTCCCTAAAACCAAAAACGCCCCACCCCCCAAACCCCACCCCAAAACCCCCTGACCCCCCACCTCCTCCCCAAAACCAAAAACGCCCCACCCCCCCAACCCCACCCCAAAACCTAAAACCCCCTGACCCCCCACCACTCCCCAAAACCAAAAACGCCCCATCCCCCCAACCCCACCTCACCCCACCACAAAACCTAAAACCCCCTGACCCCCCCACCACTCCCCAAAACCAAAAACGCCCCATCCCCCCAACCCCACCTCACCCCACCCCAAAACCTAAAACCCCCTGACCCCCCACCCCCTCCCCAAAACCTAAACCCACTACTTACCTTAGTCAACCCCTTGTCACCTGCGTCGTCCTCCTTCGCCAACTCCTTTCTTTGTACCTTAACCACTCATGTTCGTTGTTCAGAACATACGTAGTTAAGGCACAAAAAAACGAAGTCGTGGTTAAAGAAAGCATTGTTGCGCTTTCGTTTACCACGACTTTCGTAATAAAAAAGTCGTAAAAAAGGATGTTTCCCTTTGCAAAGGATTCTGGGTAACAGAACCTGGTCCGAGCCTCACAAGTCACCCCATCGTGGATTCCCCTAGGTCTCTAGTTTTCAGAAATGCACAGGTTTGGTAGGTTTCCCTAGGTGCCGGCTGAGCTAGAGGCCAAAATCTACAGGTAGGCACTTTGGAAAAAACAGCTCTGTTTTCTTTTAAAAAATGGGATGTGTCCACGTTGCGTGTTGGGGCGTTTCTTGTCGCGGCCGCTAGGCCTACCCACACAAGTGAGGTATCATTTTTATCGGGAGACTTGGGGGAACGCTGGGTGGGTGGAAATTTGTGGCTCCTCTCAGATTCCAGAACTTTCTGCCACAGAAATGTGAGGAACATGTGTTTTTTTAGCCAAATTTTGAGGTTTGCAAAGGATTCTGGGTAACAGAACCTGGTCCGAGCCACACAAGTCACCCCATCTTGGATTCCCCTAGGTCTCTAGTTTTCAGAAATGCACAGGTTTGGTAGGTATCCCTAGGTGCCGGCTGAGCTAGAGGCCAAAATCTACAGGTAGGCACTTTGCAAAAAACACCTCTGTTTTCTTTCAAAAATTTGGATGTGTCCACGTTGCGCTTTGTGTCGTTTCCTGTCGCGGGCGCTAGGCCTACCCACACAAGTGAGGTATCATTTTTATCGGGAGACTTGGGGGAACGCTGGGTGGAAGGAAATTTGTGGCTCCTCTCAGATTCCAGAACTTTTTGCCACAGAAATGTGAGGAACATGTGTTTTTTTAGCAAAATATTCAGGTTTGCAAAGGATTCTGGGTAACAGAACCTGGTCCGAGCCCCACAAGTCACCCCATCTTGGATTCCCCTAGGTCTCTAGTTTTCAGAAATGCACAGGTTTGGTAGGTATCCCTAGGTGCAGGCTGAGCTAGAGGCCAAAATCTACAGGTAGGCACTTTGCAAAAAACACCTCTGATTTTTTAAAAAAAATTGGATGTGTCCACGTTGCGCTTTGGGGCGTTTCCTGTCGCGGGCGCTAGGCCTACCCACACAAGTGAGGTATCATTTTTATCGGGAGACTTGGGGGAACGCTGGGTGGAAGGAAATTTGTGGCTCCTCTCAGATTCCAGAACTTTCTGCCACAGAAATGTGAGGAACATGTGTTTTTTTAGCCAAATTTTGAGGTTTGCAAAGGATTCTGGGTAACAGAACCTGGTCCGAGCCACACAAGTCACCCCATCTTGGATTCCCCTCGGTCTCTAGTTTTCAGAAATGCACAGGTTTGGTAGGTTTCCCTAGGTGCCGGCTGAGCTAGAGGCCAAAATCTACAGGTAGGCACTTTGCAAAAAACACCTCTGTTTTCTTTCAAAAATTTGGATGTGTCCACGTTGCGCTTTGGGGCGGTTCCTGTCGCGGGCGCTAGGCCTACCCACACAAGTGAGGTATCATTTTTATCAGGAGACTTGGGGGAACGCTGGGTGGAAGGAAATTTGTGGCTCCTCTCAGATTCCAGAACTTTCTGCCACCGAAATATGAGGAACATGTGTTTTTTTAGCCAAATTTTGAGGTTTGCAAAGGATTATACGACGGAACACCGAATTAAAAACAACTACTAACCTTAACCCAACCTCGTCCTTACTACTAATGATTTTACCACGAATGCCTTAACAACGAAATTTCGTTGTAAAGGCATTCCTGATAAAACCATTACTAATAGGCACCATTCACCCTACATCCCTCGCCCCACCTCCCAACCCCACCCCAAAACCAAAAACCCCCTGACCCCCCACCCCCTCCCCAAAACCAAAAACGCCCCATCCCCCCCAACCCCACCCCAAAACCTAAAACCACCTGACCCCCCACCCCCTCCCCAAAACCAAAAACGCCCCATCCCCCCAACCCCACCCCAAAACCTAAAACCCCCTGACCACCCACCCCCTCCCCAAAACCTAAACCCTCAACTTACCTTAGTCAACCCCTTGTCACCTGCGTCGTCCTCGTTCGCCAACTCCCTTCTTTGTACCTTAACCATGCATGTTCGTTGTTCAGAACATACGTAGTTAAGGCACAAAAAAACGAAGTCGTGGTTAAAGAAAGCGTTGTTGCGCTTTCGTTAACCACGACTTTCGTAATAAAAAAGTCGCAAAAAAGTATGTTTCCCTTTGCAAAGGATTCTGGGTAACAGAACCTGGTCCGAGCCACACAAGTCACCCCATCATGGAATCCCCTACGTCTCTAGTTTTCAGAAATGCACAGGTTTGGTAGGTTTCCCTAGGTGCCGGCTGAGCTAGAGGCCAAAATCTACAGGTAAGCACTTTGCAAAAAACACCTTTGTTTTCTTTAAAAAAATTGGATGTGTCCACGTTGCGCTTTGGGGCGGTTTCTGTCCCGGGCGCTAGGCCTACCCACACAAGTGAGGTATCATTTTTATCGGGAGACTTGGGGGAACGCTGGGTGGAAGGAAATTTGTGGCTCCTCTCAGATTCCAGAACTTTCTGCCACAGAAATGTGAGGAACATGTGTTTTTTTAGCCAAATTTTGAGGTTTGCAAAGGATTATACGACGGAACACCGAATTAAAAACAACTACTAACCTTAACAACGAGGTCGGAACACCGACCTCGTCCTTACTACTAATGATTTTACCACGAATGCCTTAACAACGAAATTTTGTTGTAAAGGCATTCCTGATAAACACAATTACTAATAGGCACCATTCACCCTACATCCTTCACCCCACCCCCCCAACCCCACCCCAAAACATAAAACCCCCTGACCCCCCACCCCCTCCCTAAAACCAAAAACGCCCCATCCCCCCAACCCCACCCCAAAACCTAAAACCCCCTGACCCCCCACCCCCTCCCCAAAACCAAAAACGCCCCACCCCCCCAACCCCACCCCAAAACCTAAAACCCCCTGACCCCCACCTCCTCCCCAAAACCAAAAACGCCCCACCCCCCCCAACCCCACCCCAAAACGTAAAACCCCCTGACCCCCCACCCCTCCCCAAAACCAAAAACGCCCCATCCCCCCAACCCCACCCCAAAAGCTAAAACCCCCTGACCCCCCATCCCCTCCCCAAAACCAAAAACCCCCCACCCCCCCCAACCCCACCCCAAAACCTAAAACCCCTGACCCCCCACCCCCTCCCCAAAACCAAAAACATCCCACCCCCCCAACCCCACCCCAGAACCTAAAACCCCCTGACCCCCCACCACTCCCCAAAACCAAAAACGCCCCATCCCACCAACCCCACCCCACCCCAAAACCTAAAACCCCCTGACCCCCCACCCCCTCCCCAAAACCTAAACCCACTACTTACCTTAGTCAACCCCTTGTCACCTGCGTCGTCCTCCTTCGCCAACTCCCTTCTTTGTACCTTAACCACTCATGTTCGTTGTTCAGAACATACGTAGTTAAGGCACAAAAAAAACGAAGTCGTGGTTAAAGAAAGCATTGTTGCGCTTTCGTTAACCACGACTTTCGTAATAAAAAAGTCGTAAAAAAGGATGTTTCCCTTTGCAAAGGATTCTGGGTAACTGAACCTGGTCCGAGCCACACAAGTGACCCATCTTGGATTCCCCTTGGCCTCTAGTTTTCAGAAATGCACAGGTTTGGTAGGTTTCCCTATGTGCCGGCTGAGCTAGAGGCCAAAATCTACATGTAAGAACTTTGCAAAAAACACCTCTGTTTTCTTTAAAAAATTTGGATGTGTCCACGTTGCGCTTTGGGGCGTTTCCTGTCGCGGGCGCTAGGCCTACCCACACAAGTGAGGTATCATTTTTATCGGGAGACTTGGGGGAACGCTGGGTGGAAGGAAATTTGTGGCTCCTCTCAGATTCCAGAACTTTCTGCCACAGAAATGTGAGGAACATGTGTTTTTTTAGCCAAATTTTGAGGTTTGCAAAGGATTATACGACGGAACACAGAATTAAAAACAACTACTAACCTTAACAACGAGGTCGGAACACCGACCTCGTCCTTACTACTAATGATTTTACCACGATGCCTTAACAACAAAATTTTGTTGTAAAGGCATTCCTGATAAACACAATTACTAATAGGCACCATTCACCCTACATCCCTCACCCCACCCCCCCAACCCCACCCCAAAACGTAAAACCCCCTGACCCCCCACCCCCTCCCCAAAACCAAAAACGCCCCATCCCCCCAACCCCACTCCAAAACCTAAAACCCCCTGACCCCCCACCCCCTCCCCAAAACCAAAAAACCCCCACCCCCCCAACCCCACCCCAAAACCTAAAACCCCTGACCTCCCACCCCCTCCCCAAAACCAAAAACGTCCCACCCCCCCCACCCCACCCCAAAACCTAAAACCCCCTGACCCCCCACCACTCCCCAAAACCAAAAACGCCCCATCCCACCAACCCCACCCCACCCCACCCCAAAACCTAAAACCCCCTGACCCCCCACCCCACCCCCTCCCCAAAACCTAAACCCACTACTTACCTTAGTCAACCCCTTGTCACCTGCGTCGTCCTCCTTCGCCAACTCCCTTCTTTGTACCTTAACCACTCATGTTTGTTGTTCAGAACATACGTAGTTAAGGCACAAAAAAACGAAGTCGTGGTTAAAGAAAGCATTGTTGCGCTTTCGTTAACCACAACTTTCGTACTAAAAAAGTCGTAAAAAAGGATGTTTCCCTTTGCAAAGGATTCTGGGTAACAGAACCTGGTCCAAGCCACACAAGTGACCCCATCTTGGATTCCCCTAGGCCTCTAGTTTTCAGAAATGCACAGGTTTGGTAGGTTTCCCTAGGTGCCGGCTGAGCTAGAGGCCAAAATCTACAGGTAGGCACTTTGCAAAAAACACCTCTGTTTTCTTTCAAAAATTTGGATGTGTCCACGTTGCGCTTTGTGTCGTTTCCTGTCGCGGGCGCTACGCCTACCCACACAAGTGAGGTATCATTTTTATCGGGAGACTTGGGGGAACGCTGGGTGGAAGGAAATTTGTGGCTCCTCTCAGATTCCAGAACTTTTTGCCACAGAAATGTGAGGAACATGTGTTTTTTTAGCAAAATATTCAGGTTTGCAAAGGATTCTGGGTAACAGAACCTGGTCCGAGCCCCACAAGTCACCCCATCTTGGATTCCCCTAGGTCTCTAGTTTTCAGAAATGCACAGGTTTGGTAGGTATCCCTAGGTGCAGGCTGAGCTAGAGGCCAAAATCTACAGGTAGGCACTTTGCAAAAAACACCTCTGATTTTTTTAAAAAAATTGGATGTGTCCACGTTGCGCTTTGGGGCGTTTCCTGTCGCGGGCGCTAGGCCTACCCACACAAGTGAGGTATCATTTTTATCGGGAGACTTGGGGGAACGCTGGGTGGAAGGAAATTTGTGGCTCCTCTCAGATTCCAGAACTTTCTGCCACAGAAATATGAGGAACATGTGTTTTTTTAGCCAAATTTTGAGGTTTGCAAAGGATTCTGGGTAACAGAACCTGGTCCGAGCCACACAAGTCACCCCATCTTGGATTCCCCTCGGTCTCTAGTTTTCAGAAATGCACAGGTTTGGTAGGTTTCCCTAGGTGCCGGCTGAGCTAGAGGCCAAAATCTACAGGTAGGCACTTTGCAAAAAACACCTCTGTTTTCTTTCAAAAATTTGGATGTGTCCACGTTGCGCTTTGGGGCGGTTCCTGTCACGGGCGCTAGGCCTACCCACACAAGTGAGGTATCATTTTTATCAGGAGACTTGGGGGAACGCTGGGTGGAAGGAAATTTGTGGCTCCTCTCAGATTCCAGAACTTTCTGCCACCGAAATATGAGGAACATGTGTTTTTTTAGCCAAATTTTGAGGTTTGCAAAGGATTATACGACGGAACACCGAATTAAAAACAACTACTAACCTTAACCCGACCTCGTCCTTACTACTAATGATTTTACCACGAATGCCTTAACAACGAAATTTCGTTGTAAAGGCATTCCTGATAAAACCATTACTAATAGGCACCATTCACCCTACATCCCTCGCCCCACCGCCCAACCCCACCCCAAAACCTAAAACCCCCTGACCCCCCACCCCCTCCCCAAAACCAAAAACGCCCCATCCCCCCCAACCCCACCCCAAAACCTAAAACCACCTGACCCCCCACCCCCTCCCCAAAACCAAAAATGCCCCATCCCCCCAACCCCACCCCAAAACCTAAAACCCCCTGACCCCCCACCCCCTCCCCAAAACCTAAACCCACAACTTACCTTAGTCAACCCCTTGTCACCTGCGTCGTCCTCGTTCGCCAACTCCCTTCTTTGTACCTTAACCATGCATGTTCGTTGTTCAGAACATACGTAGTTAAGGCACAAAAAAACGAAGTCGTGGTTAAAGAAAGCGTTGTTGCGCTTTCGTTAACCACGACTTTCGTAATAAAAAAGTCGCAAAAAAGGATGTTTCCCTTTGCAAAGGATTCTGGGTAACAGAACCTGGTCCGAGCCACACAAGTCACCCCATCATGGATTCCCCTACGTCTCTAGTTTTCAGAAATGCACAGGTTTGGTAGGTTTCCCTAGGTGCCGGCTGAGCTAGAGGCCAAAATCTACAGGTAAGCACTTTGCAAAAAACACCTTTGTTTTCTTTAAAAAAATTGGATGTGTCCACGTTGCGCTTTGGGGCGGTTTCTGTCCCGGGCGCTAGGCCTACCCACACAAGTGAGGTATCATTTTTATCAGGAGACTTGGGGGAACGCTGGGTGGAAGGAAATTTGTGGCTCCTCTCAGATTCCAGAACTTTCTGCCACAGAAATGTGAGGAACATGTGTTTTTTTAACCAAATTTTGAGGTTTGCAAAGGATTATACGACGGAACACCGAATTAAAAACAACTACTAACCTTAACAACGAGGTCGGAACACCGACCTCGTCCTTACTACTAATGATTTTACCACGAATGCCTTAACAACGAAATTTTGTTGTAAAGGCATTCCTGATAAACACAATTACTAATAGGCACCATTCACCCTACATCCCTCACCCCACCCCCCCAACCCCACCCCAAAACCTAAAACCCCCTGACCCCCACCCCCTCCCCAAAACCAAAAACGCCCACCCCCCCAACCCCACCCCAAAACCTAAAACCCCCTGAACCCCCACCTCCTCCCCAAAACCAAAAACGCCCCACCCCCCCCAACCCCACCCCAAAACCTAAAACCCCCTGACCCCCCACCACTCCCCAAAACCAAAAACGCCCCATCCCCCCAACCCCACCTCACCCCACCCCAAAACCTAAAACCCCCTGACCCCCCACCCCCTCCCCAAAACCTAAACCAACTACTTACCTTAGTCAACCCCTTGTCACCTGCGTCGTCCTCCTTCGCCAACTCCCTTCTTTGTACCTTAACCACTCATGTTCGTTGTTCAGAACATACGTAGTTAAGGCACAAAAAAACGAAGTCGTGGTTAAAGAAAGCATTGTTGCGCTTTCGTTAACCACGACTTTCGTAATAAAAAAGTCGTAAAAAAGGATGTTTCCCTTTGCAAAGGATTCTGGGTAACAGAACCTGGTCCGAGCCTCACAAGTCACCCCATCGTAGATTCCCCTAGGTCTCTAGTTTTCAGAAATGCACAGGTTTGGTAGGTTTCCCTAGGTGCCGGCTGAGCTAGAGGCCAAAATCTACAGGTAGGCACTTTGGAAAAAACAGCTCTGTTTTCTTTTAAAAAATGGGATGTGTCCACGTTGCGTGTTGGGGCGTCTCTTGTCGCGGCCGCTAGGCCTACCCACACAAGTGAGGTATAATTTTTATCGGGAGACTTGGGGGAACGCTGGGTGGAAGGACATTTGTGGCTCCTCTCAGATTCCAGAACTTTCTGCCACAGAAATGTGAGGAACAAGTGTTTTTTTAGCCAAATTTTGAGGTTTGCAAAGGATTCTGGGTAACAGAACCTGGTCCGAGCCACACAAGTCACCCCATCTTGAATTCCCCTAGGTCTCTAGTTTTCAGAAATGCACAGTTTTGGTAGGTATCCCTAGGTGCCGGCTGAGCTAGAGGCCAAAATCTACAGGTAGGCACTTTGCAAAAAACACCTCTGTTTTCTTTAAAAAAATTGGATGTGTCCACGTTGCGCTTTGGGGCGTTTCCTGTCGCGGGCGCTAGGCCTACCCACACAAGTGAGGTATCATTTTTATCGGGAGACTTGGGGGAACGCTGGCTGGAAAGAAATTTGAGGCTCCTCTCAGATTCCAGAACTTTCTGCCACAGAAATGTGAGGAACATGTGTTTTTTTAGCCAAATTTTGAGGTTTGCAAAGGATTCTGGGTAATAGAACCTGGTCCAAGCCACACAAGTCACCCCATCTTGGATTCCCCTAGGTCTCTAGTTTTCAGAAATACACAGGTTTGGTAGGTTTCCCTAGGTGCCGGATGAGCAAGAGGCCAAAATCTACAGGTAGGCACTTTGCAAAAAACACCTCTGTTTTCTTTCAAAAATTTGGATGTGTCCACGTTGCGCTTTGGGGCTGTTCCTGTCGCGGGCGCTAGGCCTACCCACAGAAGTGAGGTATCATTTTTATCGGGAGACTTGAGGGAACGCTGGGTGGAAGGAAATTTGTGGCTCCTCTCAGATTCCAGAACTTTTTGCCACAGAAATGTGAGGAACATGGGTTTTTTTAGCCAAATTTTGAGGTTTGCAAAGGATTCTGGGTAACAGAACCTGATTCGAGCTACACAAGTCACCCCATCTTGGATTCCCCTCGGTCTCTAGTTTTCAGAAATGCACAGGTTTGGTAGGTTTCCCTAGGTGCCGGCTGAGCTAGAGGCCAAAATCTACAGGTAGGCACTTTTAAAAAAACACCTCTGTTTTCTTTCAAAAAATTGGATGTGTTCATGTTGCGGCTTTGGGGCGTTTCCTGTTGCGGGTGCTAGGCCTACCCACACAAGAGAGGTATCATTTTTATCGGGAGACTGGGGGGAACGCTGGGTGGAAGGAAATTTGTGACTCCTCTCAGATTTCTGAACTTTCTGCCACAGAAATGTGAGGAACATGTGTTTTTTTAGCCAAATTTTGAGGTTTGCAAAGGATTATACGACGGAACACCGAATTAAAAACAACTACTAACCTTAACCCGACTTCGTCCTTACTACTAATGATTTTACCACGAATGCCTTAACAACAAAATTTCGTTGTAAAGGCATTCCTGATAAAACCATTACTAATAGGAACCATTCACCCTACATCCCTCACCCCACCCCCCAACCCCACCCCAAAACCTAAAACCCCCTGACCCCCCACCCCTCCCCAAAACCAAAAACGCCCCATCCCCCAACCCCACCCCAAAACCTAAAACCACCTGAAACCCCACCCCCTCCCCAAAACCAAAAACGCCCAATCCCCCCAACCCCACCCCAAAACCTAAAACCCCCTAACCCCCCACCCCCACCCCCTCCCCAAAACCTAAACCCACTACTTACCTTAGTCAACCCCTTGTCACCTGCGTCGTCCTCCTTCGCCAACTCCCTTCTTTGTACCTTAACCATGCATGTTCGTTGTTCAGAACATACGTAGTTAAGGCACAAAAAAAACGAAGTCGTGGTTAAAGAAAGCGTTGTTGCGCTTTCGTTAACCACGACTTTCGTAATAAAAAAGTCGCAAAAAAGGATGTTTCCCTTTGCAAAGGATTCTGGGTGACAGAACCTGGTCCGAGCCACACAAGTCACCCCATCTTGGATTCCCCTACGTCTCTAGTTTACAGAAATGCACAGGTTTGGTAGGTTTCCCTAGGTGCCGGCTGAGCTAGAGGCCAAAATCTACAGGTAGGCACTTTGCAAAAAACACCTTTGTTTTCTTTCAAAAATTTGGATGTGTCTACGTTGCGCTTTGGGCAGTTCCTGTCGCGGGCGCTAGGCCTACCCACACAAGTGAGGTATCATTTTTATCGGGAGACTTGGGGGAACGCTGGGTGGAAGGAAATTTGTGGCTCCTCTCAGATTCCAGAACTTTCTGCCACAGAAATGTGAGGAACATGTGTTTTTTTAGCCAAATTTTGAGGTTTGCAAAGGATTATACGACGGAACACCGAATTAAAAACAACTACTAACCTTAACAACGAGGTCGGAACACCGACCTCGTCCTTACTACTAATGATTTTACCACGAATGCCTTAACAACAAAATTTTGTTGTAAAGGCATTCCTGATAAACACAATTACTAATAGGCACCATTCACCCTACATCCCTCACCCCACCCCCCCAACCCCACCCCAAAACCTAAAACCCCCTGACCCCCCACCCCCTCCCCAAAACCAAAAACGCCCCATCCCCCCAACCCCACCCCAAAACCTAAAACCCCCTGACCCCCCACCCCCTCCCCAAAACCAAAAACGCCCCACCCCAAAACCTAAAACCCCCTGACCCCCCACCTCCTTCCCAAAACCAAAAATGCCCCACCCCCCCAACCCCACCCCAAAACCTAAAACCCCCTGACCCCCCACCACTCCCCAAAACCAATAACGCCCCATCCCCCCAACCCCACCCCACCCCACCCCAAAACCTAAAACCTCCTGACCCCCCTCCCCAAAACCTAAACCCACTACTTACCTTAGTCAACCCCTTGTCACCTGCGTCGTCCTCCTTCGCCAACTCCCTTCTTTGTACCTTAACCATGCATGTTCGTTGTTCAGAACATACGTAGTTAAGGCACAAAAAAACGAAGTCGTGGTTAAAGAAAGCGTTGTTGCGCTTTCGTTAACCACGACTTTCGTAATAAAAAAGTCGCAAAAAAGGATGTTTCCCTTTGCAAAGGATTCTGGGTGACAGAACCTGGTCCGAGCCACACAAGTCACCCCATCTTGGATTCCCCTACGTCTCTAGTTTACAGAAATGCACAGGTTTGGTAGGTTTCCCTAGGTGCCGGCTGAGCTAGAGGCCAAAATCTACAGGTAGGCACTTTCCAAAAAACACCTTTGTTTTCTTTCAAAAATTTGGATGTGTCTACGTTGCGCTTTGGGCAGTTCCTGTCGCGGGCGCTAGGCCTACCCACACAAGTGAGGTATCATTTTTATCGGGAGACTTGGGGGAACGCTGGGTGGAAGGAAATTTGTGGCTCCTCTCAGATTCCAGAACTTTCTGCCACAGAAATGTGAGGAACATGTGTTTTTTTAGCCAAATTTTGAGGTTTGCAAAGGATTATACGACGGAACACCGAATTAAAAACAACTACTAACCTTAACAACGAGGTCGGAACACCGACCTCGTCCTTACTACTAATGATTTTACCACGAATGCCTTAACAACAAAATTTTGTTGTAAAGGCATTCCTGATAAACACAATTACTAATAGGCACCATTCACCCTACATCCCTCACCCCACCCCCCCAACCCCACCCCAAAACCTAAAACCCCCTGACCCCCCACCCCCTCCCCAAAACCAAAAACGCCCCATCCCCCCAACCCCACCCCAAAACCTAAAACCCCCTGACCCTCCACCCCCTCCCCAAAACCAAAAACGCCCCACCCCAAAACCTAAAACCCCCTGACCCCCCACCTCCTTCCCAAAACCAAAAATGCCCCACCCCCCCAACCCCACCCCAAAACCTAAAACCCCCTGACCCCCCACCACTCCCCAAAACCAATAACGCCCCATCCCCCCAACCCCACCCCACCCCACCCCAAAACCTAAAACCTCCTGACCCCCCTCCCCAAAACCTAAACCCACTACTTACCTTAGTCAACCCCTTGTCACCTGCGTCGTCCTCCTTCGCCAACTCCCTTCTTTGTACCTTAACCACTCATGTTCGTTGTTCAGAACATACGTAGTTAAGGCACAAAAAAACGAAGTCGTGGTTAAAGAAAGCATTGTTGCGCTTTCGTTAACCACGACTTTCGTAATAAAAAAGTCGTAAAAAAGGATGTTTCCATTTGCAAAGGATTCTGGGTAACAGAACCTGGTCCGAGCCACACAAGTGACCCCATCTTGGATTCCCCTAGGCCTCTAGTTTTCAGAAATGCACAGGTTTGGTAGGTTTCCCTATGTGCCGGCTGAGCTCGAGGCCAAAATCTACAGGTAGGCACTTTGCAAAAAACACCTCTGTTTTCTTGAAAAAATTTGGATGTGTCCACGTTGCGCTTTGGGGCGTTTCCTGTCGCGGGCGCTAGGCCTACCCACACAAGTGAGGTATCATTTTTATCGGGAGACTTGGGGGAACGCTGGGTGGAAGGAAATTTGTGGCTCCTCTCAGATTCCAGAACTTTCTGCCACAGAAATATGAGGAACATGTGTTTTTTTTGGCCAAATTTTGAAGATTGCAAAGGATTCTGGGTAACAGAACGTGATCCGAGCCTCACAAGTCACCCCATCTTGGATTCCCCTAGGTCTCTAATTTTCAGAAATGCACAGGTTTGGTAGGTTTCCCTAGGTGCCGGGTGAGCTAGAGGCCAAAATCTACAGGTAGGCACTTTGGAAAAAACAGCTCTGTTTTCTTTTAAAAAATAGGATGTGTCCACGTTGCGTGTTGGGGCGTTTCTTGTCGCGGCCGCTAGGCCTACCCACACAAGTGAGGTATCATTTTTATCGGGAGACTTGGGGGAACGCTGGGTGGAAGGAAATTTGTGGCTTCTCTCAGATTCCAGAACTTTCTGCCACAGAAATGTGAGGAACATGTGTTTTTTTAGCCAAATTTTGAGGTTTGCAAAGCATTCTGGGTAACAGAACCTGGTCCGAGCCACACAAGTCACCCCATCTTGGATTCCCCTAGGTCTCTAGTTTTCAGAAATGCACAGGTTTGGTAGGTTTCCTTAGGTGCCGGCTGAGCTAGATGCCAAAATCTACAGGTAGGCACTTTGCAAAAAACACCTCTGTTTTCTTTAAAAAAATTGGATGTGTCCACGTTGCGCTTTGTGGCGTTTCCTGTCGCAGGCGCTAGGCCCACCCACACAAGTGAGGTATCATTTTTATCGGGAGACTTGGGGGAACGCTGGGTGGAAGGAAATGTGTGGCTCCTCTCAGATTCCAGAACTTTTTGCCACAGAAATGTGAGGAACATGTGTTTTTTTAGCAAAATTTTGAGGTTTGCAAAGGATTCTGGGTAACAGAACCTGGTCCGAGCCCCACAAGTCACCCCATCTTGGATTCCCCTAGGTCTCTAGTTTTCAGAAATGCACAGGTTTGGTAGGTATCCCTAGGTGCCGGCTGAGCTAGAGGCCAAAATCTACAGGTAGGCACTTTGCAAAAAACACCTCTGTTTTCTTTAAAAAAATTGGATGTGTCCACGTTGCGTTTTGGGGTGTCTCTTGTCGCGGCCGCTAGGCCTAACCACACAAGTGAGGTATCATTTTTATCGGGAGACTTGGGGAACGCTAGGTGGAAGGAAATTTGTGGCTCCTCTCAGATTCCAGAACTTTCTGTCACCGAAATGTGAGGAAAATGTGTTTTTTTAGCCAAAATTTGAGGTTTGCAAAAGGATTCTGGGTAACAGAACCTGGTCAGAGCCCCACAAGTCACCCCATCTTGGATTCCCCTAGGTCTCTAGTTTTCAAAAATGCACAAGTTTGGTAGGTTTCCCTAGGTGCCGGCTGAGCTAGAGGCCAAAATCTACAGGTAGGCACTTTGCTAAAAACAGCTCTGTTTTCTGTGATGTGTCCACGTTGTGTTTTGGGGCATATCCTGTCGCGGGCGCTGGGCCTACCCACACAAGTGAGGTATCATTTTTATCGGGAGACTTAGGGGATCATAGAATAGCAAAACAAGCGTTATTGCCCCTTGTCTTTCTCTACGTTTTTCCCTTCCAAATGTAAGACACTGTGTAAAAAAGACGTCTATTTGAGAAATGCCCTGTAATTCACATGCTAGTATGGGCACCCCGAATTTCAGAGATGTGCAAATAACCACTGCTTCTCAACACCTTATCTTGTGCCCATTTTGGAAATACAAAGGTTTTCTTGATAGCTATTTTTTACTCTTTATATTTCAGCAAATGAATTGCTGTATACCCGGCATAGAATGAAAACCCACTGCAGGGTGCAGGGTGCAGGTCATTTATTGGCTCTGGGTACCTAGAGTTCTTGATGAACCTACAAGCCCTATATATCCCCGCAACCAGAAGAGTCCAGTAGACGTAACGGTATATTGCTTTCGAAAATCTGACATTGTAGGAAAAAGTTACAGAGTAAAACGTAGAGAAAAATTTATGTTTTTTTACCTCAATTTCAATATTTGTCTTTTTCAGTTGTTATTTTCTGTAGGAAACCCTTGTAGAATCTACACAAATTACCCCTTGCTGAATTCAGAATTTTGTCTACTTTTCAGAAATGTTTCTGGGATCCAGCGTTGGTTTCATGCCCATTTCTGTCACTGACTGGAAGGAGGCTGAAAGCACAAAAAATTGTAAAAATGGGGTATGTCCTAGTAAAATGCCAAAATTGTGTTGAAAAATTGGGTTTTCTGATTCAAGTCTGCCTGTTCCTGAAAGCTGGGAAGCTGGTGATTTTAGCACCGCAAACCCTTTGTTGATGCCCTTTTCAGGGAAAAAAACACAAGCCTTCTTCTGCAGCCCCTTTTTCCCATTTTTTTGAAAAAAAATGAAATTTTCACTGTATTTTGCTAATTTCTTGGCCTCCTTCTGGGGAACCCACAAAGTCTGGGTACCTCTAGAATCCCTAGGATGTTGGGAAAAAAAGGACGCAAATTTGGCGTGGGTAGCTTATGTGAACGAAAAGTTATGAGGGCCTAAGTGCGAACTGCTCCAAATAGCCCAAAAAAGGCTCGGCACAGGAGGGGAAAAAGGCCTGGCAGCGAAGGGGTTAAATACACCGTATTGTGCCCTATGAGCTGTTTAGGGCTACCTTAGAGGTGACTTATATATACATATATATATATAAATATATATATATATATATATATTTATATATATATATATATATATATATATATACACATAGATATATATATATACACATAGATATATATATATATATACATAGATAGATATATAGTTATATAGATATATATATAGATATATAGATATGAAAAAGGCAATTTTAGGCCAGGCAATGGATTTAGTCTACCAGGTCGAATTGGCATTTTAAAACTACACACAGGCTGCAAGGTTACATAAGTGAGTGCAATAAGTGCTGCAGTCCCACCAGTATTGTTTAATTCACAGGCTCTGGGTATAATTGTTTCACTTTACTCAGGACTTACAAGTAAATTAAGGGCCTCATTTACAAGGCCTATGTGCCATTGTTGTGTTTTTTTTTTTTTTGATGCAGTGATGACACTAAGCAGTGCTTTACACTACTTCAGATTTACAAACTGATGCATTGGGCCCAATGCATCAGTTTGTAAATCCTTGTGTCACATAATACCTGTGCCAGGTATAAGGTATAAGGTATGCAAGTTAGGAATTCCCAGGCAAAAATCCATGCTGAACTCAGGCAGTGAAATTTACAACATTGCACTGAGTCATTCTGCAACTTCACTGCTGCGTCAAAAATTTAACACGTGCTCAAAGCAGGTGTCAAACTCATGCAGGGCTTTTCTCTGTGGGAGTCTAACTCGCATTCCTGGAGCAGCGTAATTTTTTGGACACTAGACCATCAGTTTAGCATCACAGATGCATGAGAATTTCTGACACATCTGGGAAAATGCGTGCCATGGAGCGCTGTATAGGAAATAAAGCGCATCCATGGAGTCATTATGGAATCGTTGGGCAGCGCAAGAAATCTGACACATTGGGCTGATATGTCAGTTTCTTGTAAATGAGGCCCTAAATGTGTCAATAAGGTCTAGGCCAATTTGACCATGTTTTAAGGAGTGAGCAAGTTAGCAGTAATAAGAGTCCCAAACCACACAAAAATGAACTTCAGTAAACAGTAGGAGAATAGGCAAAAGGTTTGGGGTGAGACCACCCTAAGGCTGATAGGTCTTATAGGCATCACCCCTCAAGAAGTCCAAAGTGTTGGCGAATCAACACCCCCTGGGATGGGGATGCTTGTCGGTGTATCATTCTTAAATTAGCACAACTGACCCTAGTGAAAGCATTAATTGAATCAGTCTGTGACTTTGTGCCCTCATACTTAGGGTCTATCCACCATCTAACCTGATCGATCAGCATCAGCATATGAGCTCTTCCCATCTAGTACACCACGTGAACACCCAATTTGATACCAAAGAAGAAAATGTCAGTGCAGTGGTACTCGTAACTAATACTATGAGCCAGTCCACTCCTGTAGTTTGGTTATGCCACATCACTTAGGCTTTCTTCTGGCATGTTCCGCTTCTTGGCTGGATCCATATTGGAAGCAGGCAAATGCTGTGTTACAAATTGTGAGGCAATGTGCAGATTGAGGAACACATGAGCTTTGTCCTGATAAGCGATTTTCAGGTGCGCAAGGTGAAGTATGGCATATGGTGTGCATGCCTGGTGTAGCCTACATTTGAGAGGCAGGAATTCATGGTGCATTTCCTGCATGGCAACTGGGAAGCCTTGGAAGCTTGTGATGGTATTTTAGTGTCTATTTCTCACATGCTAGACACAGCACAGTGTCTCCATCCTTAACGTTGAGTAGCGGAGCAATAATTGGGGGTGGTGGTGCAACAGTGGGGTCTATGCCCAAAAGACTGATGTGCTCTCTCTACAGTTAAGACAGGGGAATGGTTGTTTGGCCCAAAAAGGTTTTAAGTAGAGCCCTGACATATGCTAGCCCAAGTTGTTACACCTGGACCTGGCCTCCAGATCTCAATGTTTGGTTTTATTAATGGCAATAATTTTGGCCATAATTAGGAGCTTCCATTATGGCTGGCCATGTCATCCTCAGGGGTAGAAATTCAGGTTTCAATGGTTGTGAGATGCTTATCAAAGGGTTGCAGTCTTTTTTATCTACTCTGCTGGTAAGAGTATCAGGTTTGCTATTTATAGACTTGACAGTTTTTTGCATTGGTAACAGAAGTTTTTGATATCTGGCTCCTTAATATATTTTTCCTCCCCATTAGACAAAGTGGACCCACTGTATGATGGGGCTCTGCCAGTGTGTTGAGTCTCAAATGGAAGTTTAGCCTGCTCTTCCCAAGCTCCCCAGTGTAGAGCAGCACTTCTCTCAGTGACTCCAAGTAGGTGCCCACTCCACCATTGTTGCTTTCTTATGTAGTCTCCTCCCTCTTCCTTCACTTCACCATGAGGTGCGCATGCCCTGCTCATGTCTAGGCATTAGACTGTGCTCGGCTGTTAGTAGTAGTAGGTGTAGGCCCATCGATCATATCTGGCAGCTGTGCTGTGAAAGATAGGGATGCATAAGATGCCATTGGCCATTAGCTGTGAGCCATCACCGTAGCAGTAAATAAAAGTATGCCATTGTGTTGAAAGGCAGGGCCCCTCAAGCTCTGATTTGCACTGGGGGGCTTGAGCAGGCCAGCAGTTCTCCAGTTTCACTTTCTGCCAGGTTGCCAAAATCCCAGATGATTCCAGTTGCCTAGTGCTCCAGCAGCGCCACAAGACTGACTTTGCGTGCTAGTGTGCCACCCACTAGATCACCTCTGCTCAGTGCAATCGTACTGAAGGTCTGCGGATGTTAACTCCTATGTTGACTTCTGTGTGCCATACCAGAGGTCTGTACTGGCATCATAGTCACCCCAATCCAATGTACACATGCAAAGTTATGAATTTTTAAAGATTAAGGCCCTCATTGCAACATTGGCGGTAAATCCCACTTACCGCCGTGCAGAAGACCACCAACACACTGCTGCGGCGGCGGAATTCCGTTACAGCTATTACGACCCACAGCTCAAAATCTGACATAATCCAGACACCCACACAAGTACGCCACACCAAAGGTCAGTGATAAACTGGCGATAACAAAACCTTCACTGTCACGCCAACAGGAATACGCCCACACTATCACGACCCACGAATCCACGTGGCGGTCTTTCAACCGCGGTATTCCATTGACTTTACACACCGCCACGCTCAAAATACACACACATTTACAAAACACAACCACATTGGACAATTCAAAATACACACACCTGATACACATACACACACCCCACCCACACACCCAATCCAATATAAAGCACACACCCACATCACCCACAAACCCTTACTACCAGAAATTACAAAAGAAGGCCAGAGAGAGACACCACCAGAAACAACACAAGCATCCACAGACATACAACATCATCACTCACACAACATCCACGCACCTCAAACAACACACAACAACACATCCCCTCACACATCACAACACACACCACCTCACACATCACCCACACCACATCATGGCACCTCAACGACACCCCAGGTTCTCGGAGGAAGAGCTCAGAGCTATGGTGGAGGAAATCGTCTGGGTAGAGCCACAGCTATTCGGATCACAGGTGCAGCACACCTCCATTGCTAGGAAGATGGAGCTATGGCACAGAATCGTTGACAGGGTCAACGCAGTGGGACAGCATCCAAGAACTAGGGATGACATCAGGAAGAGGTGGAACGACCTATGGGGGAAGGTGCATTCTGTGGTCTCCAGACACCAGATTGCTGTACAGAGGACTGGCGGTGGACCCTCACCTCCTCCCCCACAACTAACAACATGGGAAGAGCAAGTCTTGGCAATACTGCATCCTGAGGGCCTCGCAGGAGTAGCAGGAGGAACGGACTCTGGTAAGTCAACTCTTAACTATTATATCCCCCACCCTACCTGCATGCCATCACATACTCCCACCTTCACCCTCACCCCCATCACTCCAACACCTCACATATGTCCCACCATCACAACCCACCCATCCCAACACCAAGCCCTGCATGCAACACCAAAGCATGGACACCCATCACCAAAGCATGTCCACTACAGATACCCACACAGTTCCCAAACCAAATATCACACAAGGACCTAGACAATAATGCAAGCACTGGAGTACAGGGTCACTCACCCATTGCACACACAGATGCAATAATCATGCCTTTACACCCCTGCAGGACCCCTACCCAACGTCACCGGACAGGAGGTACCAGACATATCCACTCCCCCCACAGAAGAGGCTCACAGTGATGACAGCAGCTCTGCACAACTGGATCAAGAGGTCCAGCCCGGCCCATCTGGGACCTCGGGACAGTTGTTTCCCCTGACACTGGCACAAGCCACCACAGATCCCCCCCCCACAGGAAACACCAGCACAGCACCCACCCAGCGGGCCCATCCCTCTGTCCCCAGGACACATCAAGCAGCAGTGTGTCCACTACTACAGGGAACCCAGACAAACCCACCACCCCAAGAAAATCAGGGACCTGGGGGCAGTGGCAGTGGGCACATGGTTCAGGGGACAGAGGAACAGGAAAACAGTGGAACTGGGAGGACTGCTGTGCGACGGGGGAGGACAGGCCCAGGGAACCCACTCTCCTCAAGGCCCTCTCCAACATCATGGGAGCGTACCATCATTCCCAGGAGACGATAGCAACAGCACTGGCCAACTTTCAGAAGCCCCAGCGGCTGCTGGAGGAACACTATCTGGGGATCAGGGAGGAACTCAAGTCCATAAACACCACCTTGGTCACCATTGCAGGGGTGCTGCAAGACCTTGTCAACACCAGGAGGGACACTGTGGCACAACAAGGGGCCCCTGACACTAGTCTGGACGATGAACAGCCCTCCACCTCCGCCGGCGCTAGTGGACAGGAGGCACCACCACAGGAACACAACACCAGCACCCTACCCCCTGCAGATGGAGAGCCACCCAGCAAACGGTCCCTGAGATCCAAGAACAAGACAGAGAACATTGCCAAGACCCCACCAGAAAATGAGACCCCCGTGAATGTCACCCTTCTGTCCCACTTTGTCACCCTGTCCATCCATCAACTGCCCTTGCTCCACTTCCTATGCCCCTTTGGACAATGCACCTGTTTAACAAATAGACTGGACTCTGTCATGGACATTCCTCCACCATCCCCCCTGCCCATTTTACAACCCCCTCCACTTATTTGCACAGAAATAAACACACTTCTATCACAAAACAATCTGGAGTCAGTCTGTGCTTTCACAAATGTGTAATTGCAATAACTATGGAATATAGCAATGTCAATTTAATTGTTCACATACCGATGAAACATAGCTGTAGGGCTGGATGAAATATAGCAGAGGGCACAAAGTGGGACCCACATCTGTTAAATGTAAAGGCAAAGTGACAAGTCAGGGTCCATACACTGAGTGAAAATGACAGACTTATGATAGCTCAAACAACAGTATGAGATGTGTGAGGCAGTGACATCTTCTTACCTGTGTCTCACTGGAATTATTGCTGGATAACGT
The DNA here is from genome assembly GCF_031143425.1 of Pleurodeles waltl. Lineage (NCBI taxonomy): Eukaryota > Metazoa > Chordata > Amphibia > Caudata > Salamandridae > Pleurodeles > Pleurodeles waltl. The sequence continues at coordinate 1,019,671,431 of NC_090448.1, forward strand.
TGTTTCTGTTGTCGATATCCTCTTCTTCTGTCTCCTCTTCTTCACTGTCCACAGGCTCCACAGCTGCAACAAGACCTCCAGCTGGACCATCCTCCTGCAGAAAAGGCACCTGTCGTCGCAAAGCCAGGTTCTGCAGCATACAGCAGGCCACAATGATCTTGCACACCTTCTTTGGTGAGTAGTAGAGAGAACCACCTGTCATATGGAGGCACCGGAACCTGTCCTTCAGGAGGCCGAAGGTCCATTTGATCACCCTTCTAGTTCGCCCATGTGCCTCATTGTAGCGTTCCTCTGCCCTTGTCCTGGGATTTCTCACTGGGGTCAGTAGCCATGACAGGTTGGGGTAAACAGAGTCACCTGAAAATGTCGAGGGACAACTGTTAGACACACACTAACCCATAGGGACAACCCCATACCCAGACAACTATTCAAACTGTATAGGGTCCTTGTCCTCATCTATTAGCCACACACGGTGCCTCTGGAGTTGCCCCATCACATAAGGGATGCTGCTATTCCTCAAAATGTAAGCATCATGCACTGAGCCAGGAAATTTGGCCTTCACATGGGAGATGTACTGGTCGGCCAAACACACCATCTGCACATTTATCGAATGGTAGCTCATCCGGTTTCTGTACACCTGTTCACTCCTGCGGGGGGTACAAAGGCCACATGTGTCCCATCAATGGCACCTATGATGTTGGGGATATGTCCCAGGGCATAGAAGTCACCTTTCACTGTGGGAAAATCCTCCACCAGAGGGAACACGATGTAGCTGCGCATGTGTTTCAGCAGGGCAGACAACACTCTGGACAACACGTTAGAGAACATTGGCTGGGACATCCCTGATGCAATGGTCTCTGTTGTTTGAAACGATCCACTTGCCAGGAAATGGAGTACTGACTGGACCTGCACTAGAGGGGGGATCCCTGTGAGATGGCGGATAGCTGACATCAGGTCTGGCTCCAAATGGGCACGCAGTTCATGGATTGTTGCACGATCAAATCTGTAGGTGACCATTACGTGTCTCTCTTCCATTGTCGACAGGTCCACCAGCGGTCTGTACACCGGATAATGCCGCCATCTCATCACCTGCCCCAGCGGACGTGCCCTATGTACGAGAACAGCGAGCAGGGAGACAGCCAACACTGAGGTATCACATTGTGTTATTTGCAGAAACTTTATTAATCCGTAATGTGCCTTTTACCGTGTGTATGCAAGGCCTACATTGGTGTGACGCAGGTAAAATTAATGCCATGTGGTCCCCTGAAATGGCGGCTGCCTGACCTGTAAGGTGGGACAAGGGGATATGAGGTAACTGTGCTGGTGTTGTACACCGTCGCGGTATGCCATCAAAGACCGTGGCGCAATCCTGAATTGGTTAACATTGGACCCTATGGGTCCCAGGAGCCAATGACGATGTACGCCGGCGGTGACGGTATGCACCGCCGCGGCCGTGACCGCCATTTTCTGTCTGTTCACTCACTTGATACCTGACCTTCAACAGGAGAGGACTTACACTGCAAGTGCTGCTGTGACTTCAGTCTGGAAGCGACAATGGCTCATGTGTCTGGGGAAAGGGCCCCTGCCTTCACTTCGGAGGAGTGGAGAAACTAGTGGATGGGGTGAAGGACGGTCCTTCAGACAAACAGGTGAGTACACTGTGAGCATGCAGCATGGGCAATGCCTGTTTGGAGCGGTGTGGATGGGAGATACATTGGGGGGGACTGAGGCCTGCATGAGCGGACGGTGAGTGTATGTGCGTCAGGGCAAGGGTGGGAACGTGGGCCAATAAGTATGATGGTGCGGACGGGTAAAGATTTTCCTTTTCCCCTGTACTATTCCTCTAGGTTAGCGCCCACCAGAAGAAGGATATTTGGCGTGTCATCGCCAAGGACGTCCGGACCCTGGGGGTCCACCACAGACAGAGCACCCACAGCCGGAAAAGATGGGAGGACCGTTGCCGCTGGAGCAAGGAGACGGCGGAGGCCCAGCTGGGGATGGCCTCCCAACATGGGAGGGGTGCCCGTCACACCATGACCCCCCTGATGTTCCGGATCCAGGTGGTGGTGCATCTCGAGTTGGATGGGCGTCACAGCAGCCCCAAGGGGGTGAGTACAGTCACATTCAGCTGACTCTGCGCGCATTACGAGGTGTCTGGGTAGTAGAGGTGGGCAGTGGGTTCCCCTAGGCCAGGGCGAGCTTGGTAGGCAAGGTCCCTTGTGAGGCAGGTTCAGTGGAACCCCACTAGTGGTTAGTGCCATCTACACCTAGTCAGGCTCCTGTGACTTCCATGTGTGCAGCAATCGGGCTTAGGCCTTGTACCCCATGGGCATGTGATAAATCCAGGAACTATAAGTGCATGGCGTAGTGCTGAGGGCTGCTGTGTCTGTAGAGTCCGCCAACGGTAGTGGTGTTGCATGCACTGAACATGTCTTTCTTCCGTCTTTCCCCCACCTTTTTGTGGTCTCCCTGTTCTTGTGTGCAATAGCATCATCAGGCGGAGGAACAGCGGCACCGGAGCAGGAGGGAGCTGCATCCCACTTGGCCCTGGAGGGTGAAACAACAGAGTCTGAAGCCACCAGTGGGACGGAGGGTGAGGGGAGCTCCACGGTGGGACAGGAGCTGACAGCAGTGATAGCGACTCCTCCTCTGATGGGAGCTCCCTTGCTGTGGCGGACATCTCTGTGCCCCCCCATCAACAGGTACAGCCGCCACCCCCCCTACCAGCACCGCCCTCCCAGCAGCCCCTCAGCGTGTGTCCCGTGCCCGCTCACCCAGGAGGATGGGCATCTCCTTCGCCCCAGGCACCTCAGGCCCTGCCCCAGTCAGCCCTGCTGCCCTCAGTGAGGAGGCTATTGACCTTCTGAGATCCCTCACTGTTGGGCAGTCTACCATTGTGAATGCCATCCAGGGTGTTGAGAGGCATTTGCAACAAACAAATGCATACCTGTAGGGCATTCATTCTGGCCAGGCAGCCCAACAGAGAGCATTCCAGGCTCTGGCCTCAGCACTGATGGCAGCCATTGTCCCTGTGTCCAGCCTCCCCCCTCCACCTTCCTCCACTCAGACCCAATCCCCTGTACCTCAGCCTATCCCAAGCACACCATCAGACCAGCACGCACACACCTCAACACACAAGGGTGGCTCAGGCAAACATAAGCACCACACATCCCACAGGCACTCACACAAGAATCATACCCATGCAGATATACCAACAACGACTGCCTCCACTGTGTCCCCCTCCTCCACGTCTCCCTCCTCCCTCCCGGTCTCGACTCCACTCACACCTGCATGCACTACATCTTCATCCACTATCTCCATCACCAGCACGCCTATCACCACACACCGCTCACGTGCACTCACCACCCCCCACTACCATGCACACATCCCCAGTGTCGTCTCCCAGTGTGTCAGTGACCTCTCCTCCCAAAGTACACAAACACTGGCACACACCCACCCAACAGCCATCCACCTCACAACAGCCTCTGGCCCATGCAGTTTCACCCAAATTCAGCAGACGCACACCTCCTACAACCACTACCTCTTCCTCCACTCCCAAACACCTTCCATCTACCCGTCCCAGTGTGTCTAAAAAACTTTTCCTGGCTAATTTTTACCTCTTCCCTACACCGCCCCCCTGTCCTTCCCGGTCCCAACCCAGCACCTCAGCCACCACATCCCCAGGCACAGTGGTGCCAGGAACTGCGGGCTATTGGAGTGCACCAACCATCAGGTCTGCCAGTGTGCCACGGAGCGAGGGCAAGGACATTCCGCCACCTGCCAAGCTAAAAAAGTTGCCCACATCCCGGAGGGAGAAGCAGAAAACACCTGCCACTAAGGGGTCAGGGAAAACGAAAGGGGATAGTGGCAAGACAGCTGCGCCACCATCAAGGGTGGGGAAGGGTCAGCAACTGAAGGGCAGGTCAGGAGAGGGCATGGTGGCACCGACTGAGGGACCAGTGTCACACCTTCTGTCCACGTCGACGCCAACCTGTATGGCGGAGAAGACCGCCACCTGCACTGCCACCTGCACCTCCACAGATCCTGCCGCCAACACCTCTGTCACAGACCCCACCACCAGCACCGCTGCCACAGAGCCTGCCGCAAGCGCCACTGTCACAGACTCCACCGCCAGCACCGCAGTCACAGACCCAGCCGCCAGCACTGCCGCCACGGACCCCGCCGCCAGCACCACTGTCACAGACCCCACAGCAAGCACCGCTGCCACAGAGCCCGAAACCAGCACTGCCGCCACAGAGCCTGCCACAAGCACCGCTGCCACAGAGCCCGCCGCCAGCACCGCTGTCACAGAGCCCACAACCAGCACCGCTGCCACATATCCCGCCACCAGCACCGCTGCCACAGACCCGCCACCAGCACCCGTCGCCACAGAGCCCACCACAAGCACCGCCGCAACTGACACCGCCGCAAGCACCGCCAGCGGCCCGCGTCATCCTGAGCCAGTGGCACCACCGCAGACATGGCTGCCATCCCCAGTGGTCAGTTGTCCGAGGCTGGTGGTGAGTTCCAGGAGCCTGGGCAGCTTCCATGAAGCGTCACTGTCAGTGGAGAAAGGCATCCACTACCCCAGTCCTTGGCAGGATGAAGCACTCTGGGCACCAAGCCCCCTCCAGAACCAGTGGAGATATACATCTACTACCTCAGTCCTTGGCAGGATGAAGCACTCTGGGCACAAAGCCCCCTCCAGAACCAGTGGAGAAAGGCACCCACTACCCCAGTCCTTGGAAGGATGAAACACTCTGGGCACCAAGCCCCCTCCAGAACCAGTGGAGACTGTTATCCACTTGAGAGACTGTGGCTTTGCACTCCCCAGGATAAAGCAGTGGGCAAACCACCCACTGAAAAGACTTGTGAGACTGTGGCTTTGCACTCCCCAGGATAATGTAGTGGGCAAACCACCCACAGAAAAGACTTGTGAGACTGTGGCTTTGCACTCCCCAGGATAATGCATTGGGCAAACCACCCACTGAAAAGACTTGTGAGACTGTGGCTTTGCAGTCCCCAGGATAATGCATTGGGCAAACCACCCACTGTAAAGACTTGTGAGACTGTGGCTTTGCACTCCCCAGGATAATGCAGTGGGCAAACCACCCACTGAAAAGACTTGTGAGACTGTGGCTTTGCACTCCCCAGGATACATCAATGGGCATGGAGCCCCCTTTTGGAGCAGTGGTGTCGTACATTCATCAGGCTGAGGTGCCCCCCTGCCCCTCCCCCTGAGGTGCCTGTATATTTTCAATGTGATGCCCCAGCAGTGTTCTCTCTGTTTCCAGTCAGGTATCTAGTGTGGGCCTCGCCCATGCATTTTTGGCCCAGTGGTCCACGGACAATGATTAGTACACTATCCGGACTTGTGTAGTTGGTGTACATATTTGTATATACTGGATTTTGACTTTTGACTAATGGATTTTTATTGATTACAAACGTTCAAATCAATTCCTTTTGTCCTTGCATTATTCAAGGGGCGGTGAGGAGTGTATATGAAATGTTGAAGCATGTATTTGTGTGTATGGTGTTGTGGGTGAGGGTGGGGGTGGGGGTGTTGCGTGTGTGTGTGTCACTCTTTTTTCCCTCCCCCCTCACCTGTGTTGTAGGTGCATTACTCCCCGTGGTTGTCGATGCCGTCGTTGGAGCTCCTGATAGAGGAGCAGGAAGACCATCTCCGGCAGGATCTGCAGTTCAGGCTCCATGGTTTATGGTTCCACGTGGGGTGTGGAGAGGTGAGTGGTTTTCCCTTCTGTGCACTGTTTCCGCCGTGTTTTTATTCGCATTGGTTCCGCCCCGGAAAAGGTGGCAGATAGCAGTGTTGTGATAGGGTGGGCGGTACATTGTCTTCCGCCTGTCTGTTGGCGGTGTCCGCCGCGCTGTTTGTTTGTACCGCTGTGGCGGTCGGAGTGTTAAAGTGGCTGTCTAGGTTGGCGGTTTCCGCCACGGTCGTGATTCCATTTTCTTTTCCGCAGACCTGTTTGCGGTATTACCGCCACTTTACCACCGACCGCCAGGGTTGTGTTGAGGGCCTAAATCTCACAAAAGCGCTTAGAAACTCAATAGCTCCAACTGGGGCTATCACTGCACCACTGACCGAGTCATTCCCAATAGTCTGACACCACAGGCATCGTGCATGGAGTCACATGGACCCCTGTGCACAGTACCTTTGAAAACAAAGAAACCAAGACATTGCAAGGAGTTGTGGAGGTGGCGTGGCGTCAGTCCCTTTGGAGGTGAAGGGTCGATTCCGTACTGCGAGGCAGGGAAAGTGAGCTGTCGGTTCTGTCTGGTTGTAGGGGAACTGGTGCAGCGTCGCTGGTGAGGTGTTGGTTCCCTGTGACCCGGTGGGGTTGATTTATCCAGTCGGTTAGGACATGATGTGTTGACTTCACAATGTTGCGATCACAATGTGGGACCTAGGCAACATTGCGGTGATGTCAGACTTGCGTTGCAGGCTACGTTCGTTGTGTGCAGCAAGGACCATGAAGTCTGAGCAGGCAGTTGTAGGGTGTTGCACAGCTGGCTCAGTGCTGGAGTCGCTGGAGTCGCTGAAGTTGCTGAACTAGCTAGAAGCTAGTAGATTATGGCCCTCATTACAACCTTGGCGGTAAATCCTGCTTACCGCTGTTGCTGACAGCCGTCAAGATACCATGGCCGCGGTGGAAACCCGCTACAGGTATTATGACCCACATCTCGTAATCCGCCACAATACAGACACCCACACAAGTCCGCCACACCAAAGGTCAATGATAAACTGGCAATAGCAAAACCTACACCGTCACGCCAACAGGAATACACCCACACTATCACGACCCACAAATCAACGCGGCGGTAATTCAACTGCGGTAATCCATTGGCGGTACACACTGCCACGCTCAATATACACACACATTTACAAAACACAACTACATTGGACAAATACACACACCTGATACACACACACACACCACACCCACACACTCACACCACTTTAAAACACATACCCACAACCCTTACAACAATTTTTTGGGGGAAGAAGCAGAGAGAGAGGGAGAGAAAGAATAGCAAACAGAACACCAGCATCCACAGGCACACAACAACATGACTCATACAACATCCATGCACCTCAAAGAACACAACCCATCACAACACTTCACAGAGCACAACAAACATCACCTCACACATCACCCACACCACATGATGGCACCTCAAAGTCACCCCAGGTTTTCTGAGGAGGAGCTCAAGGTCATGGTGGAGGAAATCATCCGGGTAGAGCCAGAGCTATTCGGATCACAGGTGCAGCACACCTCTATTGCAAGGAAGATGGAGCTATGGTGGAGAATTGGCGAAAGGGTCAACGCAGAGGGACAGCAGCCAAGAACACGGGATGACATCAGGAAGAGGTGGAACGACCTGCAGGGGAAGGTACGTTCTGTGGTATCCAGCCACCAGGTAGCCGTACAGAGGACTGGCGGTGGACCCCCACCTCCTCCCCCACAACTAACAACATGGGAGGAGCAAGTCTTGGCGATAATGCATCCTGAGCGCCTCGCAGGAGTAGCAGGAGGAATGGACTCTGGTAAGTCACCTCTTAACTATTATATCCCCCACCCTACCTGCATGCCATCACATACTCCCACCTTCACCCTCACCCCCATCACTTATGAAGAAACATTGGGCCATACTCACACAAGATCAAATTCTTCACAAATATATTGGTAATAAGCCAGAGGTAGCTTATAGAAAGGGCTGTACACTTAATATTATTCTTAGCCCAAGCTATTTTCATGATACAGCTAAACATAGCTGTCTCAATGTACATAATCAAGGTTTTTATAAGTGTGGGTGTTGTGCCATGTGTAAATGGGCCTGGCAGGCAAAAAAGACCTTTCGGGATTCTAATGGTAAGGATTATGTTATTAGGTCACATTTAAATTGTAATACCAAATTTGCAGTATACAGTATATGTTGTCCTGTAAGTGCAGAATGATATATGTGGGCAGCAGTATTTGTCCCCTGAAACTGAGAATTTCAGAACACTGGAGAGCAATAAAACAGGAAGATGAACGATGTCCAATTGCCCTCCATATGAAAACATGTGAAAAACAGGGCACCCATAAAGAATTTAAGTTTTTTGGCTTTGATTTGTGCAAATTAAATCCCCGAGATGAAAACAGAGAACTGGCTTTACGCAGAAAGGAATTGATTTGGATAATGCGACTTGGTGCAGCGGAATTAGGTCTAAATTCAGATTATGAAATGGAGTATTTTCTAGGTGACGGATTAATTAGCCCTAGTGTGCTAGGATAGTGCATCAAAATTATTAGTTGTTTTTGTGAAGTTGAAGAACCATGCATTTGAATTATGTGTACATTACTTTTAAAAACAATTCAAAGATTTCTGCATGCATTTTTAAAGTCTATATACCACTTTAATTGATGTATCACTAAAGCAGGTGATCATTGCTTCCCTACAAGTGTGTTCAGTATGTTTTCTGAATATTCATTACTAGAATAGCTTTATCAAACCTTTGAAGCTAGAGAACAATGTAAGCATATGGTTTAGGATGTACTTAGCTAATGAACACAAATGACTATGTTGGCCTTCACTGTTGCTGGTATATTTTCCTCTGCAGCCCAATAAATTGGCTCAATGTAAACACATAATAGCATAAATTCTGGATTTAAGCTTGAGTTGAGATATTTCTAAGTACATTTGCTCATCCATGAACCACTCTTATTCCTGCTGCGCAAGAACATATCTAGAAAAAACTTTTTTCTTGAGCTATTGACCAAACCAATACACTAAAGGCTTGATTATGAGTCAGTTGGCTTAGGGCCTCATTATGCTCGTGGTGACGGTCGACTGCTGCAACAGTGGCGGTCCGCCTGACCCACCAAGGGACCGCTGTCCCCACAAGGTCTATGGTTCCCGATGGGGTGTCAGCAGTCGGAGTTGAACTCAGCACCGCCAGGCTGATTACAATTCAGCTTTCTACTAACCTTTGCATGGCTGGGACCCTGTCATGGAAAGGCTGGCAGGAGGCCAGTGCCAGGGGTGCAGAAAATGGTGGTGGTGTGCTGCAGTATTGTCTTCGGCTCCCTTAAAGGAGCCAATGCCAATATTTTAACACTGTTTTCATTGGTCAGCCCCACGGGAATAAGTAATACAATGTTCCCGCTGGTCCGTCTGGCGGAAACTTTGTAATACACTTGGGGGAGATGCCACTGGTATGACTGTGGCATCCTCCCCTCAAGTTTAGCGGTTGACTCGTCCGACTGCCAAACTCATAATGAAACCCTAAGCCTGATAACTGCATAAACCCCTGTTACACACAGGGTTTAAATTACTTGTTGGAAGGAATTTAACATGCCTGATAGTTATCAGATGCATTCAATACCTTAACCTTAATTAAAAAAATGGCAGTTAATACCTGAAAAAATGTAATGGGGAAAGCATATGGTATTTACATTATCATGCAGATTTTTGTGCGTTAAACAAAATCAGTTAATTATTTCGTACACACTCGGCAGAATTACTATTTATCACACTTGACAAATAATATACCCAAGGTATTGGTATTTATCAGCTCTGACAAATAGGGTCTATATTATAATCAGTGCCCAAGTTGTTCTTTAGTCTTGAGGCCTTTCTTTCAAGTTTGAAGCTGCTTATATTAATTTAAACATGCAGCTAGTGGGTAGGTAAACCTACAACTATGAAATTCTTTCCAAATAACAGCTAGTAAAGAGTTAGGTGTTCTTAGTTGCAGTCTGTTAGCATACATTATAACGGCTGTATAAACCTTCCAGAAAACTGCAGATACATTGCACTCAAATACTGGGTAAATTAAGACATACCATACAATAGTTTATGAAGTTGCTACATTCAATATTATCTAATTCTTTTGCACAGCTATCCACAAAGACGTAGCAGCAATACATACATATTGAAACAATCTTTGCTTCAAAACATGTAAAATCGACCCCCATATACCGATTGTTGAATCAAACAATCTGAAGTAGCAATGAACTAGACATAAGAGTCAGTGCATGAGGTCGCCAAGATATGGGTTTATAAAATATAAATATTTATGTACAAGTTATCTAGTCCTCTCTTTCCAAATTCTGAGCTTTTCCCAGTATACTTATTGGGTTTCTTTATTTCTAGAAAAGCTGTTCACTTTACTTTGTGGCTTCAACACCAGAAACTAATCTTTCTGTTTCTCTCTATAGCAATTTCAATTCAAACTTTTTACAGTCAAAGGCCATTGGCCAGTCCATTTAGTTCCACACAGACACATCACTGTGCTGTCATGTGACTCCTAACTGCCAGGGAATCTCCACTGGAAGGGGCATCAAGTGGGCAAGCAGGCACCTCAGGGATCATCTTTGGGGCTGGGGGGGTCAGATTTGGGGGGAGTGAGTTTGGGTTTGGGAGGGTGGATTGCTTCTTGGGAGGGGTGGGCTTCTTCTTGGGAAGAGGGGTGTGGGTGCTTGCAGGGGGCAGGGGGCAGATGTGACAGGGGAAGACTGGGAGGTGGAAGGGAGGGGTTGGGAGGTGGGAGGTGGGTCTGGGCCTCTTGGGTTCAGGATGGGGTGGAGGGAACCAGGCAAAGGTCAAGATCAAACAAAAAAGCTTTCTTAGATACACGGAGATGGTCAGCAGAAGGGGGTGGGGATTTGGAGGTCGACGGAGTGGTTGTCTGCTATGTCAGTGTGGATATCATGGACGGTGTGCTTGTTGTGAGGTACGCTTGTGTTTAGGTGGTGTCTGTTGCATGGATGAGTCTGTGTCTTGGCTGGCTGCGAGGTGGGGGTTCTGGTGCTGGTGGATGGAGTGCTGGATGTGTGTGTATCTTTTAGGGTGGTGCCTGCGGGTAAGCTGTATGTGGTTGTTGTTTGTGTGTCTGTTTGAGTAGCGTGTGGGGGTATGGTGGTTGTGGTGGATGTCTGTGTTTCTGTTGTGATGGTGTCTGCTGGTATGCTGGGTTTGGTAGGTGGGCACTGACTGCTCTGGTAGTGCCTGTGAGTATGCTTGATGTTGTGTGTGAGCAGTAGGAGGTGTGGGGAAGTGGTGTCTGATGTCGGGTCTGTGGGTGTCTGATGTTTGCTTGCCTGCCGGAGCGTTTTGTGATGCTTGTGTCTGTGCATGCTGCTTTTGTATGTTGAGGTGGGTGTGTGCGGATTCGTATATGTGCTTGGCTTAGGTAGGGGAATGCAGGATTTGGCCTGGGAAGAGGGAGGTGGGGGGGGCAGAAGGTGGGAGGTGACCGGCTACCATCAGTGTGGCAGCCAGAGCCTGAAAAGACCTTTATAGGCGATAAATTGCACATGAATGCCTTCCAGGAATGCAATAGTCTGCTGCAGTTGGGTTGCCAATCCCTGGATAGCATTCACGTTTGCTGTCTGACTGATAGGGATACTCCTCATGAGGTGAATAGCCTCCTCACTGAGGGCAGTAGGGGTAACAGGAGCTGGGATGGAGGTGTCTGTGGCAAAGGAGACTCCCACCCTCTTGGGTGGGCGGGCACAGCCAACTGGGTGGGGAGCAACAGGGAGGGGGGTAATAGAACGAGGAGTGACAGACAAAGATGGTACAGAGGTATGCCTTGATGAGTCCCACACCACTAGGGACTGTCTACTGGAGGAAGATTCTGATGATAAAGATGATGTTCGACCTCCCCTGTGGCACTCCCCTCATCCTCTGGGCCACTGGGTACCTCTGTGTCCGTAGTTGCTTGACCCAAGGTCCCATGGCCAGATGTGCCCCCACTCAGCTATGCCCTGTCTCCTTCACTTCCATGGGCTGATGCGGCAAATACAAAGAGAAATAGGGTCATCACATGTCCATGATCACACTTGAACAACTGCTCTGATTAGCAAACACTACCATGATGTCAAGCAGGCTCCAGCAACAAACACCACCTAAGTGGCCCATACAAATGCCATGCCATATGCATGGATGCCATTTGAACTGTCAACAATTGCCCACAGGAAAATCAAAATCTCAGTCAACTACAATTGCATGACTGAAGTTGTGCAATCACAGTAACTATCAAACTAGTAGAAGATCTCATAACTCTCAAAGCTTTTCCCCATGGAGCAGACCTCAGTTACTTGTCATACAATAGTGGGCCAATGCCAACTGCATTCCCACAGATCTCACACAAGGTCATGCCCACATCTATTTGTTATGTTCATGATGACCCAACAATAAGAAATGATGCACTAAAATACAGCCATGTGCTGACAAAAGTACAATAGCCTGGTGAAGGTGACATGGAAATACCAATGTCACACTGGAAGTATCTCCACAATGCACACTTCACCAAGTGATACTTGTTCCATTGGAGTCATGGAGGTAGTACTAATGTTTCTCAAAAAGGCCACACATGTGTGCAATATGTCAGGGAGAGATGTGGACATTGTGTGCAATATGTCAGGCAGAGATGTCCCTAAAATCCACAACACAATGAAGAAGCAAGCCCCAGGGAAATCACCACTAATGTCTAGCACCCCATCAATGACATGCTCTGAGGGCTTCAATAGATGCCATTAGTTCCTTCAATGTTGGAGCGGCCCAGAGATTTGCAAGTACTTGTTGAAGGCCCTCAACATGTTGAACAATTGAAAGCTACATCATCGTCTCCGTTATGGTCATATAGACCCAGATTTCTGTGGATGAATTCTTGTAATCAAACACATGTGATCTCAACATAACTGCAAGTCACTCCATGATGCATGCCAACAGCCAGATTACAATCCTTACCCATTTCACATGAGCAGTGCACTTTGCTACATGATACCACATCAAAGGCATAGAAATGTACATTCTGGCTCAAAAACCTAGGTCTACCTGTCATGTCCCACATTGCTACTGCAGTTGTACATGCCAAATGGCATGCTATTATACATGAGGGTCTGTGTCAGCCAATATACAATAGTGATACAGTCCTGCATGTGGCACAACATGAAATGTGCTCCCATTTAAATGTCTTATTCCACACACAGTTTGCCATACATATATATGTGAGGGGATACAGACATCATCCGAACAACACAGGTAGACCATGTATGAAACAGCAGCTTACCAATGTTTGTTAATGAGAAAGGGACACATGCTGACATGTAGGCACAAGGAATGTTGGCAACAGCAAAGGCCCATAAATCATGTCAATGGACATTTGTAGGAGGGTGGCCTGGCTTATAGTGGGTACCCAGTGGTACTTACACCTTGTGCCAGGTCCAGTTATACCTTATTAGTAGATTAGAAGTGTTCTAGCAGCTTAGGCTGATAGAGGTAGCTATAGCAGAGCAGCTTAGGCTGAACTAGGAGACATGCAAAGCTCCTACTATACCACTTATATCACTTAGCACTATATCATAAGAAAACACAATACTCAGAGTTACTAAAAATAAAGGTACTTTATTTTAGTGATAATATGCCAAAAGTATCTCAGAGGATATACTCCCTTAGGAGGTAAGTAATATACACAAAATATACGCACAAACCAAAATCAGGTAAGTAAACAGTTACAAAAGTAGTGCAAACATTGCATGACACAATAGAATGCAATAGGAGACAATAGGCCTAGGGGCAACACAAGCCATATACTCCAAAAGTGGAATGCGAACCACGAATGGACCCCAGGCCTATTGTAGTGTGTAGAGGGTCACGGGGAGTGAAAGAAAACACTAAGGGTATCCAAGATACCCCACCCCAAGACCCTGAAAAGTAGTAGTAAAGTTACCCTACTACCCCAGAAAGACAGTAAAGTCGAGATAGCGGATTCTGCACAGGCAACAACTGACTGCAAAGCAATGAAGACGGATTCCTGGACCTGAGGACATGAAAAGGAAGGGGACCAAGTCCAAGAGTCATGCAAGTGTCCAGGAGGGGCAGGAGCCCACTAAATCCCGGATGAAGGTGCAAAAGGGCTGCCTCTGGGTGGAAAAAGCCAAAGATTCTGCAACAACGGAAGGTGCCAGGAACTTCTCCTTTGGTCAGAAGATGTCCCACAGCGTACTGGAGGTTGCAGAGTTGTTCCCACGCAGAAAGACTGCAAACAAGCCTTGCTAGCTGTAAGAGTTGCAGTTGAAGGTTTTGGGTGCTGCCAGGGCCCAGGAAGGACCAGGAGGTCACCCCTTGGAGGAGGAGACAAAGGGGGCACTCAGCAATTCGGAGAGCCCATGCAGAAGCAGGCAGCACCCGCAGAAGTACCTGAACAGGCATTCAGAAGATCTAAGCATGACGGTGGACTCAGCAGAACAAGAGGGTCCCACGGAGTCGGAGTCCAACTCAGCGAGTTGGGCAATGCAGGATGGAGTGCTGGGGAACTGGGCTAGGCTGTGCACAAAGGAAGTCTTGCAAAAGTGCACAGAAGCCCTAGCAGCTGCATGTTACGCAGTACACAGGATTACTGTCTGGCGTGGGGAGGCAAGGACTTACCTCCATCAAATTTGGACAGAAGGGCCACTGGACTGTCGGGAATACTTGGATCTAGCTCCTGTATTCCAGAAACCACGCTCGTCAAGATGAGAGGGGATCCAGAGGACCGGTGATGCAGAAGTTTGGAGCCTGCGTTGGCAGGGGAGAAGATTCCGCCGACCCACAGGAGATTTCTTCTTGGCTTCCAGTGCAAGGTGAAGGCAGACAGCCCTCAGGGCATGCACCACCAGGAAACAGTCGAGAAAGCCGGCAGGATGAGGCGCTACAATGTTGCTGGTAGTCTTCTTGCTATTTTGTTGTAGTTTTGCAGGCGTCCTGGAGCAGTCAGCGGTCGATCCTTGACAGTCAAAGAGGGAAGTGCAGAGGAACTCTGGTGAGCTCTTGCATTCGTTATCTGGTGAGATACCCACAGGAGAGACCCTAATTAGCCCTCAGAGGAGGATTGGCTACAGAGAAAGGTAAGCACCTATCAGGTTTGGTCTCTGACGTCACCTGCTGGCACTGGCCACTCAGAGGTGTCCATTGTGCCCTCACACCTCTGCATCCAAGATGGCAGAGGTCTGGGACACACTGGCGGACCTAAGGGCACCACCCCTTGGAAGGTGCTGGTCAGGGGAGTGGTCACTCCCCTTTCCTTTGTACAGTTTCACGCCAGAGCAGGGCTGGGGGGATCCCTGAACCGGTGTAGACTGGCTTATGCAATGAGGGCACCATCTGTGCCCTTCAAAGCATTTCTAGAGGCCAGGAGAGGCTACTTTTCTCAGGCCCTTCACACCTATTTCCAAAAGCAGAGGGTGTAACACCCTCTCTCAGAGGAAATCCTTTGTTCTGCATTCCTGGGACTGGGCTGCCCAGGCCCTAGGGGGGCAGAAACCTGTCTGAGGGTTGGCAGGAGCGGTAGCTGCAGAGAAAACCTCAGAGAGTTAGTTTGGCAGTACCCGGGGTCCATGCTGGAGCCACGGGGATGCATGGAATCGTCACCCCAATACCAGGATGGTATTGGGGTGACAATTCCATGATCCCATACATGTTACATGGCCATGTTCGGAGTTACCATTGTGATGCTACATATAGTTATTGACCTATATGTAGTGCACACGTGTACTGGTGTCCCCGCACTCACAAAGTCCGGGGAAATTGCTCTGAACAATGTGGGGTCACCTTGGCTAGTGCCAGGGTCACCTCACACTAAGTAACTTTGCACCTAACCTTCACTAAGTGAGGGTTAGACATATAGGTGACTTATAAGTTACTTAAGTGCAGTGATAAATGGCTGTGAAATAACGTGGATGTTATTTCACTCAAGCTGCAGTGGCAGTCCTGTGTAAGAATTGTCTGAGCTCCCTATGAGTGGCAAAAGAAATGCTGCAGCCCATAGGGATCTCCAGGGTACCTAGGTACCATATACTAGGGAATTATAAGGGTGTTCCAGTGTGCCAATCAGAATTGGTAAAATTAGTCACTAGTCTGCAGTGGCAATTTTTAAAGCAGAGAGAGCATAAACACAGAGGTTCTGATTAGCAGAGCCTCAGTGATACAGTTAGGCACCACACAGTGAACACATATAGGCCACAAATGTATGAGCACTGGGGTCCTGCCTAGCAGGATCCCAGTGACCCATATCAAACACACTGACAACATAGGGTTTTCACCATGAGCACTGGGCCCTGGCTAGCAGGATCCCAGTGAGACATTAAAAACACCCTGACATATACTCACAAACATGCCAAAAGTGGGGGTAACAAGGCTAGAAAGAGGCTACCTTCCCACAACATTCCCCACTTACAAAGGGAAAGTATTGATCGGTAGCTGCACTAAAAGTACAATGTATGCTCTGTCACATGTATGATTGCCATCTTCACATTACAGACTGTAGTGAGGCACCAGCACCATTCATATGCTGAAGACAAGTAGCCTCTGGGTGGCAGAAGCAAAAATACTCATTTACCCTGTCACTTGGCTGAGGACAGTGATCCTTCCCTTCCTTACCTTCGGCTTGTATCATTGGGGAGTAGTGGTCTGTTGCATAGAATTATCACACACTACAACAACTATCAGTACTTGATTGATCACTGTACACAGCCATCTGACTTCCCTGGAGAACAAGTTGTTTGTGGATTGTACACAGTTGTGTCCTAGGTCCACGGGCTAATAGGCAAGGCACATCAATATTCAAAACATGGCATGTCCACACAAACCATCACTCATCTTCTGGGTTAAACATGGCTCATCCCTACTCATCAGGGGGAGATAACAGAACCTAACATGTTCACTTGGCAATGTGAAAGGCAGGAATATGCCCTGTATTCACCGCCTTGTGAAAGCTGTGCTGTTCTCAAATGCCCTTCAAGTTCTGAGTAGGCCACTGCCGGAATGTGGGCAATAGGGGGGTCATGGTCCGATGGGTACGCGATCCATGTTGGGAGGACATCCCCAGCTGGACCTCTGTGATTTTCTGAGCCCAGTTTCTCAGGTCCTCCCACCTTTTCATGCACTGAGCGCTCACTGGCTTTAGACCCCCAGGATCCACACCGTCTTGGCAATGGCTCTCCATAGTTCCATTTTTTTTAATGGGGTTTAACCGCATTGATGCAAAAGACAAATCAAGAGATTATAATCACAAGTTTCATCACCAATGGTTGAGTCACATACATGTCAGTAACACCAAGCCAGCACTTTCCTATTTGTCAGTACTTCCCAAGTGTGACACACACAAGCCAATAAGTACAGGGACATGACTATAGACATATGTATTTGCATCTGCAATCTAACCCACTACTCTTCTCATGGCCTACAATGACTAAGCAAGTTTACTGACATCAGGTAGCTCATGCTCTAGCAACCTGTACTGTGATGAGAGCCTCTATGAAACACTACGCACCTACGTGGCTTCTGAAGGGTAAACACCTTAGGCATGAATGCACCAACATATTCACACTCTCTGAGAATGACTCACTGCATGCAGATCCTACAGGCATCTGCCAGAGTACAAAATTCAACATTGCACGTGAGTAACAATCAAGGGGCTGACATAGGTGGTACAGAAAGTATCTTCCTTGTGCATGTGTGGACATGTGGCCTACCAAATGCAGACTCATGCCACTTTAGGGGGGGGGTTCTGTGTTATGTACCTGTACCACAGAATGCTTGTTTGGACATATGTGTCTATCCTACAGAGGTGTCATCCAACAAACAAAGGCATGCATTGTACAGTTTCTGCTATGTGACCAAGCTACTGAGTCACATATCATGGCTTCTCAGGAATCAACACACTGTTTGCACTGTGGGACTGTCTTTTATACATTTGTACAAGACAAATATGACCTGTTTGAAGGTGGCAATAGAGCTGTGGGAGTAAGGGACGTATCATGAGTCTAAGACACACATTGACAGTGATGCTAGATGCATACATGGACTAAATTTATGATTTACCTCTAAACCCATTCCTAATATAGTCAGATGAATGAGGCATTCAGGGCAGGTTTTGCCACCAGAGCCTCATACCGGCCACATGCCAAGATCTGCTCGGCTACAGGGAGTGGGCACAATGCCACAGTTGCGTAGCCACAGTGACTCTGCCACAGCCTAGAGTAGGTCCCATACTGGGAGATACATTTTAGAGGCCCTGGTTTCTGCAGGCCGAGTTGACAGAACCTATGTGACACTACATTCCCATCACTTCCATGCATGACAGTATATCATGTAGCAAACAGCAGTTTGGCGTGTGGTGTGTGTGGTGACCTGAAGGGCAGAGTGACCCATGATATGTTTTCCACACAACAGTTTAGCAAAGGCAGAAGTGGCTTGAAAGATCTGTGGCTTTATACACATTGCTCACATGACTCTCAACTAACCCATACAACATGCATATACAGTTCATGCAGTCATGCACATACATGATGTCTGACATTTACAACAATAATGAGGAAAGAAATGTCAGTGAATGGCAGCAATGTCTCCTTACCAAGTTATGTGTATCCAACACAAGGTGGATCTAGGACTCCAAAAACCTCATGCAACACAATGTGACTGAAATTTGCATACACCACTGGCCACCAGTAGATGCACCTTTCCCCTCCCATTGATGCCACACAGAATGCAACAACAGGCACACGAGTAGTCTAACCGGGACACATGGGCACATTGTAGCCTGTGAGGAGGGAAAGGATGGTGAACTACAGAAAAAAATATGCACATGAGGTACTTAGCTGCTCTTCTGGTGAGCCATAGAGCTATCCTTAAAAGGGCTGGACCTCAGTCACCAGCCTCTCCATCTTCCCTGGAGAGAAGGCAGCGGCCCTATCACCTGTTGGACAATGCATGATATATCCCAGAGGGGATACACAGCAGCTCACTATGTGGCGGTATTGCTGACAGAAGTGTCAGGAGTCAAGTGAGTGAATCTGCAGAACATAGCAGTCATGTCCGCATGTATGTGGTCGTCACCACCAGTGGACACACCATTGGCCCGCGACCGCCACTGGCAACAACATTAGCCCACGGCTGTACTCTCTACGGTTGCAACTGCCTACCGCGATGACGACTTCCCCTTCCTCCACTGTCACACCAACAGAAACACACTCATGCTATCACGACCCACGCGGCGGTCTTTCAACCGCGGTATTCCATTGGCGGTACACACCGCCGCGCTCAAAATACACACACATCTCCAAAACACTGCCACATTGGACAATTACAAATACACACACCTGATACACATACAAACACCACTCCCACACACCCAACACAATATAAAACACACACCCACATCACCCACACACCCCTACGACCAAAAACTGAAGACGAAGGCCAGATAGACAGAGAGCACAGCAACTGAGAACCCCACCACACAGAGGCACACAACACCATCACCCATACAATATTACACGCACAAAACACCACACACCACTACACATCACCCCACACATCAACACTTACACCACCCCACACATCACCCACACCACCTCATGTCTCGCCAAAGACACCCCCGGTTTTCCAAGGAGGAGCTCAGGGTCATGGTGGAGGAAATCCTACGGGGAGAGCCACAGCTATTTGGCTCACAGGTGCAGCACACATCCATAGCCAGGAAGATGGAGCTATGGCAAAGAATCGTGGACAGGGTCAACGCAGTGGGACAGCATCCAAGAAATCGGGACGACATCAGGAAGAGGTAGGACGACCTACGGGGGAAGGTGCGTTCAGTGGTCTCCAGGCACAACATCGTGGTAAAGCGGACTGGCGGCGGACCCACACCTCCTCCCCCACAACTAACAACATGGGAGGAGCAAGTCTTGACCATCATGCATCCAGATGGCCTCGGAGGAGTCGGTGGAGGAATGGACACTGGTAAGTCAAATCTCAACTATTATATCCCCCACCCTACCTGCGTGCCATCACACACCCCAACCCTCACCCCCTCCCCTATCACTCCAACTCCTCACTAATGTACTCATAACACAAACCACACATCCCAACACCAAGCCCCGCATGGAAAAAAAAAGCATGGTCAGCACTCACCAAAGCATGCTCACTGCACATACCCAGAACAACCCCCTAACCATCATCACACAAACCCACACACAGGAATGCTTGCACTGGGGTACACAAACACCCACCCATTGCACACCATTACTCACACACATGCACTAATCATGCTCTTATATCCCTGCAGGACCACTACGGAACGTCACCAAACCGGAGGGTCCAGACAGCTCCACTCCACCCACAGAAGAGGCCCACAGTGACGACAGCAGCTCTGCCCTACTGGATCCTGATGACCAGCCCGGACCATCGTGGGCCTCGGGACAGTTGGTTCCTCTTGCACAGGCACAGCCCAACACTGACCTTCCCCCCTCTGGTAACCCCAGCACAGCACCCACCCAGCGGGCCCATACCTCCGTACCCAGGACACGTCAATCAGCGGTGTGTCCACCACTACAGGGAACCCCGGATAACCCACCACCCCAACAACAACAGGGACCTGGGGGCAGTGGTAGTGGGCACACGGTCCAGGGGACGGAGGCACAGGAACACAGGGGAACTGGGAGGGCTGCTGTGCGACAGGGGGCGGACAGGCCAAGGGAACCCACTCTCCATGAGGCCCTATCCTCCATCATGGGAGCATACCACCACTCCCAGGAGACGATGGCGACGGTACTGGACAAGTTTCAGGAGACCCAGCGCATGCAGGACGAACTGTATTTGGGGTTCAGGGAGGAGCTCAGAACCATCAGCTCCGCCCTGGGCACCATCGTAGGGGTGCTGTAGGACATACAAAAGACCATGAGGGACACCGTGGCACCCCAAGGGGCACCTGACACTAGCATGGACGATGAACTGCCCACCACCTCCGCCTGCGCTAGTGGACAGGACGCCCCGCCACAGGACCACCACACCAGCACCCCACCCCCTGCAGACGGACAACCACCCCGCAAGCGGTCCCTGAGATCCAGGAACAGGACAGAGCAAGATGGCAAGACCCCCGCCAGGAAATGAGACCACCCTGATTGTCCTCCCACTGTCCCACTTTGTTACCCTGTCCAGATTGAAACTGCCCATCTCCACTCCCTATGCCCATATGGGCAGTACACCTGTGTGACTAATGGACTGGACCCTGCTATGGACATTCCTCCACCGTCCCCCATCACCATATCACTACCCCCCTCCATTTATGAGCACTGAAATAAGCTCCCTTGAACCACAAAACAATCTGGAGTCAGTCTGTGAATTGGTAAATATGTATTATCAATGACAGTGTCAAAATGCTTTCCAATTTTATAGCCAACATACCTATGTCACACATTACAAGTCCTTGAAGGATGACACACGTTGCTAACCACACCTGTGAAACAGTAATGGAAAGGTACAACTCAGTGACCAAATACTGCTATGAACTGACAGACAGGATAGAGGTAGAAGTGTGAAAGTGAATGTAATGGCAAAAAGAAAACTGTTCTCACCTGTGTGTCACTGGAAATATTGCCGTATGACTAACTCCCTGTTGTCTATGTCTTCTTCCTCAGCGTCCTCCTCATCACTGTCCACAGGCTCCACAGCTGCCAAAACACCGCCATCTGGACCATCCTCCTGCAGAAAAGGCACCTGGCGTCGCAAAGCAAGATTGTGAAGCATCGAACAGGCGATGATGATCTGGTACACCTTCCTTGGTGAGTAGAATAGGGAACCACCTGTCATATGCAGGCACCTGAACCTGGCCTTCAGGAGGCCGAAGGTGCGTTCGATCACCCTCCTAGTCCGCCCATGGGCCTCATTGTAGCGTTCCTCTGCCCTGGTCCTGGGATTCCTTACTGGGGTCAATAGCCAGGACAGGTTGGGGTAACCAGAGTTCCCCAATAGCCACACCCGGTGCCTCTGGAGTTGACCCATCATATAAGGGATGCTGCTATTGCACAGGATGTAGGCGTCATGCACTGATCCAGGGAACATAGCATTTACCTGGGAGATGTACTGGTCTGCCAAACATACCATCTGTACATTCATCAAATGATAACTCTTCTGGTTCCTGTACACCTGTTCACTCCTGTGGGGGGGGGACCAGAGCTACATGGGTCCCATCAATAGCACCTATGATGTTAGGGATATGTCCAAGGGCATAGAAGTCACCTTTCACTGTAAACAAATCCTCCACCTGAGGGAAAACGATGTAGCTCCTTACGTGTTTCAGCAGGGCAGACAACACTCTGGACAACACGGTGGAAAACATAGGCTGGGACATCCCTGATGCCATGGCCACTGTTGTCTGAAATGATCCACTTGCAAGGAAATGGAGCACTGACAGCACCTGCACTTCAGGGGGATTCCTGTGGGATGGCGGATTGGTGACATCAGGTCTGGCTCCAACTGGGTATATAGTTCCTGGATAGCGGCACGGTCAAACCTGTAGGTGATGAGTAAATGTCGCTACTCCATTGTCAACAGGTCCACCAGCGGTCGGAACACCGGAGGATTCCGCCATCTTCTCAAATGACCAAGCTGACGGTGCCTAGGAAGGACAACAGCGACCACAGAGTCAACAAAATCCCAGGTATGTACCCACAGATACACAGAACATGACACCAAACACAAAAATGTTCCTGTATGTGTGTCGAGTGTAGGCCCAGGTATGTTATGTAAGACGCAGTTGCAAATGAAGCCATGTGGGCCCCTGAAATGGCGGCTGCCTGACCTCTAAACTGGGACAGTGGGATGTGAGGTAACTGCGCTGGCGTTGTACACCGTCGCTGTAGGCGGTCGTAGACCGCAGCGCAATGCTTCATTGGTTAACTTTGGACCCTATGGGTCCCAGGAGCCAATGATGAAGTGCGCCGGCGGTGATGATACGCACCGCCACGGACGTGACTGCCATTTTCTATCTGTTCAATCACTTGATACCTGATCTTCGACAGGAGAGGACCTACACTGCATGTGCTGCTGTGACCTCCGTCTGGAAGAGACAATGGCTGCTGTGTCTGGGGAAAGGGCCCCTGCCTTCACTGCTCAGGAGTTGGAGAAGCTTGTGGACAGGGTCCTCCCCCAGTACACGCTACTCTACTGTCCTCCAGACCAACAGGTAAGTACCAAGGGAGCACGTTGTATGGGCTATGCCTGGGTGGAGAGGGCGGGTTGTAAGAGGGAAGGGGGCAGAGTGCAGTGAACATGAAGGACTGTGAATGCACGTGCCACATGGCAAGGGCAGGGATGGGGGCCAGTCACTTAGATGGTGCTCTTGCTAATGACTTCTCTTCTTCCCCTGTGCATGTCATGTAGATCAGCGCCCACCAGAAGAAGGACATTTGGCATGCCATCGCCAAGGACGTCCGGACCCTGGGGGTCCACCAGAGACGGGGCACCCACTGCCGTAAGAGATGGGAGGACATTCGCCGCTGGAGCAAGAAGACGGCGGAGGCTCAGCTGGGGATGGCTTCCCAACGTGGGAGAGGTGCCCGTCGCCCCATGACCCCCCTCATGTTCCGGATCCTGGCGGTGGCCTACCCTGAGTTGGATGGGCACTTGAGGGCATCACAGCAGACACAAGGGGGTGAGTACACATACATTCTAGGGACTTTGTGTGCTGTTGAGGGGTCTATGTGTGGGAGGAGGGCTGTGGGTTTCCCTAGGCCAGGGCGACTTCCATAGGCTAGGCCCCTCCGTAATGCAGGCCATGTGGCACTCACCCCACCGGGGTAGAGTGCCAAGTACAGGTATACATGCCCCTTTGGCATCCATGTGTGCAGATGTCGACCATAGCGATGTAGGCCACATCCCAGAAATTGCATCTGTAGAGGCCAGGAGCACGGCGTAGTGCAGGGGGCTGCTGTGTCTGTATTGTCCGCCAACGGTAGCGGTATGTCATGCACTCAACCTGTCTTTCTTCTGTTGTTCCCCCCCTTTTTCTGCTCTTCATGTTCGTTTGTGCATCAGCATCATCAGGCAGAGGTACAGTGGCACCGGAGCACGAGGGAGCTGCATCCCACATGGCCATGGAGGGCCACACCACGGACTCAGAATGCACCAGTGGGACGGAGGGCGAGGGGAGCTTCACGACAGGCAGCGGATCACCAACCAGCGACACAGACTCGTCCGCCGATGGGAGCTCCCTTGTGGTGGCGGCACCATCTGTGCCCCACACTTCTACAGGTACAGCCGCCACCTCCCCTACCAGCACCGCCCTCCCAGCAGCCCCTCAGCGTTCGCCCCGTGCCCGCTCACCCAGGAGGGTGGGCATCACCTTCGCCAAAGGCACCTCAGCCCCTGCCCCTGTCACCCCTGCTGCCCTCAGGGAGGAGGCCATTGACCTCCTCAGGTCACTCACTGTTGGGCAGTCTACCATTGTGAATGCCATCCAGGGTGTAGAAAGGGAGTTACAACATGGTAATGCACATCTGGAGGGCATTCATTCTGGTCAGGCTGCCCTTCATCGAACCCTGCAATCTTTGGCCTCAGCACTGATGGCAGCCATTGTCCCTGTGTCTAGCCTCCCCCCTCCAACTTCCTCCACCCAGACCCAAGCCCCTGTACCCCAGCCTATCTCAAGCACACCAACAGACAAGCATGCACACACCTCAACACACAAAAGTAGCTCAGGCAAACATAGGCACCACACATCCCACAGGCACCCACGCAAGCATATGACACATACAGACACAGCAACATCCACTGCCTCCACTGTGTCCCCCTCCTCCTCGTCTCCCTCCTCCCTCCCAGTGTCGTCTACACTCTCACCTGCATGCACTACATCTACAGGCACTAGGACTCGCACCAGAACACCCAGCACCACACCCCGCTCACCTGCACTCACCACCCCCACTCCCATTTACACGTCCCCTGTGTCCTCTCCCAGTGTGTCTGTGACACCCCCTCCCAAAGTACACAAACGCGGGCACCCACACACCCAACATCCATCCACCTCACAACAGCCTCCACTACCTGCACCTGCACCCAAAACACCTAAAGTGACACCTCCTACAACCACCTCCTCTGCCTCCACTCCCAGACCCCCTCCAGCTACCCATCCCAGTGTTTGTCAGAAACTGTCCCTCAGCAACGTTGACCTCTTTGCCCCCACCTCCACCCCTCCAATTCATCAGTCCCGTAGTAGCCCCTCAGCCAAAAAGACTCCAGTACCACTGGTGCGTGTTACAGGTGTGTGGAGTGCACCGGCCACCAGGGCAGGCAGTGTGACACAGAGCCAAGGCACTGCCAGTCCCCCTGTAAAGCATCTCGAGTTGGCAAGTGGCCGACGGGACTGGGTGAAGACTCCTGGAGGCAAAACTACTCACAAGGGTCCCAGGGGGTTTGCAGAGTCAGCTGTGACTCCTCCAAAGGCAGTGAAGTGACAGAAGAAGTCTGCACAGCCTCTTGAGAGCAGCACGGCAGAGAAGGGCAGCATCTTCCCCGGCGGCCGGGACGCCACCGCCAGCACCGTCGTCACTGGTCAGGAGACCACCGCCAGAGTCAATGCCCAGGAGGGCCCAAGTATCGTCACTGGTCAGGAGACCACTGCCGGAGTCAGTGCCCAGGAGGGCCCAAGTATCGTCACTGGTCAGGAGACCACTGCCGGAGTCAGTGCCCAGGAGGGCCCAAATATCGTCCCTGGTCAGGAGACCACCGCCGGTGTCAGTGCCCAGGAGGGCCCAAGTATCGTCATTGGTCAGGAGACCACCGCCGGAGTCCGTGCCCAAGAGGGCCCAAGTATCGTCACTGGTCAGGAGACCACTGCCAGAGTCAGTGCCCAGGAGGGCCCAAATATCGTCACTGGTCAGGAGACCACCGCCAGAGTCAGTGCCCAGTAGGGCCCAAGTATCATCACTGGTCAGGAGGCCACCGCCGGAGTCAATGCCCAGGAGGGCCCCGGCTGCCACAGCCTCGCTGGGCAATGAGGGTCCATCTTGCCACACACCAATGCACAGGTCAGAGACCGCCATGGCAAAGCACCACTGAACAGGGCAAGCACAGCTGAACAGGTCAGAAACCGCTATGGCAAAGCACCGCTGAACAGGGCAAGCACCGCTGAACAGGTCAGAGACCGCCATGGTAAAGCACCGCTGAACAGGGCAAGCACCGCTGAACAGGGCAAGCAACGCTGAACAGGTCAGAGACCGCCATGGCAAAGCACCGCTGAACAGGGCAAGCACCGCTGAACAGGGCAAGCACCGCTGAACAGCCCAGAGACCGCCATGGCAAAGCATCGCTGAACTGGGCAAGAACCGCTGAACAGGTCAGAGACCGCTATGGCAAAGCACCGCTGAACAGGGCAAGCACCGCTGAACAGCCCAGAGATCGCCATGGCAAAGCACTGCTGAACAGGTCAGAGACCGCCATGGCAAAGCACTGCTGAACAGGGCAAGCACAGCTGAACAGGTCAGAGACCGCCATGGCAAAGCACCGCTGAACAGGGCAAGCACCGCTGAACAGCCCAGAGACCGCCATGGCAAAGCACTGCTGAACAGGGCAAGCACCGCTGAACAGGTCAGAGACCGCCATGGCAAAGCACCGCTGAACAGGGCAAGCACCGCTGAACAGCCCAGAGACCGCCATGGTAAAGCACCGCTGAACAGGGCAAGCACCGCTGAACAGCCCAGAGACCGCCTTGGCAAAGCACCGCTGAACAGGGCAAGCACCACTGAACAGGGCAAGCACCACTGAACAGCCCAGAGACTGCCATGGCAAAGCACCGCTGAACAGGGCAAGCACCTCTGAACAGCCCAGAGACCGCCATGGCAAAGCACCGCTGAACAGGGCAGAGCACCGCTGCAGAAAGTAAAGACCGCCACATCAAGCATCGTTATCCCATGTACAGCTGGGACAGTGGCGGGACAGGAACTGTCACGGGGAGCCTAATCCAGTCTAGGCACCATTCCCCCTCCAGAACCAGTGGAGAGATCCATCCACTACCTCTGCCCTTCACAGGATGAAGCACTCTGGGCACCAGTCCCCCTCCAGAACCAGTGGAGGCTGTTATCGACTTGAGAGACTGTGGCTTTGCACTCCCCAGGATTGAACAGTGGGCAACCCACCCACTGTAGAGACTTGAGAGACTGTGGCTTTGCACTCCCCAGGATATGGCAGTGGGCAACCCACCCACTGTAGAGACTTGAGAGACTGTGGCTTTGCACTCCCCAAGATATGGCAGTGGGCAACCCACCCACTGTAGAGACTTGAGAGACTGTGGCTCTGCACTCCCAGGATATGGCAGTGGGCAACCCACCCACTGTAGAGACTTGAGAGACTGTGGCTTTGCACTCCCCAGGATATGGCAGTGGGCAACCCACCCACTGTAGAGACTTGAGAGACTGTGGCTTTGCACTCCCCAGGGTACGTCAATGGGCATGGAGCCCCGTCGTGGATCTGGCGTGGTGCTGTAATCCGGCTGAGGTGCCCCCCCTTCCCTCACCCCTGAGGTGCCTGTTGTATTTCTCTCTGATGCCCCGGCAGTGTTCTCTCCGTTTGTGGACAGGTATCTTGTGTGGGCCTCGCCCATGCATTTTTGGCCCAGTGGTGCACGGACATTGAGATGTGCATATCTGCACTACTTCTCGTTATGTATATACTTTTGAATGAGTTCATATATATCTGTATATATTTGAAACATGTATATTGATACATTAAAATGTTTGAACTGATTTAGTTTTGTCTTTGCATTCTTCCGGGGGGGTTGTAGGTTGTTACAGTGATGTTTGGAAATGCATTGGTGTGTGTGTTGTAATGTGCGAGGGTGGGGGTGGGGATGTTGCGTGTGTTTCCCCCTGACTTTTGCCTCCCCCCTCCCCTATGTCGTAGGTGCAGTACTCACCGTAGTCTTCGCTGCCGCCGGCACTGGTGTTCGTAGATGAGTAGGAAGACAAGGGCAGGTAGGATTTGTAATTCCGGCTCCATGGTGGCCTCCTTCCTCGTGGAGTGTGTTAAGGTGAGCGTTTTCCCATTGCAAAAGCTGTTTCCGCCGTGTTTTTATCCACGGTGAAACCGCCCCGGAAAAGGTGGCGGATTGGCGGGTTGTGATACTGTGGGCGGTACATTGTCTTCCGCCTGTCTGTTGGCGGTGACCGCCGCTCTGCTTGTCTGTACTGCCGTGGCGGGCGGAGTGTTAAAGTGGCTGTCTTTGTTGGCGGTTTCCGCCACGGTCATAATTCCCTTTTTTTGTCCGCCGCCCAGTTTGCGGTATTACCGCACTTTTAACACCATCTGCCAGGGTTGTAATGACCCCCTAAATATCTTGAAGGGACTGGTGCAGCCCTCCTCTACACACTCAGAAAAGTGTGTCAGATCACTGTAGCATGCTACATGCTTCACAACATCGACATGAGAGAAGATATCATTAACAGCTACTTTTTATGACTGTAAGCATGTCATGTGATGTAATGATTATGACAGTACTTGTGGGATGTGTAGAGGTGCGTGTTTTAGCTACAACTATGGAGCTGATACTCTGCAATATTCGGGCAAAGGCTGCTGGAAGAGTTAACATTTGACATATTCCCACCTTGTTGATGTTGCTTTGTTTGTATCAGTTTCCATGCTATGTAATTACATTTACAGTAGCTTGCTATGTGATTTGTGTAATTGGTATGTTTTCAAGCCTTTACTCCTTGTTTTGCCTTTGTACAGGTACCTTCACCATGACATCCTTATGTGGGCATTTCAGAGTTGTGACATTAGCAGGTAACCAATGCTGTTCTGACATACAAAGTGGACATGGATTGTTCCAGGTAATGTAGGTCACAGATTTAGGGTGTATGGGATCTGTGCCAAGGCATTTGCACAGGGTTTGGGTGGAAGGTCAGAGGTACACATTGGACTTGTTTTGTGTGCTGTGTTGTGATGATTGCATCATGTGTGTCATCAAGTGGGCATGAAATATGTAGTCATTGATTGCGAGCAAGCCATTCACCCTTCACATTAGATAAACACTAATCCTGTATGACCTATATATAGCTGTAGATGTGTTTCATCATTGCAGGCCACACTTGCTGTGCCAAACCATTCACATATGTATGTGTCATACAACCAGATGCATGGTCGTTGGATTATAATGGGCCTGTGATCAGGGTCTGTTGTACTTCCATCTGTCTGTATCTTGGATTACGTGATGTTGGATTACTTTGGTGTGGTATGTGGTATGTGGTAAGGCTCAAGCTGGCTGGCATAATCCACTTTAATTACAGGCCCATGTCTGACAAATCTCTCCCTTCCGTGGTCTGGGGGGCTGTACCTTTGAATACATACTTTGTCTCAGTGTGAGTCACACATCTGTATGTCACAAAGGTCCAGGCATATGGACAGCCTTTGTGCTGAACACAGGAACAAAATGTTTGGTGTCACCAGACACTTGTACTAATGCATTTGTGTGTAATGGTTGTAATCCTGAGCAGGATACTGTGTATCTGTAGCATATCCCTCCTTGCTCAAATAAGTTACATCTTCATCATATGGTTCACATGGTCTTACATCTCTACGTAGCAAAATGTTGAAATAAAGCAAGCAGACAATGAGTTTGTGATGGGTGCATTTGTTACATCGCTGATGCAGTACATAAAATGTTGACAGAAAAGAAGAAAAATAATAAAGTGAAGGTGTCAGTCATAGTGAATGAAATCATTGGATTAGATGCCACATCCCTGGGAGACCAAAGACCAGAGTACTCCTCTCATTGGAACTGGTGGGTAGTTCAGGATCAGTCAACAGAGTGAATATGTGGCACACAAAGGAGTTCCTTTAGGAAGAGGTCCCTTGCTGGCAGTGATGGGTGTCTTGCCATCCGCATCCCCTGGATTCTTCACCGGACGCCCACACTTGCATGGTGGGGGGAATCTGCTGCTACAGAGGCAGTGGTGTCTGGGGCTTATTCCTCAGACAGGGCTTCCCTTCTAGTGGCTGCCACCGATGAAGAAGGGCCAGGTGTTGATGCGTCAAAGGGAGGGGCAGAGTGGTGTTGAAGAGAACTGCTCAGGACAGTGTTAATGTCCCTCAACACCCCTGTTGTGAGCATCCCACTGTTCACGCATATCACTATGGATGTCCCTCTGCAGCTACTTGATTTCTTGGAGTTCGGTCAAGACCTGGCCCATCACACCTTGGGACACCTGATAGACCCCAAAGACGTGGCTGATGATGTCCTGGCCAGAGGCAGCCCCTGTGGCTCACCCCACTGGCTCACAGCATCCCTCCCACATACCTTACCCCCATGGGACTGAGTCCTGGATCCTCATTGTCAAAGTGTTGCGCTGCAACTCAGGATCCAGGACTTGTGGGCATGAGATGGCAGACATTGTGCTCTGGACACAGGTTGGGGAGGCAAATGGTTGCCTGTGATGTTGAGGCTGAGAGGTGTTGATGTGGCCACAGTGACAGTCACTGTTGGTACCTGACCAGGTTGCCATGATGGGCCAGAACCATCCTCCATATCCAGATATCCAGAAGTGTCTTCTTCACTGAGGGCTTCATCCACAGGGGTAGTGGCAGTCTCTTCTTTGGCCTCTGTGTGCCCACTGGCAGCTCGACCTGTTGATGTGAACGATATACTGTTACTGGTTGTATTATGACATCTACCTCCAACATTTTAATGTTACATTAAGCATAGACTTCGGACAAAGTTATTTTGCAGTTAATATTATTGTAGCAAGTACCAATGGTATTGGTTGTATGGACCTTATGTTTGTGTAGCATGCCAATCCCATCTAAATCAAGCAGGTGCTAAAATGTGCAGATCATTAGGCCTTAGGAGGGTGATCTGAGAATGCCACCTTGCCACCAGTGCAGGTGAAACAGTGGCTCTAGCCATTTGGAGGCCTAGTTAATTGTAATGCAGGCCGACCCAGGACTTTGTTGTATATGGGATCGGATTCGTCTTATGGTGCGTGCAGTGTGAATGTCTCTGCTGCCAATCCCATTCTGGTGATGCATCTTTAGGCCTTTGTGATCATTGTTTTGCACACTTGGTAAGCTGCTTC
Source organism: Pleurodeles waltl (assembly GCF_031143425.1). Taxonomy (NCBI): domain Eukaryota; kingdom Metazoa; phylum Chordata; class Amphibia; order Caudata; family Salamandridae; genus Pleurodeles; species Pleurodeles waltl. Next base: position 1,019,702,315 of record NC_090448.1, read on the forward strand.
TCAATAGTTTCATCTTGGGTAAGCTGGTCAGGATGGAGCTAGGTGGGCAGACACATCTCTGAGTTGAGCATGATCTGCATCTTGTTCCCTCCCACGTGAGTAAACCTCAATTGAGAGTTAGCAGGCAAAGGTATTTGGACAAATGACCACTGTTCTTTTGTTTGGAGTTACTGAAACAGTGCCTCCTGGGAGTTGCAGTCATGTCACTCTCCATTCTACACACACTTGACAAATGGTATCCTCCCAGGTGAGTAAACTTCAATTGAGAGCTCATAACTAGATAGATTTAGGCAAGTGAACATTGCTTTTGTAGTTGGAGTTAGAGACACAGGGCCTATTGGGCTTAGCATTCCAATCACTCACTCTACTTAGCATCACCATACAAATGTTATCCTCCTGGATATGTGGCTTCACAATGATAACTCTGAATATGGCCATGTAAGGTGTCTAAGATCATGGAATTGTCTCCCATTCCAAATCTAGTATTGGGAAGCCAATTCCATGCATCTTGAGGGCTGCACCATGGACCCCTGTACTGCCAAACCAGCTCACTGAGGCTTGCACTGCAGCTACAGCTGCTGCCACCTCACAGACAGGGTTCTGCCCTCCTGGGGTCTGGGCAGCTCAGTTCCAGGAATGCAGAACGAAGCATTTCCTTTGGGAGGAGGGTGTTACACCCTCTACCTTTGGAAATAGGTGATACAGGCTTGGGAGGGGTAGCCTCCCACAGCCTCTGGAAATGCTTTGAAGAGCACAGATGGTGCCCTCCTTCCATAAGCCAGTCTACAACAGTTCAGGGACCCCCAGTCCCTGCTCTGGCATGAAACTGGACAAATGAAAGGGGAGTGACCACTACCCTGTCCGTCACCACCCCAGGGGTGGTGCCCAGAGCTCCTCCAGTCTGTCCCTGGCATTAGCCGTCTTGTTTTCCTAGGTGTGGGGACACACTGGAGGCCTCTGAGTGGCCAGTGCCAGCAGGTGACATCAGACACCCCTCCTGATAGGTGCTTACCTGGTTAGATAGCCAATCCCCCTCTCAGGGTTATTTAATGTCTCTCCTGTGGTTCCTCTTCAGATTCTGCTAGCGCGTTTCCATCAAGACTTCTCTGAACCCACTGCTTCATCCTCTGACCTTGGATCAACCCCAGACTGCTCCAGGAACCGCTGTAACTGCAACAAAGTATCCAGATGGGCTACTTCGACTCTGCAACTTCAGCTCCAGCCAGCAATTTCAACTATTTCCATGCTGTGCATGCTCTGGGGACTTCCTGTCTTCACCTTGCACCAGAAGGACCGAAGAAATCTCCCATGGAGTGACAGAGTCACTTCCCTGCTCCAACAGGCACCTTCTAAGACGACGACCGGTTCTCTTGGACTCCTCTCCCGATGACAAATGTGCTCCTTGAAACACAGGTGGTAGACCCTTTCGACACAGACTGTCCTAAGGTCATGGAGGAGGTAAGAGCGTCCCCAGCACTCTATCCTACAATGCTTAACTCTCTGAGTTGTTCTCCGGCGGCGTGGGACCTTCTTTTGTAGTGCTGCAGCAACCACAATTTGCACCTTCTTTGTCCCAGTGTTCTGGGACTTCGGTGGGTGCTGCCTGGTCATCTGTGGGTTATCTCCAGTGTTGGGAGCCCCCTCTACCTCCTGAGTCTGAGTTGAGGCCCCCAGGTCCTCCCTGGATCGAGGCAGCGCCATTTTGATGCAAACCGTGATATTGCTTGAACCAAGGCTTGTTGGATGAATCCAGTGCTGCAACTCACCTGAATCCAACACCTCGACATGGGACATCCTTTGCATCACACAGGAACCTGCAGCCATCTTCTTTGGTGCACTTCTGCAGACTTCTTCCAACTTGTGAATCTTCTTTTGCACCATCTTCAGGGTTGGCAGGGGCTCCTCTCCTTCCTGGAATCTTCTGCGACTTCTGGACTGTGTCTCCTCTCTTTACAGGTCTTCAGGTCCAGGAATCCACCATTTGTTGCTTGCAGTCTTGCTTGATTCTTGCAATAATTCTAATCACGACTTGTAGTGTGTCCTAAGGAAACTTGCAGTACTTTACTCCTACTTTCCTTAGCTCTGGGTGAGGTATTTTACTCACCTTCGTGGTTTTCTTACACTCCCAGCAATCCTCTACACACTACACTTGTCTAGGGGGGAATTTGTGATTCCCATTCCACTTTCTTAGTATATGGTTTGTGTTGCCCCTAGAACTATTTCTTCCTATTGGATTATATGGTATTTTTCTATTATTTGCACTATCCTATGACTATTTACTTACCTTATTTTGGTGTTTAGTGTATATATTGTGTATAATACTTACCTGCAGAAGGGATATTACCTCTAAGATATTTTTGGCCTTGTGTCACTAAAATAAATTACCTTTATTTTTGGTAACACTGAGTATTGTCTTTTATTGTGTCTAAGTACTGTGTAACTATAGAGGTATTGCAGGAGCTTTGCATGTCTCATAGTTGAGCCTAAGCTGCTCTGCTACAGCTACCTTTATCAGCCTATGCTACTAGAACACTACTACTTTTCACTCATAAGGGATAACTGGGCTTGGTATAAGGTGAAAGTACCCAAGGTACCCACTACAAACCAGGCCAGCCTCCTACAGTTTGCTCCAGCATGGTTGAGTAATCCGAAAGGAGAAGAGCAGCCGATCCAGTTGGGAACTCGAATTTTGAATGCAGCCCCTGAGGCCCAGATGTACGGCAGGTGTTGTATCGAGGACTCAGGGCAGAGCTGCTCAGGGAACTTTGTTTAGTTGCACTGCTGCTTGGCCTGTATCTGTTATGAGGCAACCTCATTCTACACAGTCAGTTGTGGCTCACTGTTCTAACTGTACTCCCATAGCCCAGAAGTGAAAATGGCAGGTGCCATAAGGTCGCTTGGCTACCACGGCTTGCAGAATTATGGGCCGAAGATACTGCCTGGAAATTTCAGAGAAATGCTTGCTTCTCAATAAAAAGGGTAATCAAGACCTATTGGACCAGCCAATACATTCTGACCTTAATATGACAACAAACTCTTCTGTGACAAGCTTATTCATTTCAGTTCAGCCTAATTGTGCACAGAGTGTTTTTCAGAGGGGTGACCAAAATGAAGTGGGCTTAGTACCAGGACAGATAAATGATGAGGGCGAGCACAGTCCAGTCACTGTTTCTAACATAAATCAGGCTAGTAAGGTTAAAGACTACACGGTGTTCCACAAATCAGTAACCACCCAGGCTGGTAAAAGGAAGGAAATCAGTGCTCAGCATAAGAAAGGGAAGCTATCCAGTAAAACCAATGGGGAGAAGGGAGATAGCAACCAAGCAAGGGATCCAGTCTGCCAGACGTTAGTTCATTTAAGAAGTTCAGAAGCAACTCAGGCTGATTGAACAGCTGTTGGTGTGTGAAATCTTGTTGACAGTGAAGGCCAACGTCGTCCTCTGCCTTTGAATATGGTCACTCTTCCTGAGGGTGCCAACTGCCCTAATAATGACTCAAATTTTGCCTGTAGATTGAAATGCTAAAAGGACTGTTTGAAACGATGCTGACCGAAATAATGGAACTCAAGTAGCAACAAACCCATGAGATTGAGCTGATAAATCAAAGATTGGTTAAGATTAAACAAAGTCTAGAACAGGTGCCACAAAACTTCAGGAAGCTAAGCAAAGAATCTCTCATTTGAACAATAGGGTGTTGTCACTCAACAAAGTGGTTTTGACTGAGCAGAAAACAGTTGATCGACTCAATAATAAACTAGAAGATATTGAGAATCATGCATGAAGCTTGAATTGCTGGGTTACAGGCATACCGGAGGGTAGTGCGTTCCAGGGTTTGGCCAAGAATGTGCCGCAGCTAATAGACTAATTGTTCAGGAAGCATATGTTGGAAGGGCAGGTAAGCACTTTACACTTAGCTATAGGCCACTAATGTCCACTTAGGCCCAGTTAGGTCTCAATAAATTAAACCCAGCTCAACCCTTGGTAGCTAGGCAATTAGCGACAAGGGTTAACGTAGGAGACAAATGTGTAAAGCATTTAAAAATCTCAAAACAGTAAAAAAGTAAAACACAAAACACAATAAAAATCCAATTATCTCTTTATCTTTAAAATAACACCAAAACGATTAAAATGGGTTAAGGGGAACAGGAGATATGAATTTTTAAAGAATTAATGCTTTCTAGCGCATAGAAGTAACTAGCTCTCAAAGGATTAAAAAGAGGTCACACTAGAAAAGAACAAAGTCCAGAGTTCAGGCCACCCACGAGAAAGAGGTCACACTAGAAAGGAACAAAGTCCAGAGTTCAGGCCACCCACGAGGTAACACTGTGTCACACTTACTTTCAGAGGTGTTTCTTGATTCAGGAAAGTGGTCTACAACACCAGCCAATGGTTCAGAGGCTCTGGTTTGCCTCTCGGGGTCTGGGACTACAACTCCCTCAATGCACCTCTTCAACTTATGGAGTTGCTCTAAACGTCTCCAGAATTCTGGATCCTCTTTCATAGGTCCTTTTTGGGTCCTTGAAGCATCCACAACTTGATCCAAGGTTTCAGAAGCTCCGAGTTGGGAGTTGGGACCACATTCCCAGAATGCACCTGGTCAGATTCCTCAAATGGCCACTGGACGCTGGTCAGCTGGGCTCTGCTTTCAGGACTTGATGTAGGGGACTCTGGGCAGCTCCTTTGTACCTGTAGCAAACAGCGAGTCCCTTCTTGAAGCAATAGCAGACAGGCAAAGTCCTTATTGTCAGACCAAACTTGGGTCAGTGACATTAAACAGTTTATTTGTGAGTTATTTGAAATAAACAATAACTCGGCCCCTAGCTTCATGGTCTGGGACATTTTTAAGACTTCTTTTATGGGACAGTAGATCTCACATAAAGCAAGACCCAGGCAGTGAGGATTCGGGGCTACCGGCAGGCTACAGGGAGTGCTAGTTAAAGCCCATAGCCAGTTTACGAGTTTGGGGGGCTCTGTCCCCATGGTTATTTATCAATATTTGCAGGATCAGGTATCAAGGGCCGAGCAAGAACTTAGGGATTTTTTTTGTTGGAAGAAATTACGGTTAGCAGAGTTTACTAGCCAAAACTCTATGAAGAGAGTCAACAGGTGGAGAAGTTCTTGGCATGATCAGCTAGAACTAAGAATAGGCAAGCAATTAATAAAATTTGAAATCCTATACGGGAATACTGGTGACTGAAAATGTAGAAATTGCGGCAATATTGCTTAACCATTACAGTTCTGTATACGAAGAAGCAGAAGGTGTTTCTACCCAGGATCTAGAACAGTATTTTGATGGATTGCAGCTTTCTCAACTTTTGGACACCCAATAAAGTGTGCTGAATTGCAAAATTTAATTCCAGGAGCTTGTCTTGGCTTTGAAAAATATGGCGAATCCCTGTGAGTGATGGGATTCCCATAGAGGTTTATATGACATTTATAGAGGAACGTCTCCATTTCTTTTAACTCTTTTCAATAGTACTAAGGATGGAGCAGAAATATCAATTTTATTTAAAGAGCCAGTCATGGTTAACTTTGTTAAAGAAGATAATGACCCTGCAAATCCCAACTCATATCAACCCATCAGTATATTAAACACGGATTATAAATGATATGTGAAGATTTGGGGTGATAGGCTTGTACCTTGTGCACAAGCATTGATCCATTCAGATCAAAATGTTTTTTTGCCTAAATGGTCAATGGCAGCTAACATTCACCAATTCATTCAACCAATAGATTATTCTACAGTCACTAAAAAGAAGGCAGCAATTCTTATGATGGATGCAGAAAAGTTGTTTGACCTGGTCATTTGGCAAGCCCTTTTCTTCACTTTCGTTGGATTTGGTATCCAGGCAGCAATTGTGGCTATGTTAAGGAAGCTATATGAGGGGGCTGAGACTAAGATCATTATTAATTTTTATGAAGCATGGTGCTCCTCAGGGCTGCCCCCTTTCCCCGCTTCTCTTTACATTTTTATTGATCCTTTAGCTTCTAGGGGTCAGAAGAATCAAACTATTTTACTGCCTATGGAGGGGATGGAAAATATTAAATCGTTCACTGATAATATCATTTTATATTTAAGAACAGATATATCTAATATCTAGAATGCTATGAAGGAAATTGCAATTTCACACAAATTGGAGGTTATAAAGTTAACTCAGCTACGACCGGGCTATTATTGTTCAATTCATCTGTCTCTAAGCTCCCTGATCTGCTGCAGATGGTCCCACAACATCCCGCTAGGTATTTAGGGATTTTTGTCACAAACAATTTCTTGCAACTATTTAATTTAAATTACAGAGCAACGTTTGCTAAAACTAGAAGGCTATTGGACAAATGGTCTCCTTTGCCTCTTTCTGTGGTAGGCAGAGTCGCACTGATCAAGATGTCTGTTCTCCCTTTGTTTTTATTCCTTTTCCTGAACGTCCCTTTAAAAATATCTAGTGGTTATTTTAAAGAACTAGATACGTTCATTAGAAGTTTTGCTTGGGCAAAAAAGCAACCCTGGGTTAAAATGTCAGTTCTACAGCTTGATACACTACAGGGTGGCCTAGCGCTGCCACATTTTAGGACATATTTTCAGGCGGCCCTAATTGATTTTTTGGGTCAGTCAGCATCAGCCAATACAGTTTATGATAATTTTTGATGGAATGCATGACTTTGGAAAGCCAAATACGTCTATCTGTATACCTGAGGTATAAGGTCTTAAGGACCCTAGCCTCACGCATTGAGGGTTTCTATAAATGTTGGGGTATTCTGGCATGTCATGCCTGTACTCTCCTGCAGGATTCTGAGGTATGGGGACTGGGATTGTCAAAAGTGATGGTACAGTCATTGCTAGTCTTAGATTTTGAGAAACTGGGGAATTTTTATAATGGCTCAAATCCTATTTAATTGGAACATTTATTCTTCAATTTGGCAACCAGAATGCCTCACTTTGGTTTCGTTTGATGCAGATAGCTAGCTTTTTAAAAACCAATTATGTTGCAATAGAAGAGGGGATTTGCCAAATTGTTTTTTGTAAATTTGTAGCTCGACAGATGGGAGTTGGTAACTGGTATCAGATTTTATGGCAAATGGCTAGTCAAAATCTATTATCCAAGTTTTTTTGCTGCATAATGTTTTCCAGGCAACCAGTTGTAGGTACAATATTAAGCAAGGGCAGCACCTTTCTAATATCAGCTACTGATCACTTAGAGCTGCAAATTTTAATCACATGGTGATTTTATCAAGATGGACATCCTACTACACGTGCAGTGTATTAGATGTAAATCAAATGATGGTGCCCGGTGGGTCCATATATTTTTTTGATTGCCCAATGCTTCAACAGTTTTCGGGAGGAATCTTTTGGGCAATTAGTCAGTCTTTGCATTTTATAAAATCCCGTCACCCATGTTGGTGTTGCTTGGATTATTTTATGGGGTGTATCATCTACATAAATATTATTATATATATATTTTGCATCAATTGCTATTGCTGTTGCGCTTCATTGGTTCTCCCAAACTGGAAAACTGATGTGGTCCCATTATATTCTCAGCGGTATAACAAGATGGTTAGGACTGGATATTTTGAAGAGGCCTCTGCCAATCGGGTGGGGCCTTTGTAGAGATTTAATGCAACCTGGGCTTCCTTTACACAGCTATAATAGAACCTAGGTGTGGTGTAGCTCTTCAAGGCTTAGTGGTCAGATTTTAGTATTTGATAAAAGTGTTCGTATGAGCTGATGTGTTTATCCCCCGAAGATTCATCGCTCTTTACTTTTCGAATTATAGTTGCTAATAATAGTTTACGAATGATGCAATGACTTGCACTTTAACTGGTCGTTTTTGGAGCCTATGTCGGGACGTTAATTGAAGGTATGCACTTTTAATGTCCTTCATTTATATAATTGACATTTGCATCAACTATTTTTTTGCACTGATTCAATGTTTATGATTTGAAGTTTCGCATTGAATATTTGCTGCAATGTTTGTATCTAATTTGGAATGGGTCTTGCTGATTCTTCTATTCTCTTGTATTGCGCTGGTTTATGATGCTACATTTATTAGCTCTTTTTTTCAGCTGCTCCAAAATATAGAATTGTCTTTTGCTGTTCTGCTGCTGCATTGATTTGTACGAGGCACTTTTTCTGGGCTTCTATTTCACTATTGCACCTTGATATATTAATACTGCTATCTATACCTGTATCTATGATACTACCGCTATGCTGTTGGGATGATGATAATAAGCTATTGGCAATTGTGTAAAGTTTATGATTTGGTGTATACTGCGCAAAAAAAATATGTTTAAAAAAAAACAGGTATGTACCAGTATAGCTTTTGATAGCTGCTGGAGGTGCATGTTCTCCCTCCTGTTTTCTGAACATGCTTTTGTGGCTTTTAGGACTCTGAACACTTTACCACTGCTAACCAGTGCAAACATGCTTGTGATTGTGATCTCTCCTTTAAACATGGTGACATTGGCTTGCACCCAATTGGTACATTTAATTTACCTGTAAGTCCGTAGTAAAGTAGTACTACATGTACCCAGGGCCTGTAATCAGACATTACTAATGGGCCTGCAGCACTAATTGTGCCACCCACTAAAGTAGCCCTTAAAACATGTCCCAGGCCTGCCATTGCAGCCTAAGTGCAGTGTTAAACTGCCATTTGCCTTGGCAATATAAACCCTTTTGCCAAGCCTTAAACTCCACTTCCCTTGCATATACGTCACCCATACGGTAAGCCCTAGGTTACCCATAGTGGAAGGTTACATTGTAATTGAAAGGTTGGAGATGTGCCTTCAAGATTTACATGACCTGGTAGTGAAAAACAATGTTTTCACTACTAAGAGGCCTAACTCTCCCATGGGAAACTATTGGGTTGCATTATTACATTAAATAAGTGCAAAATTGTGATTGGGGACAAGTAAACATTTCAAGTTTGGTGTCTGAGAAATAGAAATTAAAAATCCTCTTTAGTGATAAATTTGGATTTTAAGTTACAATTTTGAAAATGCTATGTTCAGAAAATTGACATTTTCTTGCCCTAGGTTTTTCCTGCAGCCTGTCATCTGTCACAGGACTGGGTGTTCTTGGCAGTTCAATATGTTTATTCCTCCTAGACAATCATACAAAAGAGGGATTAGGTGTGTCTGGATGGTCTATCAAGTGGCAGGATGAGGGGGTGGAATAGGCTGTATTCTTAATTCACACAAAAGACGTGTCACCACTGCAGTTTTCATGCAGCCAGGACTAATTCAGGGCAGGGGAGGCTGGAAACCTGAAGGATTTCTAAAGGAATGCTCTATAAACTTCCCCTATTTCAAAGTGGGCACCAAGGTACAAATATTGAACTCTCAAACTCAACTCTTCAATACACTTCTGGACCCATGGTTACTACAGAAGGAGGCTGCTTTGCTGCCAGAAGGACTGCTGCTCTGCTACGTTGCTGCTCTCCTGCCTCCTGCCTCCTGCCTTGCTTGCTGAAAAGGACGACTGAAACTTCACCCTTCATCCCAGGCTGAAATCATTCCAAGGGTCAGCTGATTGACCTCCTGTTCTGAGCTACAGGTACATAGCAAGCTTTAGAGGCTCCTTGCAAGTGTCCAGCTGACCTGTTGCCTGGACCTGCATTTGGACCTGCAATGTACCTGCCTGAGTTCTGTAGGCCTCTGCTGGCGTGAGTTCCCCATCTCCCAAGACGTGACCCTCAGGCCCTGGACCCTTTCTGTGGCATCAGTTGCGCTCTCTCCTCAAGAAAAAAAAAAAAAAAACTAACGTTTTCAGCTCATAGCAATCATGAAGGGCGTTTTCATGCCAAGCTGCCCACCAACGTGAAGCTCTGCTAATCCAACCCTTCATGTTAAGGCAACTGCCAGCGATGCCTGGCAATGCAAGATCTGCACTTCTCCCTATAGCATCAAAGGTTTGCAGTAACCACAAATGTCAAGCCCATGATGACTATCTAAATGCCCGTCAGGATCTTCAGGCTACATCAATGACCGGTGGAAACACACAGCCTGCTATTCAGGGGATATCGATGACCATCCATGATGCTCTTCTTGCGGCTTGCGGCTCGTTCAACTATGAACAAAACTCTTCATGCTGGACTTTGAAGGTAACTCTTTCAGCTGGTCTAACCTGGGCCCTGTATCTGCCCCACACTCCATTGTAGTCTGCCTGAAATTGTGCCTATCACCTGGTCGTTCATGACCAGATAACTGTCAGTGGCACTTTGTGCTTTTAGGTACTTTATTTACCTGAATTGTTTTTAATTGAATATCTCTGGTTTGACTGATTCGATTTTTGTAATTTTTGAGTCAAATATTTTAATACATTTTGCTCTGTTTTTCTAAACTGGAATGAGATTTTTCTTCTGTTGTGTTTTCAAATGATTACTGCTTGAAATGCTGCATAAAAACTAAACACATTAACTCAAATTTAAGCCTGACTGCTTTGTGCCAAGCTACCAGAGGGTTAAGCACAGGTTAATTTGGGGCTTGCTTGTGACTTCACCCTGACAGAAATTGTGGCAGCTGCCTGCGTATGGTTTCACCTCCCTCAAGCATCAACCCATTTTCCAGCAGTTGTGCTCCAGCTTCTCTAATTTAAAAAAAATAGAAACTTTTGTGCCCGCTGGATCTGTGAATTAAAAGTTCAGTCTGTTAAGTCAGCCTGTTGGAAAAGGGCTATAAACTGATGAGAATGATCTTCTTCTGCTCATGTATTAATCCCCAGAACCCTGAGTTCTTCCTGCACTGTCAATTGTTCCATATATATTACAGTGGAAATCTTTAATTCTGTTCTGTTGGTCATACAGCTAAATCTTCATCCTAGCTGTTGTCACCTCTGTTTCAGCAGTATGTTTTTAAACTTCAGATTTATGAGCAAGTATTACACTGATTTGATTGTTTTGGTGATTTTCTGAACCATCACTTGTATTTCTAGGTTGTCTGTCCTCACTTCCTCATAATGGGTGTATAACTCTACCAAGAGGGCCTGTATCAGTTCAAACATTGCCCCATGAGATGGTGCTTTGCTGTGGCCCAAATGATCAAGTGTTTCCAAATGGGTGCTAGAAAGGGAATTAGCTGCCACAGTCTCTTTTATATGGTTAGTCTCTGAGTTTTGGGATGCATGTTCTTTATCATGTTCACCTATAGATTTACCAGTGTATCTGCTCCTTTATTTACATCCTCCTTCATGCTCTCTGCCTTGCAATCCTCAACCAATTTATCTCCTCCTTCTTCCCTGAACAAAAGAAAGAGCATGAGATACTTAAAACCATAATGCCAACCAAACCTCATGGATTTAATTAATCGAGGTGTGGTCCTTTCTTTGATTTATCTTAAGGAAGCCTTTTCTACCATGCGCAGTCTCAGGAAAGCTGGCTTGACCTTGCGAAGTATTTGTTTCTTCCCTTGTCTCACTCTTTTAATCTTTCAATGCCCTGTATCTACATCTGTATCCGGACAACATTTAGGATGAGCACCAGAATTCATAAATGTATGTCTATAGACACTAGAAGGTTTGCAGATTTTATCCTATTGGTTTTTGACTGATTTGTCATGGTTTGAGAGTTTTGAGGCAGAGGCTCTTTGTGCTGACGTTCTACAGTGAAGTTGAAATGTTGAGGTGATTTATTCAGAGATATAGCTGAAGACAAATTTGTCTCATCCTGTACATATTTTATATACTGATATATATTTATGGCTGTTTCTTAATTTTGGCCTGATTGGGTGTTTTAATAATCTTGTTCTGTGGCTCCTATTCCTCCAGTAGTCAGTAATTGCCCTAAGTCTGTTTTAACTTGATCTTGATCATGTGGGTTTTTCCTCTCCATGCTCAGTATAATTAACCTTTTAAAGATTACATTTCCCTCTTCAGTGGACAAATTTTGCAGCCCATCCTCCTTAGTTGGGAAAATGTTACCCCTATTCCTTGTTTTGTAATAACTATTTATTTGCGCTCCTGCTGAAAACATTTTATTGCCCAGCCCCACCCGGAAAGGGTCCTATACATGTTCATTATTCATCTTATTTGAACACATACCTTGCATTATTGACATCAGGGGCACTACCTAAATTGATTCATGGAAACATTGGAACTGACACGTTCATCTTCTATGCATTCCTTCAGTGAATCTCCGGAATGCTCCTGCATTTAAGCCAAGGTGGTCCTGCTGATACGACCCCAAAAAGCACAATTATCTCCATCATCTCAAGAGCTTCAGTAACCACCCCTGCTCCTACCATGTGATTTGGCTGAGGTTCACGCCACTGTAAACTCTTTTAGGTCTTTAAGTATTTAAAGCAGGAACACCTATTCCCTTAGTGGTATAATTGAACCTGTGGTCAGGGTCAGATTCACTAGGGCTTATCCTCCTATTACACTCTCAAAGCCCTTCAGCTAAAAGCAATTTCCATCTGTGGATGCACACTCAGATAAATGTCTGCCACAAACAGAGCAGCTGAATGTCTCAGACAGGCTGTACAATGGACTGTGGTCTATGGCTGTGGTAATAAACGTTCTAGTCCTCATTGTTGTGTGGCGCATGAGATGTGGGTATCTGTGGCCATCAGTCAGCTGGCCTAAATCTTTCCCCCCGTATGATTTCACAGAACTATTTTCTTCCCCTGAAAAGTTTAAGGCACAAGTATGTAGTCAAACTGTACGACCCTCTCATATTTGTTTCTAACTTACTGAACTCCAGGTTGAATGTACACAATAGGCCTGGGGAAATCAGTTTCCTCAAATATAACCTCTTCAGAGATATATGTTTGCCAGGTTCTCCCTTTGGCTTTGTGTTCATTGTCATTGTAACTGTCACTGAACTTAGCATGCAGGAAATAAGAAGATAATGACAGTATTTAAGCAATCTGCTTCCCTGAGTCATTCAAAGATGAATTACAGAGCATAACGGGATATTTTTCATCAAGATGTTTTGAGTGACACCACATGGACACCCACAGCAAAGCTGATGTCTCCCAGAACCCTGAGGTGAAAAACATCATTCACTGTTACCAATCTGCAATTTTATGTTACTTATAACCCAACCAAGACATATTTCCCTACTTTCCAAAACTATACAAGGGTAGAGGATTAATGGGGGAGTGACATGACCAAACCTGCCTCAACACCTGATATTTTGCCAACCCCTCACAGTCCCACACTATTTCCCTCTCGAGATATATTTTTTTTTAAAGAAAAGAAAAATATACCTGATGTCCTATGCACACCTTCTCCAAGCATTTAGTAGCCCAAACCTATTTCTTTTTAAATGGCACCTTGCCACAGCCCCACAAATGGCATCCTTGCTTCAGTCCACCGCTTCTCCACCCAAATAATGACAGTGATAATTAGTTTCCTACCACTGTCTTGCCATCCTGTTCCTGTGAAGTTGAGCAGAGTGACGGAGCTGCACTGACAGGCTCTCTGAGAGCCCCATCAGAGCAGCCTAGAATTCCTTTTTGATGTAGCAAGAGTGGGTATAACCTTTTGTTCCCCACCATTACCACCTCACAGCCATTATTAACTTATTTAGAATTAGATTAAGAATTTTGTCTCAATGCTCATTGAAACCATACATAGCACAATATTATACACATGGGAGAGTGTAAATAACTTGTTGTCCCTACATGGAAATGCAAATTGGTATCTTATTCAAATAAATGTGAAAATCCTCTGTTGTTAAATATTGTGGGCTTTGTCATGTATTTGTTTAAACATATGATGCCTACTGCTTCTAATGCTTTATCTCATTAGTTTATATTGGAGAATTAATATTGTCTGTTAGCAACTTCTGGAAGCTTTCATTTTTACTTCAACAATCTTCTTTTTTATTATTCGAAATATCTAAAACACAGATTCCGCATTCCCGTTTCTTATGCTGCTAAAATGGCTCAGTGAGGTAAAACAATTCCTGCCCAAATCTTTCCTGACCTACAATTATCAAGGTTATATAATTTGACAACCAATTTAGCCCTTCCTATTTCCATGTTTCTTACAGTAAAAGTTAATTTTCATGAAAAGACTAAGGCCCTCATTACAACATTGGCGGTAAAAGCCACTTACCGCTGTGCAGAAGACCCCAACACACCGCCGTGGCCGCGGAAATCCGCCACAGCTATTATGACACAAAGCACGGAATCCGCCAAAATTCAGCCACCCACACAAGTCCGCCACACCAAAGGTCAGTGATAAACTGGCGAAAACAAAACCTCCACCATCACGCCAACAGAAATACGCCCACACTATCATGACACACGAATCCACACTGCGATCTTTCATCCACGGTATTCCATTGGCGGTACACACCGCCGCGCTCAAAATACACATGCACATACAAAACACAGCCACATTGGACAATTCAAAATACACACACCTGATACTCATACACACACCACTCCCACACACCCAATACAATATAAAATACACACCCACATCACCCACAAACCCCAACGACAACAATTGAGAAAGAAGCACACAGAGAGACACCACTATCAACAATACTAGCATCGACAGGCACACCAGACCATCACCCACGTAACTTCCACGGACCTCACAAAACACCCCACTACATATCAGCACACTTATCACCACACACACCACCCCATACATCACCCACACCACCCCATGGCACGGCAAAGACACCCGAGGTTCTCGGAGGAGGAGCTCAGGGTCATGGTGGAGGAAATCGTCCGGGTAGAGCCAAAGCTATTCGGATCACAGGTACAGCACACCTCCATTGCAAGGAAGATGGAGCTATGGTGAAGAATAGTGGACAGGGTCAACGCAGTGGGACAGCACCCAAGAAATCGGGATGACATCAGAAAGAGGTGGAATGACCTACGGGGGAAGCTGCGTTCTGTGGTCTCAAGACACGACTTTGCTGTTCAGCGGACTGGCGGCGGACCCGCACCTCCTCCCGCACAACTAACAACATGGGAGGAGCAGGTCTTGGTGATTCTGCATCCGAGGGCCTCGCAGGAGTAGATGACGGAATGGACTTTGGTAAGTCAAATCTTAACAATAACATCCCCCACCCTACCTGCATGCCAGTACATACCCCCACCCTCACCCTCACCTCCATCACTCCAACTCCTCACAAATGTCACAACATCACAAACCACACATCCCAACACCAAGCCCTCCATGCGTCACCAAAGCATGGACACCCATCACCAAAGCATGCACACTGCACAAACCCATACACCCCCCTAAACCATCATCGCACAGGGTCCCACACAGGAATGCATGCACTGGGGTACACGGTCACCCACCCATTGCACACCATGGCACACACAGATGTAATAAACATTGTTTTATACCCCTGCAGGACCCCTACCCAACGTCACCGGACAGGAGGGTCCATACATGTCCACACCACCAACAGAAGAGGCCCACAGTGATGACAGCAGCTCTGTCCAACTGGATCTAGATGACCAACCCGGCCCATCGGGGACCTCGGGACAGTCGGTTCCCATCACACAGTCACAGGCCACTACATAGCTTCCCCCCTATGGAAACACCAGCACAGCACCCACCCAGCGGGCCCATACCTCTGTCCCCAGGACAGGTCATTCAGCAGTGTGTCCACCACTACAGGGAACCCAGGCTAACCCACCACCCCAACAACAACAGGGACCTGGGGGCAGTGGCAGTGGGCACACGGTCCAGGGGACGGAGGCCCAGGAAGACAGGGGAACTGGGAGGGCTGCTGTGCGACAGGGGGAGGACAGGCCATGGGAACCCACTCTCCACGAGGCCCTCTCCTCCATCATGGGAGCCTACCACCACTCCCAGGAGACGATGGCAACGGTACTGGCCAAGTTTCAGGAGACCCAGCGCCTGCAGGAGGAACAGTATTTGGGCCTCAGGGAGGAACTCAGATCCATCAATTCCACCCTGGGCACCATTGTAAGGGTGCTGAAGGAAGTACTCAACACCAGGAGGGACACTGTGGCACAACAAGGGGCCCCTGACACCAGCATCGTCCATCCAGTTACGCTATCCCACAGCGTTTGTATTTTGCTTTGCTTTTGCCGCCCTAAGTGCGCCGGGTATGCCCAGACGTGGGTCCCGGGCACACTGTGCCACTAGATTCAGGCTAGCCTGGCTGAGGAGGGGTGAAACCCCGAAACCGGTCCCAGGATGCTTGTTTCCGGTCCAGGGAGAACCTGACCTGGCAGTTCGGGCTGGACTGTTCCCTTGTGGAACAGGGTCAAGACTGATTTGCATATGGCTGGGTTCAAACTGGGGTGGCATGGTGAGCAAAATAATGGATGGATTAAACCCAGATCTGTGACTGGGGGTGAATGTTTGATTGGTTCCGCATTCCGTCCATCCAGTTACGCTATCCCACAGCGTTTGTATTTTGCTTTGCTTTTGCCGCCCTAAGTGCGCCGGGTATGCCCAGACGTGGGTCCCGGGCTCACTGTGCCACTAGATTCAGGCTAGCCTGGCTGAGGAGGGTTGAAACCCCGAAACCGGTCCCAGGATGCTTGTTTCCGGTCCAGGGAGAACCTGGCCTGGCAGTTCGGGCTGGACTGTTCCCTTGTGGAACAGGGTCAAGACTGATTTGCATATGGCTGGGTTCAAACTGGGGTGGCATGGTGAGCAAAATAATGGATGGATTAAACCCAGATCTGTGACTGGGGGTGAATGTTTGATTGGTTCCGCATTCCGTCCATCCAGTTTCTGCTTTGCTTTTGCCGCCCTAAGTGCGCCGGGTATGCCCAGACGTGGGTCCCGGGCTCACTGTGCCACTGGATTCAGGCTAGCCTGGCTGAGGAGGGGTGAAACCCCGAAACCGGTCCCAGGATGCTTGTTTCCGGTCCAGGGAGAACCTGGCCTGGCAGTTCGGGCTGGACTGTTCCCTTGTGGAACAGGGTCAAGACTGATTTGCATATGGCTGGGTTCAAACTGGGGTGGCATGGTGAGCAAAATAATGGATGGATTAAACCCAGATCTGTGACTGGGGGTGAATGTTTGATTGGTTCTGCATTCCGTCCATCCAGTTACGCTATCCCACAGCGTTTGTATTTTGCTTTGCTTTTGCCGCCCTAAGTGCGCCGGGTATGCCCAGACGTGGGTCCCGGGCTCACTGTGCCACTGGATTCAGGCTAGCCTGGCTGAGGAGGGGTGAAACCCCGAAACCGGTCCCAGGATGCTTGTTTCCGGTCCAGGGAGAACCTGGCCTGGCAGTTCGGGCTGGACTGTTCCCTTGTGGAACAGGGTCAAGACTGATTTGCATATGGCTGGGTTCAAACTGGGGTGGCATGGTGAGCAAAATAATGGATGGATTAAACCCAGATCTGTGACTGGGGGTGAATGTTTGATTGGTTCCGCATTCCGTCCATCCAGTTACGCTATCCCACAGCGTTTGTATTTTGCTTGACTAGCATGGATGATGGACTGCCCACCACCTCCGCCAGCGCTAGTGGACAGGAGGCACCGCCACAGGACCACCACACCAGCACCCCACCCCCTGCAGAGGGAGAACCACCCCGCAAACGGTCCCTGAGATCCAGGACAATGACAGAGAACGATGCCAAGACCCGCCAAGAAATTAAATCACCCTGAATGTCACCCTGTCCATCCTTAAACTGCCCTAGCTCCACTTCCTATGCCCATTTGGGCAATGCACCTGTGAGACTAATAGACTGGACTCTGCCATGGACATTCCTCCACCATCACCCCTCACCATTTTGCAACCCCCTCCAATATTTTGCACTTAAATAAACACCCTTGAAGCACAAAACAATCTGGAGTCAGTCTGTGATTTCGGAATAATGTATTAGCCATTACTGTGGCAAAAAGCTCTTTCAATTGTAATGTCAACATACCTGTGTGACACAGCTCTAGTCCATGAGGAATCTAAGCAGATGTCACACGGTGGGACCCACATCTGTGAAATCGTAAGGGAAAGTGACAACTCAGTGACCATACACTGGATGAAAACGACAGACAGTAGAGAGGTAGTAGTGTTAAAGTACATGTAGTAGGCAGGTTTGTATTCTTACCTGTGTCTCACTGGAAATATTGCAGGATCACGAGTCCCTGTTCTCCATGTCCTCTTCTTCTGCTTCCTCATCTTCACTGTCCACAGGCTCCACAGCTGCAACAACACCGCCATCTGGACCATCCTCCTGCAGAAAAGGCACCTGTTGTCACAAAGCTAAGTTGTGAAGCATACAGCAGGCCACGATGATCTGGCACACCTTCTTTGGTGAGTAGAATAGGGATCCACCTGTCATATGGAGGCACCTGAACCTGGCCTTCAGGAGGCCAAAGGTCCGCTCAATTATCTGCCGTTTTCGCCCATGGGCCTCATTGTAGCGTTCCTCTGCCCTTGTCCTGGGATTCCTCACTGGGGTCAGTAGCCATGACAGGTTGGGGTAACCAGAGCCAGCTGCAAATGGCAAGGGACAACTGTTAGACACACACTAACCTGTCGGGATAACCCCAGACCCAGACAACCATTCCCACTGTCTTGCTTCCAGGTGCTCACCTATTAGCCACACACGGTGCCTCTGGAGTTGACCCATCACATAAGGGATGCTGCTATTCCGCAGGATGTAGGCGTCATGCACTGAGCCAGGGAACTTGGCATTCACATGGGATATGTACTGGTCTGCCAAACATACCATCTGCACATTCATCGAATGATAACTCTTCCGGTTTCTGTACACCTGTTCACTCCTGTGGGGGGGTACCAAAGCCACATGGGTCCCATCAATGGCACCTATGATGTTGGGGATATGTCCCAGGGCATAGAAATCACCTTTCACTGTAGGCAAATCCTCCATCTGAGGGAAAAAGATGTAGCTCCGCATGTGTTTCAGCAGGGCAGACAACACTCTGGACAACACATTTGAAAACATAGGCTGGGGCATCCCTGATGCTATTGCAACTGTTGTTTGAAATGACACACTTGCAAGGAAATGGAGCACTGACAGCACCTGCACTTGAGGGGGGATTCCTGTGGGATGGTGGATAGCTGACATCAGGTCTGGCTCCAGCTGGGTACACAGT
This sequence comes from Pleurodeles waltl, assembly GCF_031143425.1. Taxonomy (NCBI): domain Eukaryota; kingdom Metazoa; phylum Chordata; class Amphibia; order Caudata; family Salamandridae; genus Pleurodeles; species Pleurodeles waltl. Next base: position 1,019,721,326 of record NC_090448.1, read on the forward strand.
TCCTGGATTGTGGCACGGTCAAGCCTGTATGTGATGATCACTTGTCTTTCCTCCATTGTCGACAGGTCCACCAGCGGTCTGTACACCGGAGGATGCCGCCATCTCCTCACATGTCCCAGCGGACGGTGCCTATGAAGGACAACAGTGAGCACAGAGTCAAACAACTCAGAGGTACGTACCCACAGCTTACACAGAACATGAATCCTAATCCGAAAAGTGGCCTGTATGTGTGTTGAGTCTAGGCCTAGGTATGTGTGATGCAGTTAAAAATGAAGCCATGTGGGCCCCTGAAATGGCGGCTGCCTGACCACTAAAGTGGGACAATGGGTTGTGAGGTAACTGCTCTGGCGTTGTACACCATCGCGGTAGGCGGTCGAAGACCGCCGCGCAATGCTGCACTGGTTAACATTGGACCTTATGGGTCCCAGGAGCCAATGACGATGTACCCCGGCGGTGACGGTACGCACCGCCGCGGACGTGACCGCCATTTTCTATCTGTTCAATCACTCGATACCTGATCTTCGACAAGAGAGGACCTACACTGCAAGTGCTGCTGTGACCTCGGTCTGGCGAGACAATGGCTCGAGTGTCTGGGGAAAGGGCCCCTGCCATCACATCGGAGGAGTTGGAGAAAGTCGTGGACGGAGTCCTCCCCCAGGACACACTACTCTACGGTCCTCCAGACAAACAGGTAAGTACACTGGGAGCATGCTGTATGGGCTATGCCGGTGTGGAGTGGGGTGGATATAAGAAGTGGGGGAGATTGCGGCGTGCATGAAACGACGGTGAGTGCATGTGTCACATGGCAAGGGTAGGGATGGGGGCCAATGACTGTGACGGTGCAGTTGGTAATAAGTTTCTCTTCCCCCTGTACAATTCATGTAGGTCAACGCCCACCGGAAAAAAGATATTTGGCGTGCCATCGCCAAGGACGTCCGGACCCTGGGGGTCCACCACAGACAGAGCACCCACTGCCGGAAAAGATGGGAGGACATTTGCTGCTGGAGTAAGAAGACGGCGGAGGCTCAGCTGGGGATGGCATCCCAACGTGGGAGGGGTGCCCGTCACACCCTGACTCCCCTGATGTTCGGGATCCTAGCGGTGGCGTACCCAGAGTTGGATGGGCGCTTGAGGGCATCACAGCAGCCACAAGGGAGTGAGTACACTCTCATCCTGCTGATTTTGCGCGCGGTGGAGGTGTCTGGGTGGGGGAGGTGGGCTGTGGGTTTCCCTAGGCCAGGGCGAGTTTAGTAGGCAAGGTCCCTCCATAAGGCAGGCCATGTGGCACCCCACCCCACCTCTGTAGAGTGCCAAGTACACTTAGTCATGCCCCTGTGTCATCCATGTGTGCAGATGTTTTCCATAGCCTAGTAGGCCATTTCCCAGGGATTGAACAGTGGAGCCCAAGAGCGCGGCATAGTGCAGGGGGCTTCTGTGTCTCTCGTGTCTGCCAACGGTAGCGGTAATGAATGCACTGAACATGTCTTTCATCTGTCGCCCCCCCCTTTTTGTGGTCTCCCTGTTCTTGTGTGCATTAGCATCATCAGGCGGAGGAGCAGTGGCACCGGAGCACGAGGGAGCTGCATCCCACATGGCCCTGGAGGACGACACTACAGACTCGGAGTTCACTAATGGTAAGGAGGGCGAGGGGAGCTCCACGGTGGGGACAGGAGCTGACACCAGCGACACAGACTCGTCTTCTGATGGGAGCTCCCTTGTGGTGGCGGCAACATCTGTGCCCCCCGCATCTACAGGTACAGCTACCACCCCCCCACCAGCACCGCCCTCCCAGCAGACCCTCAGCATTTGTCCCGTGCCCGCTCACCCAGGAGGGTGGGCATCACCTTCACCACAGGCACCTCAGCCCCTGCCACAGTCAACCCTGCTGCCCTTAGTGAGGAGGCCATTGACCTCCTCATGTCCCTCACTGTTGGGCAGTCTACCATTTTGAATGCCATCCAGGGTGTCGAAAGGCAGTTGCAACAAACCAATACATTCCTGGAGGGCATTCATTCTGGTCAGGCGGCCCTACAGCGAGCTTTTCAGACTGTGGCCTCAGCACTGATGGCAGCCATTGTCCCTGTCTCTAGCCTCCCCCCTCCAACTTCCTCCACCCAGACCCAATCCTCTGTACCCCACCCTATCCCAAAAACAGGCTAGCGTCATTTGCTGACACACAACCCCCTTCTTCCTTGCCACCATCCCCACCCAGCTAGCGTCTTTTTTTAAGATGCTGTTAGAAATGAGGTATTTGGTTGGCAGTCAGGTTACCCTCTGTCCAAGCAAGGACCCTCACTTTAGTCTGGGGAAGTCATACACAATCGAAATTATCCTGTGCCCACCCTCTGGTAGCTTTGCACTGAGCAGTCAGGCTTAATTTAGAAAGCAATGTTTAAAGTATTTGTGCAATAAATCATACAATAACACCATATAGCACCACAAAAATACCACACAGTGTTTAGAAAAATATATAATATGTATCTGGTTAAATGCAGGTCAAAACGATCAAAGATGCAATAAGTAAATGTATCACTGAAAAGTGATATAAAGGGGGTCATTCTGACCCTGGCGGTCGGTGATAAAGCGGCGGCCAACCCGCCAACAGGCTGGCGGTCCAAAAAATGGAATTCTGACCCTGGCGGGAACCGCCAACAGAGCCCACCACTTTAACACTCCGACCGCCACGTCGGGACACACAAACAGCGCGGCGGTCACCGCCAAAAGGCAGGCAGCAGACAATGTACCGCCCACCCTATCACAACTCACCAACCCGCCACCTTTTCCGGGGTGGGAGCACCGCCGATAAAAACACGGCGGAAACAGACTACGAACGGGAAAACGCTCACCTCTATACACTCCACGAGGACGGAGGACAGCATGGAGCCTGAATTGAACATCCTACCTGCTCTCGTCTACCTGCTCATCTACCACGAGTACGAACTCCGGCGCAGACGACAACGGTGAGTACCGCACCTACAACACAGGGGAGGGGGGGAGGAGGAAGGGTTACGGGCACACACATATGCATTACCCCCACCCCCCAACTATCTACACACCAATGCAGAGCACCAAGTCAAAGTGACCCACCCAAACCCCCCGGAATAATGAAAATATATAATTAAAGTGAGAAACTAAATTTATGTAAAAAATAGGTTCATTGAAGTCATGTTAAAATAGGAAAATGAAACAAAAAAATCCAAGTGTAAACATTGCGTAACCGATAAATAGAGGCAATAAGTCCAGCACAGTCACTGAAATTGCAAATGTCCGTGGGCCAAAGTGTATCAACACATGGGCAAAGCCCACACAGGAGACCTGAGTCCGTTGGAGAGAACACTGCAGGGGCATCAGATGATAAAACTACAGGCACCTCAGGGGGAAGGGAAGTGGGGGCACCACAGCCACATGAGTCCACGATGCCAGATCCAAGAAGGGGCCACCATGCCCACTGTTCAATCCTGGGGAGTGCAAAGCCTCAGTCTCTCAAGTCTCTACAGTGGGTGGCTTGCCCACTGTCATATCCTGGGGAGTGCAAAGCCACAGTCTCTCAAGTCTCACAAGTGGGTGGCTTGCCCACTGTCATATCCTGGGGAGTGCAAAGCCACAGTCTCTCAAGTCTCTACAGTGGGTGGCTTGCCCACTGTCATATCCTGGGGAGTGCAAAGCCACAGTCCATCAAGTGGATAACAGTCTCCACAGGCAATGGAGGAGGCAGGGTGGCCCGAGTGCAGCGTGAACATTAGCACGACACAGAACCGGCACTGTCATTGGGCCAGCGGTGTTTGAGATGGTGGGGCCCAGCGGAGCGGTGCTTGAGACGGCGGGGCCCAGTGGAGCGGTGCTTGACAGGAAGGGCCCAGCGGAGCGGTGCTTGAGACGGCGGGGCACAGCGGAGCGGTGCTTGAGATGAAGGGCCCAGCGGAGCGGTGCTTGAGACGGCGGGGCCCAGCAGAGTGGTGCTTGACAGGAAGGGCCCAGCGGAGCGGTGCTTGAGATGAAGGGCCCCTGTTCAGCGGTGCTCCTCCCGGCGGTGCCCTGTTCAGCGGTGCCTTTCTGCACGGCGGCGCTCTGTTCAGCGGTGCCTTTCTGGACGGCGGGCCCTGTTCAGCGGTGCCTTTCTGCACGGCGGGGCCCTGTTCAGCGGTGCCTGTCTGCACGGCGGGGCCCTGTTCAGCGGGGCCTTTCTGCACGGCGGGGCCCTGTTCAGCGGTGCCTTTCTGCACGGCGGGGCCCTGTTCAGCGGTGCCTTTCTGGACGGCAGGGCCCTGTTCAGCAGTGCCTTTCTGCACGGCGGGGCCCTGTTCAGCAGTGCCTTTCTGCACGGCGGGGCCCTGTTCAGCGGTGCCTTTCTGGACGGCAGGGCCCTGTTCAGCGGTGCCTGTCTGCACGGCGGGGCCCTGTTCAGCGGTGCCTTTCTGCACGGCGGGGCCCTGTTCAGCGGTGCCTTTGTGCACGGCGGGGCCCTGTTCAGCGGTGCCTTTCTGGATGGCGGGGCCCTGTTCAGCGGTGCCTTTCTGCACGGCGGGGCCCTGTTCAGCGGTGCCTTTCTGCACGGCGGGGCCCTGTTCAGCGGTGCTTGTTCTGTAAGTCAAGGGAGTCAGACCTGGCCACGACTCCCTGCTCAGTCACCCTCCGACCGTGCAGTTGCTGGACCCTTCGGTGACGGTGTGCTGGGCCCTTGGGTGTCCTCCCTCACACCCGGGATGGGGCTTGTGGGGCCCTCCTGGTCCGCGCTCCTGCTGGCTGACTTCTCCGCCCTGCTGTTCTTGCCCTCCTTTGATGTGGCTCTCTGGCCCTTGCCTCCCCTGGATGTTGTGGCAGGTGAAGTGGCAGAACTTTGGTCCTTGGGGGCAGCCGTGTCAGTCGTCCCGCGGCGGCCCCTTACTTTACGGGTCCTCTTTCCAGGGGGGGGGCTGGCTGTCCCCTTGCTGCTGACCGATGTATCACTGCTGGTAAAGGGGGGACTCCAAAAGCCATGCACTACGGTGACCCTTGAAGCCGGGCTGGTGGTGGCTGAGGCGCTCTTGGGACTCTTAGCAGATGGAGGGGGGGGTCAGGTGAGGGAAAGAGGTCAAGAGTGGAGAGGTAAAGTTTTTTAGGACCAGGGTAAAGGGTAGGTGTAGTGGTTATGGGAGTGGAGGAAGAGGAGGTGGTTGTAGGAGAGTCAGGTGTGCTGTCCTTGGGTGAAGGTGCATGGGCTGGAGGCTGTCGTGAGTTGGTTGGCTGTTGGGTGGGTGGCTGCCTGCGTTTGTGTGTCTTGGAAGAGGGGGTGACAGACACAGTGGGAGAGGACACAGGGGACTTGTAAATGGCAGTGGGGGTGGTGACTGCACGTGTGCGGACTGTACTGGAGGGTGTGCTGGTGATGGAAGTACTGGCTGTTGGTGGTGTGCATGCAGGTGTGAGTAGAGATGTCACAGGGAGGGAGGAGGGAGACGAGGAGGTGGGGGACACAGAGGTGGTAGTGGCTGTTGGCATGTCTGCATCTGGGTGTTGCTTGGGTGAATGTCTGTGTGATCTGTGGTGCTTATGTCTGGATGAGCTGCCCTTGGGTGTTGAGGTGTGTGCAGGCTGGTCTGATGGTGTGGGTGGGATAGGCAGAGGAACAGGAGACAGAGACAGGCTGGAGGCAGTTAGAAGAGGGAGGCTGGAAACAGGGACAATGGCTGCCGTCAGTGCTGAGGCCAGAGCATTGAACGATCGTTGATGGGCAGCCTGACCCGAATGAATTCCCTCCAGGTATGCATTGCTACGATGCACCTCCCTCTCTACCCCCTGGATTGCATTCAAAAGGGTAGACTGCCCATCAATGATGGTCTGTAGGAGGTCAATGACCTCCTCACTGAGGGCAGCAGGGGTAACAGGGGCAGGGCCTGAGGTGCCTGGGGCGAAGGAGACACCCGCCTTCTTGGGCGAGCGGGCACGGAGCGAAGGCTGAGGGGCTGCTTGGAGGGCGGAGCTGGTGCGCGGGGTGGCGGCTGTACCTGTAGAGGCGGGGGGCACGGATGTTGCCGCCACCGCTAGGGAGCTCCCATCCGAGGACGTGTCGGTGTTGCTGGTGTCACCACGGCTCCCCGTTGTGAAGCTCCCCTCCCCCTCCGTATCACTGGTGGCCTCGGTGTCTGTGCCATGGCCCACCGGGGCCTTGTGAGTTGCAGCTCCCTCGTGCTCCGGTGCCAATTCTCCTCCGCCTGATGATGCTAATGCACACATGCACAAGAAGATAAAGAAAAAGGGTGGGGGGAGACATAAAAACAGGTTGAGTGCATGCATTGTCAACACCGTTGGCGGAGAGGACAGACACAGGAGCCTCATGCACTAAGTCGCGCAATCGGGGTACACTACTCAGTACTTGTGACTAGGCCAACAGGTCTAGGGACAACAAACGCGCACATGGGTGATGCAGGACCATGGATAGCTGTACTTGTCACCCTACAGAGGTGGGGGGAGGGGGCACAGGGACATGGCTAAAGGAGAGGACTACACTACAGAAAGCGCCCTGGCCTAATGTCACCCACAGCCCTCTCTCCCCACCCAGGCACCTCCACTGCGCGTAAAGATAGCTGAATGTGCTGGTACTCACCCCCTTGTGTCTGCTGTGATGTCCTCACGCGCCCATCCAAATCGGGGTAGGCCACCGCCAGGATCCGGGACATCAGGGGGGTCAGGGTACGACTGGCACCCCTCCTAGGTTGGGAGGCCATCCCCAGCAGTGACTCGGCGGTCTTCCTGGTCCCGCGGTGGATGTCCTCCCACCTCTTGCGGCAGTGGGTGCCCCGTTTGTTGTGGACCCCCAGGTTCCGGACTTCCTTGGCGATGGCACGCCAAATGTCGACTTTCTGATGGGTGCTGACCTATTTGACATGTACAGGGTGGAAATTGAAATATCATCAATTTTCAGCATGATAGATGCGATTGGCCCCCCCTCCCCAACCTTGCCATGTGGCACATGGTCTCATCTGTCGTGCCTTGCACTCGTCATTGTCTCCCCACCCCACCATCTTACATCCACCATACACAACCCAGGCATAGCCCATTCAACGTGCACACAGTGTACTTACCTGTTGGTCTGGAGGACCGTAGAGTCGCGCATACTGGGGCAGGACCCCATCAACAAGTTTCTCCAACTCTTCTGTAGTGAAGGCAGGGGCCCTTTCCCCAGTAGCAGCAGCCATTGTATCTCCCAGACCGAGGTCACAGCAGCACTTGCAGTATAGGTCCTCTCCTGTGGATGATCAGGTCTCGAGTGATTAACCAGATAGAAAATGGTGGTCACGCCTGCGGCGGTGCGTACCGCCGCGGTGCGTTCCGCGACTGCCGGCGCAGCTAGTCATTGGCTCGTGAAACCCATAGGGTTCGATGTTAACCATTGCGGCTTTTCGCCGCGGTCTTCGACCGCCTACCGCCACGGTGTGTCACGCCAGCGCATTGACCTCACATCCCACTGTCACACTTCTCAGGTCAGGCAGCCGCCATTTCAAGGGCCCACATGGCCTGATTTCTACTGCGTCACACAGGCCTAGGCCTTGCATTGCCACTCATACAAGCCATTCAATGCATTGAAAATTGTGAACTGTGCAAGCTGTAGTTACGTACCTGTGGGTTGCTTGACTCTGTGCTCCATGTTGTCCTTCCTAGGCACCGTCCGCTGGGACTTGCGAGGAGAAGGATGAATCCTCCCGTGTACCGACCGCTGGTGGACCTGTCGACAATAGAGGAACGTCATATAATACTTCGATACCGACTTGACCGAGCCACTATACATGAACTGTGTGCCCAGCTGGAGCCAGCACTGATGTCCCCCATCCGCCAACCCACAGGAATTCCCCCTCTGGTGCAGGTTCTGTCAGTCCTCCATTTTTTGGCAAGTGGGTCTTTTCAGACAACAGTGGCCATGTCATCAGGGATGTCTCAGCCTATGTTTTCTAAGATTTTGTCCAGAGTGTTGTCTGCCCTGACGAAATACATGCGGAGCTACATTATTTTCCCTGAGGAGGGTGATTTGGCCACTGTGAAGGGTGACTTCTATGCCCTTGGACATATCCCCAACATCATTGGTGCCATTGATGGGACCCATGTGGCCTTAGTACCCCCAAAAGACGATGAGCAGGTGTACAGAAACAGGAAAAGTTACCATTCGATGAATGTCCAGGTGGTCTGTTTGGCTGACCAGTACATCTCCCATGTAAATGCCAAGTTCCCTGGGTCAGTGCATGACGCGTATGTTATGCGAAATAGCAGCATCCCTTATGTGATGGAACAGCTACAGAGACACCGTGTGTGGCTAAAAGGTGACTCTGGTTACCCCAACCTGCCGTGGCTACTGACCCCAGTGAGGAATCCCCGGACCAGGGCAGAGGAACGGTACAATGAAGCCCATGGGCGATCTAGGAGGATCATAGAAAGGACCTTCGGCCTCCTGAAGGCCAGGTTTAGGTGCCTGCATATGACAGGGGGATCCCTAATGTACTCACTCAAGAAGGTGTGCCAGATCATCGTGGCCTGCTGTATGCTTCACAATCTTGCATTGCGACGCCAGGTGCCTTTTCTGTAGGAGGATGGTCCAGATGGTGGTGTTGTAGCAGCTGTGGAGCCTGTGGAGAGTGAAGAGGAGGAAGACGACGGGGACGACACGGACAACAGGGACACAGTCATACAACAGTATTTTCAGTAGCACCCAGGTAAGAATCCCCCACGCCATTTTACATTTACTTCTGGCCTCCTGCATCTCTACTTTCTGTGTTTCCCCCCAGTTCCTTTCAACTGAATTGTGACTTTCCCTTGCCTTTTCAGAGCTGTATGACCCACTGCGTGACTTCTGGTTTGTTCGCCCATGGAGTAAAGCACATTGACATTGGTATGTTGTCATCACAATGTAACTGAACAATTTTGAACAGTTAAGTGTAATACATTTGTTAAGAATACAAGCAGACTCCTGAGTGTTTTAAGTGCAATTAGTGATTTATTTAAAGTGCTACATATAGGTCCATGATAGTAAAACGGTGATGGGTGGGGGTGGAGTGATGTCCATGGCAGAGTCCAGTTCTCGGTCGCACAGGTGCATTGTCCATATGCCTGTGGAAGGATGGAGCAGGGGCAGTTCAAGGTTGGACAGGGTGACGATGTGGGACAGTGGAATGACATCCGGGGGGATCTTAGGCTGGCGGGGGTCTTAGCATCCTACTCTGTCTTCCTTTGAGATCTCAGGTTCCTCTTGCGGGGTGGTTGATCTTCAGCAGGAGGTGGGGTTCTGGTGGCCCGTCGTTGTGTGGGGGCCTCCTGTCCACTTGCGCCGGCGGAGGTGGTAGGCTGTTCCTGGTCCGGGCTGGTGACAGGGGCCCTTTGGGGTGCCACATGGTCCCGCAATGTGGTGACTATTAGGTTCAGGGCCAGGACGATGTTCCTGAGCTCCTCTCTGTACCCCATGTACCGTTCCTCCTGCTGTGCCTGGATCTCCTGGAACCTGGCCAGTACCGTCGCCATCGTCTCCTGGGAGCAGTGGTATGCTCCCATGATGGTGGTGAGGGCCTCTTGGAGAGTCGGTTCCCTGGGCCTGTCCTCCACCCCCTGTCGCACTGCAGCCCTCCCAGTTGCCCTGTTTCCCCGGGCCTCTGTCCCCTGGACGGTGTGCCCACTACCACTGCCCCCAGGTCCCTGTTGTTGTTGGGGTGTTGGGTCAGACTGGGTGCCCTGTAGTGGCGGACACACCGCTGATTGACCTGTCCTGGAGACAGAGGCATGGGCCCGCTGGGTGGGAGCTGTGCTGATATTCCCAGAGGGGGTTAGGTCTGCTGTGGCCTGTGTCTGTGTGTGGGGAACCGACTGTCCAGAGGTCCCCGATGGTCCGGGCTGGTCGTCAGGTTCTAGGTCGACAGAGCTGCTGTCCTCACTGGGGGCCTGTTCTGGGATGGACATATCTGGACCCTCCTGGCCGGTGTGTTGGCATTCGGGCCCTGCAGGGGTGAAAGAGTATGGTTATTGCTTCTGTGTGTTCCATGGCGTGCGATTTGTGGGTGCCCTTGTCCCCCAGTGCTGGCATTCCCTTGTGGCAGGAGTTGTGAGGGTGGTTTGTGGGGGGGATGGGTATGTGCAGTGGTCATGCATAGGTGATGGGTGTCCATGGTTTGTGTTGGCATTCAGGGTTTGGTTTTGGGTTGGGTGGGTTGTGCTGGTGAGACATTGGCAGGGAGGATGTGTGCTGGGGGGGTTGGGGGTGAGGGTGGGGGTGTGGGTTGGCATGCTGGTGGTTGGGGGGGGAGTAGTTGAGACTAGACTTACCAGAGTCCATTCCTCCGCCTACTCCAGCGAGGCCCGCAGGATGCAGGATGTTTAAGACCTCTTGCTCCCATGCTGTGAATTCGGGAGGAGTGGGTGGTGGTCCGCCGCCAGTCTTCTGCACAGCGATGTTGTGTCTTGAGACCATCGACCGTACCTTCCCCTGTAGGTCGTTCCAGCGCTTTCTGATGTCTTCCCGGTTTCTGGGATGCTGTCCCACAGCGTTGACCCTGTCGACGATCCTCTGCCATAGCTCCGCCTTCCTAGCTATTGTGGTTTGTTGCACCTGTGTGCCGAAGAGCTGGGGCTCTACCCTTATAATTTCCTCCACCATGACCCTGAGTTCTTGGTCCGAAAAGCTGGGGTGTCTTTGGGGTGCCATGGGGTGGTGTGGATGAGGTGTGGGGTGGTGTTTGTGGTGATGTGAGTGGTGGTGTGTAGTGATGTGTGCGTAGATGTGGTGTGGTTGATGATGTTGGGTTCCTGTGTGTGTTGGGGTTTTCGATTGCTGTGCTCTCTCTCTCTCTCTCTCTCTATCGCCTTCTCTCCGATTTCCAACTAGTGGGGGTTTGTGGGTGATGTTGGTGTGTGTTTTATAGTTGCTTGGATGTGTGGGGGTGGTGTTTGTATGTGTATCAGGTGTGTGTATTTCAAATTGTCCAATGTGGCTGTGTTTTGGAGCTGGGTGTGTATTTTGACCGCGGCGGTGTGTACCGCCAATGGAATACCGCGTTGAATGACCGCCGCGTGGATTCGTGGGTCGTAATGGCATGGGCGTGTTTTTGTTGGCGTGGCGGTGGAGGTTTGGTCAGCTCCAGTTTATCGCTGCCCGCTGATGAGGCGGCCTTCCGTGGATGTCGGGTTTTTGGCGGCTTGGCAGTTGTGGGTCAGAATGACCGTGGCGGTTTACTGCGGCCGTGGCGGTAGAATGGCGGTCTTCTGACCGGCGGTAGGAGCCTTTTACCGCCGAGGTCAGAATGACCCCCAAAGTGTCTTAAGTATTTTTAAAGCAAACAAAGGTGGTCATTATGAACACGGTGGTAACAACCGCTGTGTTCATGCTGGTGGTCAAAACACTGACCGCCAGTGACCCCGGAATCCCGCCGGCCACATTATGAACATTTCTGTGGGCCAGCGGGTGGAAACATTGTTTCCGCCCGCCGGCTCACAGAAAAGCCCGGCCGGGATATTGACGGCGGCTCCACATGGAGCCGCCGTCAATGCCTCTGTGCGGCAGGTGCAGTTGCACCCATCGCGCAGATCACTGCCCAGTTGGCCAGTGCCCGGCGGGAGAGGGGGAAGACTCTAGCCACCAAAGCCACTCCCAGGGGTCCCGGTGGGAGTGTGGAGTCAGCTGCAACACTTTCCAAAGTGGGGAAGGGCCACAAGAAACCCAGAAAGTCTGGGAAGAGCAGCATGGCAGAGGAGACCGCCATCATCCCCACTGCCCAGGAGTCCACCGCCATCATCCCTGCTGCCCAGGAGGCCACCGCCATCATCCCCGCTGCCCAGGAGGCCACCGCCAGCACCTGCCCTGCTGCCCAGGAGGCCACCACCAGCACAAGCCCCGCTGGGCTAGAGAGGACCACCAGCACAAGCCCCGCTGGGCTAGAGAGGACCGCCAGCACAAGCCCCGCTGGGCTAGAGAACCCCCAGCACAAGCCCCACTAGGACAGAGAGGACCGCCAGCACAAGCCCCGCTGGGCTAGAGAGGACCGCCAGCACAAGCCCCGCTGGGACAGAGAGGACCGCCAGCACAAGCCCCGCTGGGACAGAGAGGACCGCCAGCAGCTGAGTCACTGCAAAGGAGCCCGCCGCCACAAGCACCGCTGAACAGGGCACTGCCGCTACAAGCCCCGCTGAACAGGACACCGCCGCTACAAGCACTGCTGAACAGGGCACCGCCGCCTCATGCACCGCTGAACGGGGTACCGCCGCCTCATGCACCGCTGAACGGGGCACCGCCGCCTCAAGCACCGCTGAACAGGGCACCGCCGCCTCAAGCACCGCTGAACAGGGCACTGCCGCTACAAGCACCGCTGAACAGGGCACCGCCGCTAAAAGCACCGCTGAACAGGGCACCGCCACCTCAAGCACCTCTGAACAGGGCACTGGCGCCACAAGCACCGTTGGCCCATGAGCGCCAAGGGCACTGATGCTACTGAGTCCGTCACAAGCAGGATGAAGCACTCTGGGCACAGAGCCCCCTCCAGAACCATTGGATATTGCCATCCACTACCTCTGTCCTTAGCAGGATGAAGCACTCTAGGCACTGTGCCCCCTCCAGAACCAGTGGAGACTGTCATCCACTACCTCTGTCCTTAGCAGGATGAAGCACTCCGGGCACCATGCCCCCTCCAGAACCAGTGGAGAGATACATCCATTACCTCTGTCCTTAGCAGGATGAAGCACTCTAGGCACCATGCCCCCTCCAGAACCAGTGGAGACTGTCATCCATTTGAGAGACTGTGGCTTTGCACTCCCCAGGATGGAACAGTGGGCAACCCACCCACTGTATAGACTTGAGAGACTGTGGCTTTGTACTCCCCAGGATTGAACAGTGGGCAACCCACCCACTGTATAGACTTGAGAGACTGTGGCTTTGCACTCCCCATGATTGAACAGTGGGCATGTGGCTCCCTCGTGGATTTGGCGTTGTGCACTCAACCGGCTGAGGTGCCCCCCCTTTCCCTCCCCCTGAGGTGCCTGTTTTCTTGCTCTCTGATGCCCCTGCAGTGTTCTCTCCGTCATGGTCAGGGATCTTGTGTGGGCCTCGCCCATACCGTGTGGGCCCAGTGTTCCACGGACTTCATTGGAGCACTACCTGGACTACTAAGCTTGGTGTATATTTTGTTTATGGTGTTTACATATATATTTTTGCGTACTTGATTTTAATATATTACAATGGTTACACTCATTTCCTTGGTTGTGATACTGTGGGTGGTACTTTGTCTTCCGCCTGTCTGTTGGCGGTGACCGCCAAGCTGTTTGTCTGTACCGCCATGGCGGTCGGAGTGTTAAACTGGCTGTCGTTGTTGGCGGTTTCCCCCACGGTCGTAATTCCAATTTTGTCACCGGCGGCCTGTTGGCGGTTTTACCACCGCTTTAAAACAGTCTGCCAGGGTTGTAATGACCCCCTAATTGTTTACAGAGCAATCACACAGTAAAGCATGAATATTGACATTACATAAAAGCAAGTTAATAATACAGTATTCGTGTGATGGCCATGAAGTTATAGATACCAAGAGAAGTGGGTATTTGGGCCCATTCTACTGCAATAATTTGTGTAAAGGGTTTGGTGGACCACACGAATAAACAAAGTGGTGACTGCCCTTTCACTGTCTTATACCTGGACTGACATGTGATTGGCTGAGGGAAGTTGAGGTAGTACAAACTGTGCTGTGACAGAAAAAAGTAGCGCTCAACAACATAATTATGTTTAGAACTGACTACAGATAACTTTAGCTGCTAGCCTGATCCCACGAGATCAACACATAAAAATACACAGAGTTCCCTTTGGATCCGGCGTCTTCAGCCAAAGGTTTTTTGGATCTGCCGTAATCAGCTATTGCCTATTTGGTGTGACTTTTACATTTTGAATCAGCCTCCAGTCGAATTGTAGAGCAGTGCTTTTTTTCAGGATTTTGGATGTATAGTAGTTACTAAGGAGTTCATCCAATTTTTCCTTGCCCTCTTCAGTGATGGCCAAAAAACCAATCTGCTTCAGTGACTGTCTTAAATTGAAGGTGTGATAAATGGGATATTATTTGGGGTGAGTAGTAGTCCCCCACAAGTAGCGTCACTATTCTTTTGAATTCTAGTAATGTTTTCAATAATTTAAACCTGAGCTCAACACATTAGCTATAGCACACAGTAGACAAGCTTATATTAAGAAACTGTATCAAAAATTTGTTCAGAACCTGAACAGTTAAAAAGTCAAACACAATGTACATTAAAAACCCCAATAGTTTATAACAATAGAGAATAATTTAATGACCAAGATGGCACCAACCTGACAAAAATAAAATAAGGGGATCCCTAGATATGTTTTTAAAGTTTTAGATAAAAATAGTGGAAAAAGACATTCAGCACCAACCACAATTATATGGTTGCACTTGACCATGAAGTTTTGGCATCATTTACAACCAAATGTAAAGGAACATGGGTCTGGGCCAGAAGCCTGGTTTGACCTGATCGGAAGTATTACCTTCTGATTCAGTCTCTTAAATGAAAGTCAGACACCTTCAGAAGGAAAAGGCTGCAGCCTTGTGAGAGGTCAAAATTAATGGTTTGACTTTTTGGCTCGAAAGCTCTGAGCAAAACAAAATTCAAAATGTGCACTGAAGGAAGGTCCACCACCAGCCATATGCTTTTGTTGCCTTCTCCTGAAGAAGACTTTTATGTTTTTGACTTAGTCACTTTTTTCAAACTTGGACCCAGATTTATACTTTTTGCCGCAAAACTGTGCAAACGCAGTTTGGCGGCACAAAGTATAGCACTGGCTTGCGCCATTCCACAGTGCAAGTCAAGTGCCATATTATGGTGCAAGCCGGTGCTAAAGGTGGGTTAGCATCTGTTAGACCTGACAGCCTTAGGGTGGTCACCCCTAACTTTTTAGACACTGTTTGTGTTGGTTTTAAGACAATTCGACTTGGCATTTGAAAGTACTTGCCAAGCCTAAAACTCCCCTTTTTCTACATTTAAGACACCCTTAAGGTATGCCCTGGTAAACCATAGGGCAGGGTGCTGTGTAGGCAAAAGGCAGTATATCTACCTATGTAGTTTACATGTTCTGGTAGTGTAATACTCCTAAATTCATTTTTACACTGCTGTGAGGCCTGCTCCCTTCATAGGCTAACATTGGGGCTGCCTTCATAGATTGTTTTGAGTGGTAGCTGCTGATCTGAAAGGAGTAGGAAGGTCAGATTTAATATGGCCAGAAAGGTAATACAAAATCCTGCTGACTGGTGAAGTTGGATTTAATTTTACTATTTTAGAAGTGCCACTTTTAGAAAGTGAGCATTTCTCTGCACTGAAATCTTTCTGTGCCTTACAATCCACGTCTGGCTGGGTTTAGTTGGCAGCTCCTTGTGCATTCCCCCAGACATACCCCAAACACAGAATACTCAGCCTCACTTGCATATATCTACATTTTTAATGGGTCTTCCTGGGCTCGGAAGGTGGAGGGCCTTCTCTCACACAAAGGACTGCCACACACCCTACTGGGACCCTGGCAGACAGGATTGAACTTAAAGGCGACCTGGTGTACTTCTAAGCCACTCTTTAAAGTCTCCCCCACTTCAAAGGCACATTTGGGTATATGAACAGGGCCTCTGCCCCTACCAACTCAGACACTTCCTGGATAAAAAAGGTGTAACCAGAACCTGCATCCTGCCAAGAAGAACTGCCTGGCTGCCCAAAGGACTCACCTGACTGCTTTCTGTGAAGGATTGCTGCCTTGCTGTTGCCCTGCTGCCTTGCTGCTCTCTGGCTGAGGTGAAGACGTGTGCTCCAAGGGCTTGGATAGAGCCTGCCTCCTGTTCTCTGAAGTCTCAGGACCAAAAATACTTCATCTCTTCAAGAAGGACTCCTTGTGCGGAAACATTTGACGCACAGCCTGCCAGAAATAATGCACAGCCTGCTCTGCAGTGAAAATTTCACCGCATGCCAAACAGGAACGACGCAGCCCGACTTCGCAAGGAGAAGATCGATGCAGCACCAGCGTAGCGACCGGAAATTCGACACACGGCCTATGGATTGACGCACTGCTGACCCAGAATGATGCAGCCTGACTTCTGGAGAGGAATCGATGCAGCACATGCCGTGCAGGAGAAAATTTTATGCAACGCCCACCGGATCGATGCAGCTCCTGTGACTTTGTCTTGCCAGCGCAGGAAATCCACGCACCGTCTCTAGGGCATCTGAAAACTCCGCAACTCGAAGAGGATCCACGACCGAGCATCCTAAATTGACACACAGCCGTCCCTGCGTGAAAACTAAACGACGCATTGCTGTGTGTGGTCCGAGAAATCAACGCACACCCCTTTGTTTCCACGCATCTCCTCCTCTGCAGTTCTTTGCGGAAATTTTTCACTCAAACCAGGTCCTTTGGGCTTGAAAGAGACTTTGGCCCTCATTATGAACATGGCGGTTTGGCCCGCCATGCCGGCATTGGTGGCTGAAGCTGTCAGCCGGCATGGCAGGCCGAACCGCCATATTCTGAACATGGTGAGGGCCGCCAACGGTAGCCCTCACCCACTGCCAGGCTCCCGCTGTTTGCATGGGCAGTGCAGGGGCCCCAGTGCAGAGCCCCGTCGCACAGGTCACTGCCCGATTTTCGGACAGTGATTTGCGCGATGGGTGCAACTGCACCTGCCGCACAGAGGCATTGACGGCGGCTCCATGTGGAGCCGCCGTCAATATCCCGGCCGGGCTTTTCTGTGAGCCGGCGGGCGGAAACAATGTTTCCACCCGCTGGCCCACAGAAATGTTCATAATGTGGCCGGCGGGGTTCCGGGGTCACTGGCGGTCAGTGTTTTGACCACCAGCATGAACACAGCGGTTGTTACCACCGTGTTCATAATGACCACCTTTGTTTGCTTTAAAAATACTTAAGACACTTTATATCACTTTTCAGTGATACATTTACTTATTGCATCTTTGATCGTTTTGACCTGCATTTAACCAGATACATATTATATATTTTTCTAAACACTGTGTGGTATTTTTGTGGTGCTATATGGTGTTTTGTATGATTTATTGCACAAATACTTTAAACATTGCTTTCTAAATTAAGCCTGACTGCTCAGTGCAAAGCTACCAGAGGGAGGGCACAGGATAATTTCGATTGTGTATGACTTCCCCAGACTAAAGTGAGGGTCCTTGCTTGGACAGAGGGTAACCTGACTGCCAACCAAATACCTCATTTCTAACAGCATCTTAAAAAAAGACGCTAGCTGGGTGGGGATGGTGGCAAGGAAGAAGGGGGTTGTGTGTCAGCAAATGACGCTAGCCTGTTTAGAGGCAAAAACTGCCTCTAACCAGACCAGTGCCATTTCCTAGCACACAACCACCCAAACCATGACTCCTGTCTTAGGAAAGACAGAAGTCATGCCCACCACCCCAATGTCCAGCACAGGGGACAAGTGTCCCCTGGGCATGGCCATTGCACCTTGTACCATGCAGGGGGCCCCAAGTTAGGGTCCCCGATGGCACTTTGAAGAAAATAAAAAAATACTTACCAATACTTAACCCAACATACCTGTGATGGGGTCCCCCATCCTCTGGTGTCCCTCTGGTGGGGTGGGGGTGTTCCTGGGGCTTTACAAGGGCACATGTGGAACCAATTCCCATGATGTTTAACCATGGAAATGGGTCCACAGGTCCCCTAATGCAAGCTTTGCACCATTTTTTAGCCCTTCCTCCAACCCGAGTGTCATTTTAGCATGGGGGGACAATTATGAGACTATGGGGATAGCATCATTTTCTAGATGGGAACGCCTCTCATTGACACAAGGAAGATGCACGCATCTAAAAAATGGTGCAAACTCCTATATTTTGACATTAAACTTGTCTAATGTCAAAACATAAATATGGATTTTGTTTTGCTCTGAATTTGTGTAAAAAAATGGCGCAAATTCAGCGCAAACATAGTATAAATATACCCCTTGGATTTCTTCAGTAAGTAAGGCTGCAAGCTGCAGATGAAAAGGACTCTTTGAAGCCAGATACCCTTTCAGGATGACCTCTGAAACAGATTTGTTGTTTTGGAAAAAACCTGAGCGGGAGAAATCTGAATGTTTGGCCCAGCAGCAACATACCTTCATCGGATTGGCTTGGCAAGTTTGTCCAAGTTCTCAAGAGGTCCTTGTAGCCAAAATATTTCTAAAATCCATGTGTTAGAAAGTGAGTCATCTCTGCGGAGAGAATGGCTAGCTGGGGCCCCCCTCTTTGGAAGCCTTCCCTTTACAAATGTGGGAATTTCCCAAGGCCCCCTAGTCACCTGCCAGTCCAACAAAGTCAGATCCACTCCTACTCCCCAATCTGTGGTGAAGGTATCAGTTGCTGTCCCTAACTCTTTAGAGATGAGACCCTCCTCAGGCAGGTCTAGTGCGTGTGGTGTTAAAGTTCAAAAGGGCAGCCTAGAACAATTTCATGTAAACATTTCTCTGAAAGCTCTCCCCCCACGGCATCCTGCCCTTTGTGAAGGCAAACCAGTCATAACATCACAGTCAACACATTGACCCTACATTTCTTCACATGACATCTGTGTGCACAGGGGCTTTCCTTTCTCATACCTTTAGTTCACATGACCAAACCTATGAACCCTTCTCAGACCCTTTTGCTCTAATATTTGATCATTACTGCATAGGTAATGTGTGACAAAACTGGACTTATTAAATGTCAATAATGCATGCTGGAATGGGAAATAAACAGTCTAACCACTGCCTGTAAAGGGCCTCACATTTATAATTGCATCACTGAAATTATAGACGTTCACCCATAGAGGGTGTTGGCTATGTTTCACCTTATTCCATATGAAGCATTCAACATAAAAATGATGCACATTTAACATAATACCTAAAGTACATCACTTGGTTAGTCACAATTGTCTAATACCACCTCTCACTCTCGAGGGTGCATTTCCACATGGCAAGTCACATGGCACATCTTTGGCCACAAACCTACAGCCATACACTTTTAGGAACATTCATCATTGGACAATGCACTTTAAGCATAGCCCTCACATTGTGCAATTACAGGCTACAACTTGTTGCAACCATGATCTCTGCCCCCAGGGGGCGCATCATTATGATGCTGAAGAATTAAAATCCCAGCAGGGGAAGGCTTTGCAAAATACTTGGAACCTGCGAAGGGTTATCTCTCCAAACCCACCCACACCTTAGGAAGGGTACTCTGGCACTTTCTTTGAGGGAAAGCTGTGCTGCTCCTACCACTCCCCCCACACTTTGGTAACATTTTGGTGGTGACCCCACTTTCTTGCGGTCACTCCAAGTCACAAACAAGTGGTTTCCAATTTTAAGATGGGGGGGAACTGACGAGCCATGCAGGGCATTGTGGGGCACTCCTTCAGGAAAATGCATACTAGATGAGCGTCTCCCCAGCTGCTCTAGGAAGAGCCGTCGTGGAGGTTTATCTTTTTTATATGCAGCTTCATGCTGCGGTTGTATTTCCTTCAGGATGTATCGAGTCCAACCCAGAACCCCACAGGCAGATCGCCTCTGTTTGAGAGCAGCCCTGGGAGCCCAACCCTGGCCACTCCCACCTGCTCCCCACAAGGCCAGTACCTTTGCGTGCTGCCACAGGAGCCGGCTTTTCACTTTGGTCTACTGCTCCAGCTGGAATACACATGTGTGCTGTGGCCTTTCTGGCCGCACGGGGAGTGTGACTGCACTTCCCCCTCATAACCTGGCTATATCGGCCCAGGGATGGGGTCCTGGCCTCCTCTCACCTTCATGGGTGGCGCAAGAGAACTCCCTTGTTCTTGACTCTTTGTCAGGGCACAGGGATGGGGTCTTGGGCATCTGCACAGCTTTGCAGGGAGTGTGACAGCCCTCCCTGTCTTCATCTTCTTCACTGGGACCCAGAGATGGGATCATGAGCCCCTCCTCCTCTTCGGGGGAAAATGCAACAGCACATACCCTTTTGGTTTCTTGCTCTAAGAGGCAGTCCCTGGGCCAAGGCCCACCCCAGCACACATATCAAAACAACAACACAGCCCTGCACACTTTGTTGCTGGTGCTGGAAAGGTCAAAGGTCACCAACATTCAGATGGTCGTAACTTGGGCCTCTTTGAGACGATTTTGACGATTCTAGGCTGATTTTGCTCCTGGTGGCGGCCCCTTGTCACCTGGAGCACTTTCATCAGGCTTCCTTGCATCAAAGATTCCCAACTTGGTACAGAGCAAGTCTCCCTGACTTTCTGCACCAAGTCTTTCACTTGGTTGTCTCTCTGGGTAGTGTGCACTCCTTGTGCTGAACCCCAATCTTTCATCACACAGCTGGTGCTCAGGGGGTATGAAGGTACCAGCTTATCTGGTCTTGGGGGGTGCCCCACTGGGCCCTGGGTAAATTCAGGGGCAGAGTCCTTGATGCGGGTGGCTGTCAGATGGTTCTTCCTTCTAATTTTCTGTGGTGCCCACATCCAGTTTCAGTGCTCTGCAGGAAAGCACATCCAAGAAAGAGCTCTCTCCCCTCTGCAAGATCTTTCAAGTGAGGTGGAATTGCCCAGCAGGGGTATGCCTCTGGCCTATCCCGATGTGCCACATCACCTCTCTGCCCCTGTCCCAACCTTCCTGCACAGTCTTCCGGGATTGTTAACAATGGTGTCACCCAGGTGTCAGTTGCCACATGTGCTCTGGGGGTCTCAGCTCCACCCCTCTCTGACATCCCTTCCAGGGCCTCCCCCATCTTCGAAAGAACGTCCCCTCTGGCGAGGCTCCAGAGGTCTGGGCTTCCTCCCTTGTTGATTTGTCTGGGGCAGGCCTGGTTCCTGGCACAGGATGACAGCTTGGTGATTGATGCAGAGTCCTGTTCCTACAGCAAGAGAGAAAAGTAATTAAGCCCAGCAGAGTCGCAAAAGGCATTGACCCTGATCCTGAGCTGAGTCAGAGAAAGATGGCATTCCTGGATACCTATAAGATCGACAGATATGCTCTTGTACTCTACAGCACTGTTCACTGCATACAGGTTACAGTGTACTTTGGTGTGAGTCTATGGACCCTAGAGAACTGGAGTTGCACCCTGGGGCAGCCTTTCCCAGTGGAATAATAATGGAGTGTCACTATAGTCAAGTCAGTAAAGCACACTATCCATTACATATGTACACCCACATCATAAAGCATCTTCCAGATCCCAACCCACTCTGCATAGTCCTTTCTGTGGCAGGCTGTCTGTGTCCAGTTCTTGGGCTGCACATGACAGGAGTCTTCCCCCTACGCAGCCCTCACATGGGCACACACGTGTGTGCACACGTGTTCATGTGTCACCAGCCATAGGCCTCTTACCCTTGCTGCACTTCAGCAACCAGTTCATTGTACCATGAGTTTCCTGTGGGTGAGTCTCAGGCTATAAGGCTGCCTCACATTAAAAGGTCAAAAACTGGGTGATCTAAAAGCAAAATATAAATCTAGGTGGATCAGATAGTCGGAAATGCCCTCTCGCACCAGGATGTTAGGAGAGTATACTTTGACACAGCCTAGGGCCCCAGGTACTCAGGGACAGCAATCGGGGATCAAGACTCACTCGAGCAGAAGCACCTAGCAGGGCCTAATGTAGACCCAGTTGGAAATGGTCAGCTTGGCTCTTCAGGAAAATAGGTTTCTTGCCACTTTTTGCAGCCCTATAGCTTAGCAGGAGGTCAGTCATCTGAACCTTGGAGTCACCTTACTTGCCCTGGGTATAAGTGGGAGCAGGTCCAGCCTTTCAGGTCTCTTTCAGGATTCAGATGCAGGTGCAGTTCTTTTTCTTCCATAGGTCCAGTCGTGTTCTGGAGAAGGTTCTCAAGGATGCCACATGGATGCTTCCAAAGTCTTGTGTATTGGGTCAGTCCTGGCAACCCTACACACGTTTGAGCAAGGCCTTTCTGTCCAATGGTAAACAATCCCACAATGTCCCTCTCTGCCCTAATCTAAGACTGTGAAACTCTTCTCCCCTTGTTCAGAGTTTATATGACCACCACAGAGATGTGGCCAGGGAAACGAGAAACCCTTCTTCTGTAGTTACTTCAAGAAAGCTCTTGGGCAGCCTCTCTCCCACTGGGATTGATGCCTGCCTAACTGGGAGAGTAAAGAAGGGTCCTGCGTTGCTGTCAGCTAACTGCTGCCTGTGACAAGGTAGACCTCTTCGAAGTTAATCAAGTTCTTGGGCATTGCACAGAGGGTCATCCAGCTAAATAAACGGAAACACATCGCCATACCCAAACCTTTGCCCTACTTTGTGACAGTTTATTTTACACCTCATTGAGGAGGCTAATCAGCTTCCATGTGTCATGTGGTGCACATGCAAATGGCCCGCAGAAGCTTTAGACAGGAAAAAGGTAATGTTTTGAAAGATAGAAAGAAAGAATCTCCAAATTCAATGTTACCACTAAAATTGAATTTGCATTAACAATTGAAAAGGTCTATGAATTATATTTTTTGCAAATTCCTGACTGAAATTAGCATTATTCAATGTAATAATGGAATGCAATGACTGTCTATGGAACAGCCAACCTCACTACCATAAATATAGCACTTGGGGTTTTTCATTGTAGAAGCAAGAGTTACATTATATTTTACATAGTTTACTTTTATATATTATGCACTACACATTAGGGCTTATAAGGCCTACATAAGAGTGATGCTGACATCTAAAATGAAGGGTTTAACTTATCAAAAATGGTTTAATTTGATAGGTTGAATTGCAGTTTTAATTCTGCGATGCTTTGTCTTCAATTGTAGACCTGCAGTTGTTTATACTATGAATGTTGTGGGTGGCACAATAGATGCTGCTGTCCACAAGAGACATTTAGCTCACAGGGCCTGGACACACTTTGGACCATATACTAGGGAGGTATAGGTACATTAGTTTTGCCAATTAGTTGTGTACCGATTCAACATGTTTTGGGGGTCAGAATACATGCGTTAGGCACAGCCAATGGACAGCAGTGTTTTAGTGTACAGAGTACGAAAACACAGCAAAAAAAACTAGCAAAAAGTAGAGGTGACCATGCAAAAAGCAGCATTTTTCGTTCTAGGGGATTCACTAGAGCAGGCTGTCAGTGATTGTCACCTTTATTTTAACATGTACTTTTACAGTGATACTGTGGCAGTGGCAAGTATGTGTTGTTAAGGTGTTATTGGTGTTGGTCCCAGATTCATTAAGAAATGTATGATATTTGAATCCCAGTGAACTGCACAACATTGGAAAATTATTAAATTAAATGGGACATGAAGTTACACCATTTTATAGGATCCAGTGATGCATTTTACCAGCCAGCAGATGCAATTTGCGTATTAAATAATGTTGCAAAGTATCCAGTTTCACAAGTAAGTACCTTGATTTAAATCAAACCACTGGAAGTGGATGAACTATTTTATCGATCAAATCTATTTATTATTTTTGAAGATATAAACATACAAAATACAGCTCACCGCGGGACATGGAATAAAATGTATCAGCCCAGCAACAGTTCCAGATCTGCAGGCAAAAGTCCCTCCCTTAAATCCAAAAGCCAAGCCCAAAGGGACCTCACAGCCAACCCTCTGGCTGCAGAACCGTTAGCCAACCGGCAATGCCCCATAGTCTTCCAGGCTGTTATTCCCACAGAAGAGAACCACACAAACATGTACAAAAAAAAACACCAACACTGCCTCCCCCGAGAGATCATGTCATCCTCCTGTCTCTCCACTCCTCTATCTCCTGCCTCGTACAAACTCAGCCCCCCCCCCATCAATCCCCCAGAGCACTCTGACAGGGAATTCACACCAGCCTCAGAACTCTCAGGTAAGTCGGGCATGTCAACTCAGCAAATTCTGCGGAAAGGATCTGAAGAAACAGCTTCCACATCTCACTCAAATCACCTATCCGCTGCTGAGAAGCTAACGTGAGTTTCTCCATGGCAAGAATAAACCACAGCTTCTGTAGCCATGAGCCACACGTCGGAAACCTATCTATACCCCAGAAAGCTAGAATCAGCTGCAGCGCAGCATTAAGTGCCAGGGCTATCTGCCTCCCCCTAAGAGATCTTAAAGGAAAGGTAAGGGGGTTGGGTAGCCCCAACAAAATCTACGATGGGAATCTTGGAATCTCAACCTGAAACGCTGTGTCAATATCATCTATAATGTTTTCCCAATAACGATGTAGCTTGGGGCAATGCCAAATCAGATGCACAAGTGTGCCTGTAGTTCCACTCCCCCTCCAGCAAGGATCGGACTTATTATTCTTCAGGAACAGCCATTTCTCAAATGGCGTAAGAGGCCTATCAATTACTGCTCTGTTTGCCGGTAGGAGAGCCCAGTGCCGAACCTGATAATACATCAGCCTATCTACTTCCAACAGGCCATAGGCCTCTCTCATCTGTTCAAAGGTCAACACCCCCTGTTCATCAAAAAGACTTCCTATCCTCCTGCGTCCCCCATCGTACCAGCGTCTCAGGCCCTCCAGACAGAGCCCGGGCTCGAAGTCAGGATTCGCGCCTATGGGGGTCATCGGGGACGGGAAAGTCGTCAGCCCTAAACGGCAGGCCACTGCATCCTATACGTGTAACGTTGTTCCTGTAATCGGGGAAGAATAAAGACCTCTAGCCCTGTGCCGACGTAGGAGCCAAGGCTCCTTCCATATATGAGAGCCCGCCACCGCCTGATCCATGAAACACCAGTGTTTCTCCGTGAGTGGGCGACTCCACTCTAAAAGGAAGCGTAGCTGTGTTGCCTGAAAATATCTCAAAAGACACGGAATCACCAGTCCTCCCTTGCTCTTAGGGCGATATAAAACCTGTCGTGGGAGACTCGCCGGCCGACCCTCCCATATAAATCTCAGGATCGCCGATCGTCCAGGGCAGCGGTTGACACATGCCAGGATATCCGGAGGGCGGTCCTCAGCTCCGCCCGACCAGCCCACACGGTGTACCCTATCCAGGACGATCTCCCGGGACTCCTCCAGGTCAAGGACTGAGCGGAACAGTGCTTCCACAAAGTCTCCAATGTCCTCCTTCTCAGCTCCAATCGGCGCTCCTCTAGTGCGAATATTATGCCTACGTGAGCGGTTCTCCAGATCCTCGACCGTCATCTAAAGGAGATCCTGCTGCTCCCGTAAGCGTACGACTTCCTGCTGAAGCACCGCCACCTCCTCGCTTCGGGCAGTTTCGCCATCTTCAACCTGGGTTATCCGCTCTCCCAAAGACGTAAGCTCATCCCGCATCTCCTTCACCTTGTGAGATATATCTTTGCGGAGTTCCTGCAGGCCGCCGCGAAGCGATTCAAACAAGGAGGCAAGGAAGCCCTTTGTGACTGGGGCCGTCTCATCCTCTACTATCTCCCTCCTTTCCTCAGGTGGCTTCGCGACCGACGGTTCTTCAGGGGCTCCCGTGCGCCCGGCGTCCCCCAGTCAGCATGTCTCTCACCGTCCGGTCCCGCTTGGGCTTGGAGGTCGCCATCTCCTCTGCCCTCTGACAGCTGTAGCTCAGATATCTCAGTCAGACCTCTACACCTCAGCACCGGAAGCCGTATTCTCCTGGGTGCTCACTCTCACCAGCAGTCATTGGCGTTCTCTCTGCGAGGCACTCCGTGGATCTACTCCACAACACAGCTCGGATCCACGCCAAATGAAGTCGCCGCGGGCCGCCCGCATTGTCAACCAGCGACCCAGCCTCATTGCGCCACTGTTGGCTCCTCCTCTACAGGGCACTGCTATACGGGAGCACCTCCGCCCTTTCGCCGTCTCTTCTGGGGCCTCTCTGCACAAGCCTCAGCAGGCAGGCCCCGCCGTCCCTCTGGCTCCTAGGCCGGTCCGTCAGTCGACCCCCGTCACGGGTCCTCCTCACCAGGGAGGTATGCGTCCTGTAATGGGTGCCGCCACACCCCACAGCCACCCAGCAGGCTGCCAGACTCCAGGCCTGACGCTCGATGCGAGCCGCGGGCCACCGCACCCTGCAGCCGCGGCTCCAGCACAGGACGTGCAGCCCCGCGTGCGCAACAGCACGGCCGCGGGCATCCCTAAGGCTTTGGCCCCTGGCAACCCCCGACCTCAGGCATCTTAGCCGGGCCTCACAGGCCCCCCCCGAACAGGGTCAGGAAGTAAATTCAGGGCCTAGGCGGCGGAGCACGGACCAACGCGTCCGCTCACGCCGCCATCTTGGCCACGCCCCCGGATGAACTATTTTAAAACACACAATGTTGATATAGTATTATCAAGGTTTTTTCACATCACATAGATGTAAAGCGCAAAGACAAGCATTTGCAATTGTAACAGATTTCACCTCACCTAACCTGCTCCGTAACTCTGTCCATTGGCAAATATGTATCAGTCCTGGCATTCATGTTACTGTTGTACTTGTTTCACTCTTCTACGAGGCTACTTGAATTTAATGTATTAATTGTTTTTTCTTTAATGCCCTGACACACTGATGACATGCAGCTCAAATGTGCGCTATTACTGCCATGAAGCCCAGATAAGCATTTTACTAGTTTGTGCGCCATCATGCCCTGAATGCCCACAATATGTAATCAATTACAATAATAAAAAAGTAGTCAGTGTTATAGATGGTGGGAGTGCAATAAGTACCCAAAGAATGGCAATAGTTATCATCAAAATGCCAGAGCCATCTTTGTGTGATGGATGTACACAATATTGCAGGTTTACCACCACTGTGTTTGGGTGATCATTACACCAGGGATAGGCACCATTGTGGAATGGATGTAGATCAGGGTTGACTTTAGTATTGGTGCATCTGGTGCAACAATCTTTTTTGGCACCTCCAAAATGAGGAACTCCATCTCCATCAATTACCTGACTAGTACCATCCAACAGTACTCCTCATCACTCCATAGTACTTCTCACACAAGCATTTAATTTGTTTTATAGCACTATTCATACCAATGTAGGGTGTCAGAGCACTCTACGTCACACGCACATTATACAGAGAAAATAAATCATACGTGTGTAAATCATACTATGGGAAATGTTGCATAGGTCAAAGAGGATTACGTGGTATATAAATCATATGTCATCCATGCTAGTAGGCAGCATAGTTTGAGAGTGTTTGGTCTGGAGAAGCACATTCCCATGATTTAAACTAATAAGAATGTATTTCTACCCAAACTAAACCTTTTTAGCAACAGTAGGATAATGAAAGACGGGGGAAAAACAAAGGGGCAGATTTAACAGCCCTTGGCACCACCAGAGATTCACTTTTTGCGACGCTCCGGTGACGCTAACCACTACTCCATATTTACAAGGAAGTGTAACACCACTTTTTGTGGCGTCATGCCTCCTTGTAAATATGGGCCCCTCTGACACATTTTTCTGCATCAGAGGGGCATACAGTGGGTGATGCAGTGGGCATTCCATCACAAAACCTGTTGCTTTTGACACTACCTCAGATTTACAAGTTGTCATAAACCTGAGGCTGCACCAAAAACTAACGCCACTCCAGGAGTGGATTTAGCATGGCAAAACAAGGAGTAAGCTTTTATTCCTTCACGGTTTTTGTTTTTTTCTTTGTTTGCTGTATTCTGCAGCACACATAGAAGAAACAAAGTGCCATGGATGATTGTTTATGTGCAGGAAGGTGTCTCTTCCTACACATAAACAATCATTCCGAAACAAAACTTTGGTACTTTTATGTGTGCTGCATTTTGCAGCACACATAGAAGTGCCAAATTGCCATAATAGATTCTTTGTGTGCAGGAAGGGACACCTTCCTGCAAATAAACAACCTATTCTCTCAATGCAGACAGGATGCCTACATTGGCGCAGGCACCGGTGCAGTGGAAAATGTAGGGCTGCCCCATATTCCTGTAAATACGGCATATCTCTGCGCTTCAAAAGTGGTGCAGAGCGATGCTGCTATTTTTGATGAAGCACCACATTGTGCCACTTTGGCTTAAATCAGGGCCATAATTTTCTAACCTATACCATGCAGTTTTCATGCAGCTCTTTCGTGACTGTGATTTGTGACTGTGGCCACTGTGCTCTATTAGGATTGAAACTTATGAACTGCAAGTAGCAATGGGATCTATGTGACAAAAGCAGTAACCCAGAGAGCTATATATATAAAATCCATCTACATGGTTCACATTCTTTGCAGCAGGTGTGTTAACCCTCTGCGCCACTTTATGATTAGTCAAAACTTCCACTAGACAAAACTTTGGTATCTCTAACAGGAACATTAGAAGCTGGAGTTACCTTTACATTTCTATTGTTGCCTAAAAACTGATGAGCACCCAAGAAACTCTGCAGCAGGTGGTTTAAAGAAAGTTGTTTCTAATCTCAGTGCCCACCCCTACCCTGAGTTCAGTGCCAGGTGTGGCAGCACCTATCGCAGCCACAATGTAGACAGTAATCCAATAATTGTCACAATACTGTAAGGGCCACAGGGATGCCATGGATAGGTACAACTGTGCAATGAATGTAGATAATTTGGTAAACATGACCACTATTTTGTGAAAGCCAGCATTATGCTTAAGATAGGCACCATCATGGCAGGAATGATTACCATCCTGGAATGGCCATAATTTTATGAATGGTAACCTGTTATCAAAAATTAACCCCAATGTGCCATGAACATTATTTTACCAGAGGTGGTCCTAATTCCAAGAGTGACCACACTTTGCCAAAGATGTCCGATTGGGGTAGGTCCAGTGCTGTGATGGCAGTTCCTGCTAATGCAAGAGCTGCCCACTGAGCTGGATGATATCTCTAAATGTAGTGGGTTGAGTCCTGTTGAATGCTTGTAAAGTACTCCGCCATGCTGATGGTACATGCTCTGTCTGCTGAAGCCCAAGGACCTGATTTAGATCTTGACAGAGGGGACTACTCCATCACAAATGTGACTGTTATCCCCTCTGCCGTATTATGATTCCATTATATCCTAAGGGATTGCAAAACGGTGGATGGTATATCCATTCTGTTTGTGACAGGGTATTCCATCCGCTGAGATCTAAACCAGGCCCCAAGTCTCTTTTTCAGTGCTTGGAATCCTCCATCAGGGCAAGGCTGTGGGTTCTATCCAAAGAGGGCTCCACGAGGCTGGATACCTTCTCTATGACAATCTGCTGAATCAGATGTGCTGCTGCAAGCAGCTCACAGCATGAGAAACCTGTTTCTTTGGCCCAGCGGCCCGCACCCTGGGTGGATTGGCTTGACAGGTTGGTCATGGCCCTCTGTAGAACCTGAAGTCCAAAATGTTTTTAAGTTCCAGGTTTTCAGAGGTAGTAGAAGTTCAGCTACGCATAGCCAAGGGTTCCAGGACCTCAAAAACAGCACTTGGGGGTCAGGACACACTCCAGCAGAGGACACCTGAAGGATACAGGTCAAGTTAGTACTGGTCATCTGGGAGTTGCAGCAAAAGGTCACATTTTTGCACTGGTATAAGAGGCAGCAGGACTTCTTTGAGGTCAGGTTACAGATAGCAGATTTAGCCCTCTTCTCTTTTTCCTCAGGTCTAGCAGTATACTGTGGAGGGTGCCAGAGGATGCCACATTTATGCTTTGCATTAGTTTGTGGGTGAGGGTATCTACTAGCCACTCCCTACCCAATGAGCTAAAAGGTCCTGGGTTAATCTCATCCATTTTGCAAGACCCCCTGTCTGTCCTATTGCAAACAACTGAACAGTGCCCTTAATTCCTAAAATCCAAAATTATGAAACCCTTCTCCCGTTGTGCAGAGCCTGGTGACATTCTGACTGGGAGGACAAAAGAAAGGGTCTGTTCAAAAGAAGGGGTCTGTTCAGGTGTCATCTAACAACTGATTCTGATAAGAGGGAAACCTTTGAAATAAAATAAGTTCCTGTCCAGAACCCTACTCCCCGCAACCAGGCCTTTGGCTCTCCTCTGGGAGAAGTATTCACACTCCATTCAGGGCCATTATCCAGTTGGATGACAGTTGGAAGGCATGTGTACATTAGTCTTCAGGCGTTCAGGCAAGGAAAAGGTCAACCTTCTTGTTGTACTTGGCCCTTTCTGCAAGGTCATCCCAGACTTTTTGCCTTGTCCCGCCACTTTTTGGTGAAATTGTTTTGTTGGCTTTAGGTCTCTGGGCACTTTACCACTGCTAACCAGTGCTAAAGTGCATGTACTCTCTACTTAAAGTATGGTTTATCCACAATTGGCATATTGGATTAACTTCTAAGTCCATAGCAAAGTGCACTACATGTGCCTAGAGCCTGTAAATTAAATGCTATTAGTAGGCCTGAAGCATTTATTGTGCCACCCATTTCAGTTTTAAACTGCCACATCGACCTGGCATGTTAACCTTTTTGACAGGCCCCATCCTTCCTTTTTAATACATACAAGTCAGCCCTCAGGTAAGTCATGGAAAGCCCCAAGGGTAGGGTGCAGTTTAGTTAAAAGGTTGGACATGTACTTTTATGTTTTACATCTCCAGATAGTGAAAAAACTTTTTTTTTATTACTGCACGGCCTGACTCTCCCATAGGTTAGGATTGCCTTATTACATTTTATAGGTATAATTTCCAATTGAGAGGAAAGGAAACCCTTACATTTGGAGTCTCTGGAAACAAAATTGCAACTTTTAGTGAAGTTGGATTTTAAACTGAAATTCTGAAAATGGTACTAGAAATTTATAATTTTCTTACTTTAAACCATCTAGTGCCTTCTGCCTGTCTCTGAATAAAGGGCTGGATGGGTGACAGTTGGGCTCTTGTGCATTCCCTCTGGCCCGCTACAAACAAAGGGAACTTAGATGTGACTGAGTACCCATCCGCATGTTGTAGGGCCATCCTGGGCAGGATGGGAGGGAGGATCTAACACTTACACCTGAATGGGTTGCGTCCTGAGCCCATACAAAGGGATGCATAATCCCCTGTAGTGTATCTGGAGTCAGCGCAAGAAGGGCACGGACTTGGTGCACTTCAAAGGCCTCTTTTTGAAGTCTTCCCCCACTTCAAGGACACCACTGGGTCTGAGAACGGAACTTCTGACCCCACCAAATCAGTATACTTCTGGACCTGAGGACATTTTTTCCAGGAAGAAGGACTACTGAAGGGACTGAAACTCTGCTGGACTCTGCTGGAGTCCTCCTTTGCTGTGCCTACCCTGCTGCCTTCTACCCTCCTTTCCTGGGAGTGAGAAGCGAGGGATCTGCTACTCTACATCCCCAGAACAAAGTGATTCCAAGTGCTTGTTGGCTAGCCTGCTGTTTTGAAGTCCCAGGGACATCAAAACATCCCTTCATCCTGCAACAGCAACTAGACTTTGCTTGCCGCAAGTCTTGCCCTGCCAAGTGGTTCCAATCCAGTCCTGGGCTCTGGGAAGTGTGTATAAAGTGCTGCAACTGTAAAATCCACACATTGACCTCATTGTCACCATTGCATCGGGTGGAACCAACGCCTGTCTCCTTGATGCCAAAGCCTCAACGGCAGCGCTTTGCCTTCATCACAAAGGAGTCCACAGACGCAAATCTGTTTGAGGACATCACGACAATGACTGAGCAGCTCGATGATGACTCATCTCTGTCTGCATTAAGCAGAACCGATGCATCACCTGCATCTGAAGGAATCATTGTTCACGCATCGCCTCCTCCGCTCCACGCATTGGGTCTTCAACATCGATGCATCCCTCGATCTAAGGTACTTTTTCAGTGGGACAAGGTTGGTCCCTGTATCCAACCCATGTTCCATCATGGTTGGCCTGAGTTTTCAGATTTCATCCAGTCTAGAGTAACCAGATAGCCCCGGATGGCACTTTATGTTTCTAAGTACTATAATTGCAGTTTTTAAAAATTCTCAACTCAACTTCTGCTCATTGAATATTTGTCATTTTGGTCCTGGTTCATTCATTACACTACGTTAAATTTTTCGAAACTCCTCAGCTTTGGAACCAATGCCCGGTGTTTTGGAATGACACTTGGTGGCTTGCTGAGCCTCTTTGACAGACCACAGGTGAAAGCTTGGCATAATCTTGGACAGCAATTTATCTATACAGAAACAGGTAAATGCAGTCTCATCTGCTTCCTTTCACACCCTATGCTTGCTCTGTAAGATCTTCAGGTGGCTCCCAATCAACAACAGAAAGACCATCACTCAAGCCCTCATCGATAGCTGGCTGGGCTGCGGTAACATTCTTTACGTAGGAATCACTACACGCCTCCTGAAGAGACTACAGACAATACAAGACTCATCCTTTACCTCCTCAGACAGACTCACATCACCCAGCACCTCAAGAAGTTACACTGGCTCACAATCTAGAAGAGACTCCAACTGCTGACCCACACATACAAAGGCATTCTCAATGAAGGGCCACCATACATCAACAAACAAATCATTTTCCACCAACCGACCAGATTTGCCGATCTAACAGTTGAGGACCTTCCTTCTCTCACCTGGAAGCCAAAGCCTTGAACAACCTTCCCCTGCACCTCAGGCATGCCGCATTGCTCTGGGAATTCAGAAAAAAGACTAAAGACATTGCTGCTCAAATTAACAGAGCACCATGAAGCAGCTAACAACTCCATATACCTTGAGACACTCACAGGTGATTTGCTGGGCTTTATAAATCCTGATTGATTGATTGACTGAAACTAGTGTTGAGTATTTTTGTTTTGTGTCTTCACTGTTTTACTTTTCAATACTTTACACATTGCCTCCTAAGTTAAAACTGCCTCCTCTGGGCAAAGCTACCAGAGGGTGAGCACAGGTTAATTTATGGTGTGCATTTGACTTACCCTGACTAAGACTGTGGTACCTGATTTGACAGGGTGCATACCTCTGCCAACAACAAACCCAATTTGTAACACTTCTGAAAGTTACTTTTCCTTAACAAATGTTATAAGGTGCCTTCACAGTTAAATTAGGCCTTTAATAAATATTAAAGAGTTGTTGAGTCAATCATTTCACTGTTGTCTGACCAGCTGTAACACAAGTCATATTTAATATTGCTTCCCAGTGTGTTTTTGTGGGCCAGGGAGCATTCCTATGGTGTAGCTTTCAGGTGCTAGTCACTCAAGCTTCATATTCTATATTTCTTATTTTTAAATACTGTGCACCCTACCTTATGAGCTACAAGGTCTACATGGGGTGACTTGTTAATATTTAAAGGAAGATTTTTACTTGTTAACATGACTTTATTTTGACAGATCCCATTGTATATGTTACACTGTTGCACTCAGTCTACAATGGTAGGTCAACACCATGTTTTCACGGCCACTTCAGGGACTGTCACAATAGATGCTGTGACCCCCTAATGAACTTTAACTTCTAGGATGTCAGCACATTTTGTAGCATATATGAGTGACTTCTGGCATGGTAAATATAGTCTTTAGGAGTACAACATTTCGACTACCTTTAAAAGGAGGACCAAAGGGATTTTACTATTGGTTAGCAGGGGTAAAGTGCGTAGAGTTCTAAAACCAGCAAAACAGATAGAGTAAAACTATGGGGGAACAACATGCAAAAGATGGTCATTTCTTTTAGTGGGCGTATTTCAGCTCCCAGAAGGATTTTATAATTATTTAAGTAACGAGCACCAAGAACCTAGTGGCTGATGCTCTTTCTTGGTGTTATTCAGAAGTCAGCACTTCAGCAATACAATTCATAATATATTTCAAATAACATATTTTTAGAAGACTTTCAAAAGGCGCAAAGAAAGTTTGGTATGCAGAACATTAAGAATTAATCAAGCAATATTCCATGCAGTTAAATTATTAATTATATTTTGTTTATTCATCTCTACATACCTTTCGAAATGTTGCAGATGAGGGTATTGTCCGTGTCTTGTTTCCTTACTCACTAGATAGTGAGTGAAAAATAACATCCTTAAACTTATTACCCGCTATTTTCAGTGGCCCGCACTTAAAAAAATTGGTTATCTGTATGATTGCTCTTTTGGTATTCAAACTCCAAGATGACATCCAATACAATACTTGTAGGCCGTTTAAAACCACTTATTTTAGCACAAAATCATTGCATAACATATCCTTAGAAATTATCACCAATATACCATCTCCTATGCATGACGTAATAGTCACTGTGAATTATTTCTGAAAAACTGATTATTTTTCATTTTTTCAAAATTACTCACAGCTCATGCGAGCACAAACATTTGTGTGCACAGTATTTTTAGGCTCACTGGGGTTCCTAAAAACAATTTTATCAATTTGCTGCCATGGTTATTTCCCGATTCATAAAACTATATGTTCCTCTCTTGACATTAGTAAACTTTTATATTCTGGGTTCCCCTTAGTCAACTAGAATGGCAGAAAGCACCAGCAAACCCCTACACTAATGCATGCGTTTTTCTACAGTGCCACTAAGACAATTAAAAGAGCTTATCTACAAGAAAAGTCTGCATATTGCTATTGACATGTCACCCTTCTTCTGTATGCAAGGCTTCAGCTCTACTGCTTTTCCCTATTGAATCTTGCAAAGACACTGTGGTTCTAGAGGGATCTGAATTCTTACATCAATTAGTAGTTACAAGATAGAAGGTTGAGACAGTTTTGTAGCTGCCAAAGTGAGTATGAAATGCTTTGATAGTTAGTGTTAACGAGCTGCTTCTAAATTTTTCGAGGTGATAAATGTACAGTATATGTGTGGAAAGTTTTCTTTCTTTGTTTAGTCACCTCGTATTTTTCACATTTTGCTAGCCCTATTTGTGCTGGTTTTGGAACGTTATGCACTTTACCAATTTAAACCTGGAGTAGCTGTGCTCCTCCTTCAAATATGGCTGAATTGGGATATTACTAATTGACAACATTATCTTGCCTATAAAGCCCTAGCGTATGGTGCAGAAGATGTGCCAAAGGGCCGGGAAGTTAAAGGCCACCTGTGGACTGCAGCACCAAGTATTCTATCCAATTAGTGGGTCTCCAAACCATGGTCTCAGGACTACCAATATAGCTTGATTGCTACAGGGTAAAACCTGCAGCATGGCCTGTCAAAATAACATGTTTCGACAGGAAAAGGGTTCCCTTTTAAATATTAATGTCTCCACATTGTAAGTATGATAGCCCAGGAAGCAGAATGCATGATGTTTAAAAGTGACACGAAGAAACTTAGGCCCTCATTTTGAGCTTGGCGTTCTTTTGTCGGTTTAACCCCTTCGCTGCCAGGCCTTTTCCCCCTCCTGTGCCAGGCTTTTTTTGGCTATTCGGGGCAGTTCGGACTTAGGCCCTCATAACTTTTGGTTCACATAAGCTAGCCAAGCCAAATTTGCGTCCTTTTTTTCCAACATCCTAGGGATTCTAGAGGTACCCAGACTTTGTGGGTTCTCCTGCAGGAGGCCAAGAAATTAGCCAAAATACTGTGAAAATTTCGATTTTTAAAAAAAAATGGGAAAAAGTGGCTGCAGAAGAAAGCTTGTGGTTTTTTCCCTGAAAATGACATCAACAAAGGGTTTGCGGTGCTAAAATCACCAGCGTCCCAGCTTTCAGGAACAGGCAGACTTGAATCAGAAAGCCCAATTTTTCAACACAAACTTGGCATTTTACTGGGACATACCCCATTTTTACAATTTTTTGTGCTTTCAGCCTCCTTCCAGTCAGTGACAGAAATGGGCGTGAAACCAATGCTGGATCCCAGAAAGCTAAACATTTCTGAAAAGTAGACACAATTCTGAATTCAGCAAGGGGTCAATTGTGCAGATCCTACAAGGGTTTCCTACAGAAAATAACAACTGAAAAAGAAAAATATTGAAATTGAGGTGAAAAAAACAGCAATTTTTCTCTACGTTATACTCTGTAACTTTTTCCTGCAATGTCAGATTTTCAAAAGCAATATACTGTTACGTCTGCTGGACTCCTCTGGTTCCGGGGATATATAGGGCTTGTAGGTTCATCAAGAACCCTAGGTACCCAGAGAAAATAAATGAGCTGCACCCTGCAGTGCGTTTTCAATCTATACTGGGTATTACAGGGCATTTCTCAAATAGACGTCTTTTTTACACACTCTCTTATATTTGGAAGGAAAAAATGTAGGGCAAGACAAGGGCAATAACACTTGTTTTGCTATTCTATGTTCCCCCACGTCTCCCGATAAAGATGATACCTCACTTGTGTGGGTAGGCCTAGCGCCAGCGACAGGAAATGACCCAAAACACAACGTGGACACATCACATTTTTTGAAAGAAAACAGAGGTGTTTTTTGCAAAGTGCCTACCTGTAGATTTTGCCCTCTAGCTCAGCCGGCACCTAGGGAAACCTACCAAACCTGTGCATTTTTGAAAACTAGAGACCTAGGGGAATCCAAGATGGGGTGACTTGTGGGGCTCTGACCAGGTTCTGTTACCAGAATCCTTTCCAACCTCAAAATTTGGCTAAAAAAACACATTTTCCTCACATTTTGATGACAGAAAGTTCTGGAATCAGAGAGGAGCCACAAATTTCCTTCCACCCAGCGTACCCCCAAGTCTCCCAATAAAAATGATACCTCAATTGTGTGGGTAGGCCTATTGCCCGCGACAGGAAATACCCCAAAACGTAACGTGGACACATCACATTTTTTTAAAGAAAACAGAGGTGTTTTTTGCAAAGTGCCTACCTGTAGATTTTGGCCTCTATCTCAGCCGGCACCTAGGGAAACCTACTAAACCTGTGCATTTTTTAAAACTAGAGACCTAGGGAAATCCAAGATGGGGTGACTTGTGGGACTCTGACCAGGTTCTGTTACCCAGAATCCTTTGCAAACCTCAAAATGTGGCTAAAAAAACACATTTTCCTCACATTTTGGTGAAAGAAAGTTCTGGAATCAGAGAGGAGTCACAAATTTCCTTCCACCCAGCGTGCCCCCAAGTCTCTCGATAAAAATGATACCTCACTTGTGTGGGTAGGCCTAGCGCCCGCGACAGGAAATGCCCCAAAACGCAACGTGGACACATCACATTTTTTAAAAGAAAACAGAGGTGTTTTTTGCAAAGTGCCTACCTGTAGATTTTGGCCTCTAGCTCAGCCGGCACCTAGGGAAACCTACCAAACCTGTGCATTTTTGAAAACTAGAGACCTTGGGGAATCCAAGATGGGGTGACTTTTGGGGCTCTGACCAGGTTCTGTTAACAGAATCCTTTCCAACCTCAAAATTTGGCTAAAAAAACACATTTTCCTCACATTTTGGTGACAGAAAGTTCTGGAATCAGAGAGGAGCCACAAATTTCCTTCCACCCAGCGTACCCCCAAGTCTCCCAATAAAAATGATACCTCAATTGTGTGGGTAGGCCTATTGCCCGCAACAGGAAATACCCCAAAACGTAACGTGGACACATCACATTTTTTGAAAGAAAACAGAGGTGTTTTTTGCAAAGTGCCTACCTGTAGATTTTGGCCTCTATCTCAGCCGGCACCTAGGGAAACCTACTAAACCTGTGCATTTTTTAAAACTAGAGACCTAGGGAAATCCAAGATGGGGTGACTTGTGGGACTCTGACCAGGTTCTGTTACACAGAATCCTTTGCAAACCTCAAAATGTGGGTAAAAAAACACATTTTCCTCACATTTTGGTGAAAGAAAGTTCTGGAATCAGAGAGGAGTCACAAATTTCCTTCCACCCAGCGTGCCCCCAAGTCTCTCAATAAAAATGATACCTCACTTGTGTGGGTAGGCCTAGCGCCCGCGACAGGAAATGCCCCAAAACGCAACGTGGACACATCACATTTTTTAAAAGAAAACAGAGGTGTTTTTTGCAAAGTGCCTACCTGTAGATTTTGGCCTCTAGCTCAGCCGGCACCTAGGGAAACCTACCAAACCTGTGCATTTTTGAAAACTAGAGACCTTGGGGAATCCAAGATGGGGTGACTTTTGGGGCTCTGACCAGGTTCTGTTAACAGAATCCTTTCCAACCTCAAAATTTGGCTAAAAAAACACATTTTCCTCACATTTTGGTGACAGAAAGTTCTGGAATCAGAGAGGAGCCACAAATTTCCTTCCACCCAGCGTACCCCCAAGTCTCCCGATAAAAATTATACCTCAGTTGTGTGGGTAGGCCTAGCGCCCGCGACAGGAAATGCCCCAAAACGCAACGTGGACACATCACATTTTTTTAAAGAAAACAGAGGTGTTTTTTGCAAAGTGCCTACCTGTAGATTTTGGCCTCTAGCTCAGCCGGCACCTAGGAAAACCTACCAAACCTCTGCATTTTTTAAAACTAGAGACCTAGGGAAATCCAAGATGGGGTGACTTGTGGGGCTCTGACCAGGTTCTGTTACCCAGAATCCTTTACAAACCTCACAATTTGACCAAAAAAACACTTTTTCCTCTGATTTCGGTGACAGAATGTTCTGAAATCTGAGAGGAGCCACAAATTTCCTTCCATCCATCATTCCTCCAAGTCTCCCAATAAAAATGGTACCTCACAAGTGAGGGTAGGCCTAGTGCCTGCAACAGAAAATGCCCCAAAACGCAACGTGGATACATCACATTTTTTTAAAGAAAACAGAGGTGTTTTTTGCAAAGTGCCTACCTGTAGATTTTGGCCTCTAGCTCAGCCGGCACCTAGGGAAACCTACCAAACCTGTGCATTTTTGAAAACTAGAGACCTAGGGGAATCCAAGATGGGGTGACTTGTGGGGCTCTGACCAGGTTCTGTTACCCAGAATCCTTTGCAAACCTCAAAATGTGGCTAAAAAACACGTTTTCCAATCATTTCGGTGACAGAAAGTTGTGGAATCTGGGTGGAGACACAAATTTCCTTGCACCCAGCGTTCCCCCAAGACTCCTGATAAAAATGGTACCTCACTTGTGTGGGTACGCCTAGCGCCCACGAAAGGAAATGGCCCAAAACACAATGTGGACACATCAAATTTTTTCATAGAAAACAGTGCCTACCTGTGGATTTTGGCCTCTAGCTCAGCCGGCCCCTGGGGAAACCTAGCAAACCAGCGCATTTTTGAATACTAGAGACCTAGGGGAATCCAAGATGGGGTGACTTGTGGGCCTCTGACCAGGTTCTGTTACCCAGAATCTTTTGCAAACCTCAAAATTTGGCTAAAAAAACACATTTTCCTCACATTTTGATGACAGATAGTTCTGGAATCAGAGAGGAGACACAAATTTCCTTCCACCCAGCGTACCCCCAAGTCTTCCGATAAAAATGATACCTCACTTGTGTGGGTAGGCCTAGCGCCCGCGACAGGAAATGCCCCAAAACGCAATGTGGACACTTCACATTTTTTGAAAGACAACAGAGGTGTTTTCTGCAAAGTGCCTACCTGTAGATTTTGGCCTCTAGCTCAGTCGGCACCTAGAGAAACCTACCAAACCTGTGCATTTTTTTAAACTAGAGACCTAGGGGAATACAAGATGGGGTGACTTTTGGGGCTCTGACCAGGTTCTGTTACCCAGAATCCTTTGCAAACCTCAAAATTTGGCTAAAAAAACACATTTTCCTCACATTTTGGTGACAGAAAGTTCTGGAATTAGAGAGGAGACACAAATTTCATTCCACCCAGCGTTCACCCAAGTCTCCCGATAAAAATGGTACCTCACTTGTGTGGGTAGGCCTAGAGCCCACGAAAGGAAATGGCCCAAAACACAATGTGGACACATCACATTTTTTCATAGAAAACAGTGCCTACCTGTGGATTTTGGCCTCTAGCTCAGCCGGCACCTAAGAAAACCTACCAAACCTGTGCATTTCTGAAAACTAGAGACCTAGGGGAATCCAAGATGGGGTGACTTGTGGGTCTCTGACCAGGTTCTGTTACCCAGAATCTTTTGCAAACCTCAAAATGTGGCTAAAAAAACATTTTTTCCAATCATTTCGGTGACAGAAAGTTGTGGAATCTGGGAGGAGACACAAATTTCCTTCCACCCAGCGTTCCCCCAAGACTCCTGATAAAAATGGTACCTCACTTGTGTGGGTACGCCTAGCGCCCACGAAAGGAAATGGCCCAAAACACAATGTGGACACATCACATTTTTTCATAGAAAACAGTGCCTACCTGTGGATTTTGGCCTCTAGCTCAGCCGGCCCCTGGGGAAACCTAGCAAACCAGCGCATTTTTGAATACTAGAGACCTAGGGGAATCCAAGATGGGGTGACTTGTGGGCCTCTGACTAGGTTCTGTTACCCAGAATCTTTTGCAAACCTCAAAATTTGGCTAAAAACACACATTTTCCTCACATTTTGATGACAGAAAGTTCTGGAATCAGAGAGGAGACACAAATTTCATTCCACCCAGCGTTCCCCCAAGTCTCCCGATAAAAATGGTACCTCACTTGTGTGGGTAGGCCTAGCGCCCACGAAAGGAAATGGCCCAAAACACAATGTGGACACATCACATTTTTTCATAGAAAACAGTGCCTACCTGTGGATTTTGGCCTCTAGCTCAGCCGGCACCTAGGAAAACCTACCAAACCTGTGCATTTCTGAAAACTAGAGACCTAGGGGAATCCAAGATGGGGTGACTTGTGGGGCTCTGACCAGGTTCTGTTACCCAGAATCTTTTGCAAACCTCAAAATGTGGCTAAAAAAACATTTTTTCCAATCATTTCGGTGACAGAAAGTTGTGGAATCTGGGAGGAGACACAAACTTCCTTCCACCCAGCGTTCCCCCAAGACTCCTGATAAAAATGGTACCTCACTTGTGTGGGTACGCCTAGCGCCCACGAAAGGAAATGCCCCAAAACACAATGTGGACACATCACATTTTTTCATAGAAAACAGTGCCTACCTGTGGATTTTGGCCTCTAGCTCAGCCGGCCCCTGGGGAAACCTAGCAAGCCAGCGCATTTTTGAATACTAGAGACCTAGGGGAATCCAAGATGGGGTGACTTGTGGGCCTCTGACCAGGTTCTGTTACCCAGAATCTTTTGCAAACCTCAAACTTTGGCTAAAAAAACACATTTTCCTCACATTTTGATGACAGAAAGTTCTGGAATCAGAGAGGAGACACAAATTTCCTTCCACCCAGCCTACCCCTAAGTCTCCCGATAAAAATGATACCTCACTTGTGTGGGTAGGCCTAGCGCCCGCGACAGGAAATACCCAAAAATGCAATGTGGACACTTCACATTTTTTAAAAGACAACAGAGGTGTTTTCTGCAAAGTGCCTACCTGTAGATTTTGGCCTCTAGCTCAGCCGGCACCTAGAGAAACCTACCAAACCTGTGCATTTTTTTAAACTAGAGACCTAGGGGAATACAAGATGGGGTGACTTTTGGGGCTCTGACCAGGTTCTGTTACCCAGAATCCTTTGCAAACCTCAAAATTTGGCTAAAAAAACAAATTTTCCTCACATTTTGGTGACAGAAAGTTCTGGAATCAGAGAGGAGACACAAATTTCATTCCACCCAGCGTTCCCCCAAGTCTCCCGATAAAAATGGTACCTCACTTGTGTGGGTAGGCCTAGCGCCCACGAAAGGAAATGGCCCAAAACACAATGTGGACACATCACATTTTTTCATAGAAAACAGTGCCTACCTGTGGATTTTGGCCTCTAGCTCAGCCGGCACCTAGGAAAACCTACCAAATCTGTGCATTTCTGAAAACTAGAGACCTAGGGGAATCCAAGATGGGGTGACTTGTGGGGCTCTGACCAGGTTCTGTTACCCAGAATCTTTTGCAAACCTCAAAATGTGGCTGAAAAAAAAAATTCCAATCATTTCGGTGACAGAAAGTTGTGGAATCTGGGAGGAGACACAAATTTCCTTCCACCCAGCGTTCCCCCAAGTCTCCCGATAAAAATGATACCTCACTTGTGTGGGTAGGCCTAGCGTCCGCGACAGGAAATGCCCCAAAATGCAACGTGGACACATCACATTTTTTTAAAGAAAACAGAGGTGTTTTTTGCAAAGTGCCTACCTGTAGATTTTGGCCTCTAGCTCAGCCGGCACCTAGGGAAACCTACCAAACCTGTGCATTTTTTTAAACTAGAGACCTAGGGAAATGCAAGATGGGGTGACTTGTGGGGCTCTGACCAGGTTCTGTTACCCAGAATCCTTTACAAACCTCAGAATTTGACCAAAAAAACATTTTTTCCAATCATTTCGGTGACAGAAAGTTCTGGAATCTGAGAGGAGCCACAAATTTCCTTCCACCCATCATTCCTCCAAGTCTCCCGATAAAAATGGTACCTCACATGTGAGGGTAGGCCTAGTGCCTGCAACAGAAAATGCCCCAAAACGCAACGTGGATACATCACATTTTTTTTAAAGAAAACAGAGGTGTTTTTTGTAAAGTGCCTACCTGAAGATTTTGGCCTCTAGCTCAGCCGGCACCTAGGGAAACCTACCAAACCTGTGCATTTCTGAAAACTAGAGACCTAGGTGAATCCAAGATGGGGTGACTTGTGGGGCTCTGACCAGGTTCTATTACCCAGAATCCTTTGCAAACCTCAAAATGGTGCTAACAAAAACACGTTTTCCAATCATTTTGGTGACAGAAAGTTGTGGAATCTGGGAGGAGACACAAATTTCCTTCCACCCAGCGTTCCCCCGTGTCTCCCGATAAAAATGGTACCTCACTTGTGTGGGTAGGCCTAGT
This sequence comes from Pleurodeles waltl, assembly GCF_031143425.1. Lineage (NCBI taxonomy): Eukaryota > Metazoa > Chordata > Amphibia > Caudata > Salamandridae > Pleurodeles > Pleurodeles waltl. The sequence goes on from NC_090448.1 coordinate 1,019,763,749, forward strand.
GCCCGCTACAGGAAATGCCCCAAAACGCAATGTGGACACATCAAATTTTTTTAAAGAAAACAGAGGTGTTTTCTGCAAAGTGCCTACCTGTAGATTTTGGCCTCTAGCTCAGCCGGCACCTGGGGAAACCTAGCAAACCAGCGCATTTTTTAATACTAGAGACCTAGGGGAATCCAAGATGGGGTGACTTGTGGGGCTGTGACCAGGTTCTGTTACCCAGAATCTTTTGCAAACCTCAAAATTTGGCTAAAAAAACACATTTTCCTCACATTTTGATGACAGAAAGTTCTGGAATCAGAGAGGAGACACAAATTTCCTTCCACCCAGCGTACCCCCAAGTCTCCCGATAAAAATGATACCTCACTTGTGTGGGTAGGCCTAGTGCCCGCTACAGGAAATGCCCCAAAACGCAATGTGGACACATCATTTTTTTTTAAAGAAAACAGAGGTGTTTTCTGCAAAGTGCCTACCTGTAGATTTTGGCCTCTAGCTCAGCCGGCACCTAGGGAAACCTACCAAACCTGTGCATTTTTTTAAACTAGAGACCTAGGGGAATCCAAGATGGGGTGACTTGTGGGGCTCTGACCAGGTTCTTTTACCCACAATCTTTTGCAAACCTCAAAATGTGGCTAAAAAAACACATTTTCCAATCATTTCGGTGACAGAAAGTTGTGGAATCTGGGAGGTGGCACAAATTTCCTTCCACCCAGCGTTCCCCCAAGTCTCCCGATAAAAATTATACCTCACTTGTTTGGGTAGGCCTAGCGTCCGCGACAGGAAATGCCCCAAAACGCAACGTTGACACATCACATTTTTTAAAAGAAAACAGAGGTGTTTTTTGCAAAGTGCCTACCTGTAGATTTTGGCCTCTAGCTCAGCCGGCACCTAGGGAAACCTACCAAACCTGTGCATTTTTTAAAACTAGAGACCTAGGAAAATCCAAGATGGGGTGACTTGTGGGGCTCTGACCAGGTTCTGTTACCCAGAATCCTTTACAAACCTCAAAATTTGACCCAAAAAACACTTTTTCCTCTCATTTCGGTGACAGAAAGTTCTGGAATCTGAGAGGAGCCACAAATTTCCTTCCACCCAGCGTTCCTCCAAGTCTCCCGATAAAAATGGTACCTCACATGTGAAGGTAGGCCTAGTGCCTGCAACAGAAAATGCCCCAAAACGCAACGTGGACACATCACAGTTTTTGAAAGAAAACAGAAGTGTCTTTTGCAAAGTGCCTACCTGTAGATTTTGGCCTCTAGCTCAATCGGCACCTAGGGAAACCTACCAAACCTGTGCATTTTTGAAAACTAGAGACCTCTGGGAATCCAAGATGGGGTGACTTGTGGGGCTCTGACCAGGTTCTGTTACCCAGAATCCTTTGCAAACCTCAAAATGTGGCTAAAAAAACACGTTTTCCAATCATTTCGGTGACAGAAAGTTGTGGAATCTGGGAGGAGGCACAAATTTCCTTCCACCCAGCCTTCCCCCAAGTCTCCCGATAAAAATGGTACCTCACTTGTGTGGGTAGGCCTAGCGCCCACGAAAGGAAATGGCCCAAAACACAACATGGACACATCACATTTTTTCATAGAAAACAGTGCCTACCTGTGGATTTTGGCCTCTAGCTCAGCCGGCACCTGGGGAAACCTAGCAATCCAGCGCATTTCTGAAAACTAGAGACCTAGGGGATTCCAAGATGGGGTTGACTTGTGGGGCTCTGACCAGGTTCTGTTATCCAGAATCCTGTGCAAACCTCAAAATTTGGCTAAAAAAACAAATTTCCTCACATTTTGGTGACAGAAAGTTCTGGAATCTGAGAGGAGCCACAAATTTCCTTCCACCCAGCGTTCCCCCAAGTCTCCCGATAAAAATGATACCTCACTTGTGTGGGTGGGCCAGGTGCCTGCAACAGAATAAGGGCAAAAACTTGTAGAGATAGAGGGGATAGCACAGCGGGTTGATAAGGACATATTCTTCTTATATAAATCTTTAGGCTGACTCTGCTTTGGGGACCCATACAAGTGAGGTGTCATTTTACTCGGGAGACTGAGAGGAACGCTGGGGAGTAGGAATTTTGTGCTGGAGCGGTGATCGTACAAACAAAAGTCAGGAAAATATGCTTTTTTAAGCAAATTTTGCGGTTTGCAGAGGCGACTGGGTAAGAAAATGTTGGGGGATCCACGCAAGCCACATCTCCCTGCACACCTTGGGGTGTCTAGTTTTAAAAAATGTCTGGGTTTGGTAGATTTCCCTTGATGAAGGCCGCACCCAGGACCAAAAACATAGGTGGCCCCTCCCCCCCAAACACAGGTAGTTTTGTAATATATCATTTTGATGTGTCCACATCCATCTGTGATGTGCCAAACACTAAAATTGTGAAAAGAAACGCACTTAGGTTATGTGAAAAAGACCCCTCACCGACCAACCAAGTTGGTGGCATGCTTCATCATCGGGGTCACACCTGAGACACCTAGCGTGTCTCAAGTGTGCAGGTTTTGTCATTTGTACCACACATACTGGTTGGATTTGGAACGAGGGTGAGTGATGGTTCAGTAGATCAAATTTTATTAACAAGAGATTTCACAAAAATGAAATGCACTGTTAAGAACTGAAAGGCAAAAAACTGAACCAATGACTCACAGCTCGTGAGCTGTAAAGCTGCGACAATTCACCAACCACTTTACAGTCCATTCACACACCTTTCATACATGACACGCACAAGACCATTCACACCGCCAGCCACGGGCCGAGCACATTACAACACTCACATCGACAGACAGCGCCACTCAAGGGCCCATCACTTACATACGCCCACATTCCTGATACAACAATCACACCAGCTGATGGGAGTGTGGACTGGCGTTTGTCTGGCACCGCCAGCCAAGCCCCACCCCACGCACACCGCCAGCCAAGCCCCACCCCACGCACACCACCAGCCAAGCCCCACCCCACGCACACCGCCAGCCAAGCGCCACCCCACCCACACCGCCAGCCAAGCCCCACCCCACGCACACCGCCAGCCAAGCGCCACCCCACGCACACCGCCAGCCAAGCGCCACCCCACCCACATCGCCAGCCAAGCCCCACCCCACGCACACTGCCAGCCAAGCGCCACCCCATGCACACCGCCAGCCAAGCCCCACCCCACCCACACCGCCATCACTTTTTTTTTGTTTATAAACAACAAAGAAACCACTAACTAATTATAAAATAAGCACAAAACTACAAACACAAAAGCTCTAAGTAAAAACATGACAGAGATGCCAACCGTGAAACATATGAAAATATAAAACAGACAGCTTACGCTCACAGTATTTCCCAAAAGTTTTTCCTTGTGTGGTAACTTCTAAAACAGCAGGGCACACACAGCCCAGGCTTTGAAGGGCATTCGGGGCAGTACATCCGGCTCTCCCTCCGGATTAATCTCCGGGCACATACTCTACATTTCTTTGTGGGCAAGTCTTTTTTGGGAGTGGGAGGAATGTGATCTGGAAAGTGCCGATCTTTCAATCTAGCCACATCGTCCACCACTTCTACTCTACGAACTCTTGCCTGTTCCATCACATTAAGGCTTTCTATCACTGACTCCTGAAATTTAACAAATGTCATCCTTGACTCAGGTGAACAATCCTTGAATACAATAAAGGCATTAAAAGTTACTCTCATCATGGATGGTAGACAGCATGTACACATCCCTCCTGTCTGAAAATTTCAGAGCTAGCAGCTCATTATTCCGCAAGGCACTGCACTGTCCCGTCTCAAGTTTTTTACAGACAAGCTCCCTTGATAGCCTTTCCGGTTAGAACGGATTGTGCCACAAGCAACAGTGTCCACTCTAAACAACTCCTTGAACAACTGCACTCCAGTGTAGAAATTATCTACGTACAAATGGTGACCTTTGTTAAACAGCCGTCTACCAAGTTCCCACACAATTTTTTCGCTAACTCCAAAAGTGGCCGGACAACCAGGAGGGTCAATACTGGAATCCCTACCAGTGTAGGCCCGGAAATTATACACATATCCTGTACTGCTTTCTGACAGCATATGCAATTTAATCCCATACCGTGCCCGCTTACTAGGAATGTACTGCTTAAAAACTAAACGCCCCTTGAAAAGGACCAAAGACTCGTCCACACTTATCTCTTTGCCTGGAACATAGACCTCTGAAAACCGATCTACAAAATGATCAAGGACAGGCCTAATCTTAAAAAGACGGTCACAATCAGGGTGATCTCGTGGCTAGGCTAAAGCATTGTCTACAAAATGCAGCATACGAAGAAGAAGCAAATACCGATTACGTGTCATAGTTGCAGGAAATATAGCCGTTGCCATCAAGGGACTAGTAGACCAATAAGAAGCCAGTGACTGCTTCCTGATCAACTCCATCAAAAAAGTCAAACCTAAAAACTTTTTCATCTCTTCCGGATATGTGGGAACCCACTGAGTAGCTCTAGACTGAGGCTTAAGTCTGGCAGCGTTGTCCCGCAAATATTGCTCTCCATCTCTTCCAAAAATACATCGTCCATAAACAAGTGAAAGAAATGGACAGGCAAAAAGTTTTCCGTATTAACTCTACACCCTGGGAGACCAGTAAATGCAGGTAACTGTGGCTGCTCCATGTTTGGGGCAATCCAGGTGACAGGTCTTCTAATGGGAAACCCTTCAGCCCCAGGCTGCTGCACTCTTGGCACATCAATGTCCTCCTCTACAACAGGCCCTTCATCTGCACTGAGAGTAGCTTCCTCATCAGAAGAATACTCTCGGACAGAAAACTCACTTCCAGAATCTCCCACTTCCTCCTCTGCCTCAGTTGCAGAGTCAGTCTTGTAATCATGGTCTGAAGACGACTCAAAGAGCATGCCAACAACCTGCTGAGCCGTCACTCTGCGGCTAGCCATGATCCTCACTAACAACAAATGGATTGCCAACAACAACTAGCACTAAAATAAGTAATAAACAAAGTGTAGCTTTATCACAAAGAGTTATGTACTAAAAAAACTATACCACTCACTTGCCTGAAAAAGCTACTCACCAAGCAACTACTCTTCACAGACACAGCAATCACCAATGATATCCCACTAAAAAGAAAAAAGCAAATTAGACATATGACAACACAAATATCATTGTGCTCAAATCTAAGGACAATTTCACACACAATACTTCATTTAGTACACCACCTACAAACATGTCATTCATGCATGTCAACAATACTCCTTTGGAGTAAATTGCTTTCACTTACCTAAAACATGCAACTATGCAAACCGCAGGATAACTGCTGCCAAAACCGCAAGGATCCACAGCAAAGGAAGAAAAAGCGTTGAACTAAAAGAAAAAGAAGAAATAAATTGTTAAAATCACAAATACAAATACTTCACCAGTTGACAACCACCCCACCACCAAGAACTTAGAAATTGTCCCTGGTACCTAAGTGGATTCTGCCCCCCTTGGGGGCAGATGGGCGTAAAAGAAATTGGCCGATCTGCCCCCAAGGGGGGCAGAAATGGGCAACAGCTCTGTGCCCCCTTTAGGGGGCGACCCTTCCCAAAGGGGGCACCCCCAGCACAAAACAAAAAAAAGGGCAAAAAAAAAAATCCCTGGCGTATTGGTGGTTTCTGCCCTCCTTGGGGGCAGAGGGGCCTACAAAAATAGGCCCATCTGCCCCCAAAGGGGGCAGAGATGGCCAATACGAACTTTCCCCACTTTGGGGGGGCGAACCTTGCCCAAGGGGTGCCCCAAACACACACCACACACACACACCACACAATCCCTGGCGCCTAGTGTGCTTCGACCCCCCCGGGGGCCAGATCGTCCAAAAACATGGCTGATCTGCCCTCGGGGGGCCGAAACAGAAAAAAAAATAGCCCCCCAGGGGAGCGACCCTTGCCCAAGGGGTCGCCCCCAAAATAAACATATAAAAGTAAATCCCTGGTGTCTAGTGGATTTCGCCCCCCCCCGGGGGCAGATCGGCCGTAAAATCGGTGATCTGCCCCCGGGTGGGGTGAAACACTAAATAAAATAGACCCCCGGGGGGGCGACCCTTGCCCAAGGGGTCGCCCCCAAAATACACAATGAAAACAAAATCCCTGGTGTCTAATGTATTTCGTCCCCCCCAGGGGCAGATCGGCCAAAAAATCGTCGATCTGCCCCCAGGGGAGGGGGCGAAATACTAAAAAAAATAGCCCCCCAGGAGGGTGACCCTTGCCCAAGGGGTTTACCCCCAAAAGAAACATACCCCAAAAAATCCCTGGTGTCTAGTGGAGATTCCTGATCGTGGAGCAGGAATCTAGTGAAAACAGGCACAGGGGGAAAGGAAAAACCCTTTCCTTTCCCCCGTGTCTGTTTTCGCCCCCCAAAACACTCAAAAAGGGAAGGACTTACCGTGGGAAGTCCTCTCCCCTCGATACGCTAGAAGCAAATGGCTTCCAGCGCGTCCCGGCAACACTTGATGACGTTGGCGCGCTGTGCGCGCGCTGACGTCATCAGATTGCCGGGGGGGCTCGGGGGTTGAAGGGGAAGGGCTTCCCCTTCCATTCCCGCCTTGGGGGGGTGGGTGGGGTGCACAGGGGGGGAGCGCTAGCGCTCCCCCCAGTTCCTGTGCCTTGGACGAGGTGACCTCGTCCAAGGCATAAGGGAACTGGTGCCTTGGACGAGGTCACCTCGTACAATGCACAGTACCGGTTAATGTGCCGGTATCACCGCCAACAGGCTGGCGGTGTATATCGCTGTATTATGAGTGTGGCTGGTTGGCCGCAGTCAACCCACCACATCTCCACTCATACCACTATATCGATATGAACCGCTGGGCCGGAGATGTGCATCTCTGACCCAGGAGTACACACATGACCGCCAGCGGTATTATGAGCCATCCGGCCACGAAAAACATGGCGGTAGGGCTACCGGTGACAGGGAATTCCTTCCCTGTCATCGGTAGAAGGATCCCCCAGCAATCACCTTACCCCCCCCTCACTCCCCTAGAATCACAGCACCCCACCCAACTCCCTACCCCCACCCCAGCCCCCTAGAATCACAGTGCCCCCAACTCCCCATCCTCCTAGAATCACAGTGCCCTCAACTCCCCAACCCTCACCCCCCACCCCCTTCCCACAATCATGCACACACACCAGGCATACACCCATGCACCATTACTTCCATACACACATTCACTCACACTCATCCATACATGCATTCACTCACACTCATCCATACATGCATTCACTCACACATACTCACACGCATACACACTGACATGCAGACAAGCACTCACTGCAACATACATTCACACATTCACTCACATGCATACATGCACGCATACACCACAACACTCACGCATGCATTCACACACACACATTTAAACACACAGGTCGACACCACACACAACACCCTCTCCCCTGTTGGATGCCCGACTTACCTTGTCCGGTGAGGTGGTCATACGGCAGGGAACGGGAAGGGGTGCTCCTACCGCCGGCAGCACCCTCCAGAAGGACACCGCAAGGCCATATTAATGGGAATAATACGGCTGGCGGCGTCTTTCTGGCGGTGCAGGTGCACCAGGCGCCTCGCCCGCCAGCACGGCTACTGCCGGATTTCCGCCCTGATTGTGGCAGAGATCTGGCAGTGTCCATATTATGGTGGGTGGAAGACCGCCAGCACTGGCGTTCTTCTGGCACCTGTGGCATCGACGGTCTTGGGGAAAGACCACTGATGCCATAATAAGTGTCTTAATGTCACTGTGTCTCTGTAGCGACAAGCCCACCCAAGGTATTTTCACAGTAGCAGGCCTGGCTTTCCTATAAAGAAAACCAAGGTATTGATTAAAGTATTAATTTTGCTTTCTCAGGCTTGGGACCATCTAGGAAGTTATGAAACCACTATTTTAATAGTCATTACAAATCTAATTCAATCTTTACATTGGGTTTATACTGTAATAAGAAAGGAAATACAAGTTACCTGGCCTGAAACTCCTGAAAGCTACATTGCTTTCCAGTATCTGCCTAGTCTGTTCTTAACCTTTGATGACTTGTGAAATTCCTTCCAGGAGGCACACAAAATACCACTTTGGCAGATCAACTTGAATGTGGGGACTCATGACTCTTCTGAGTTCAACTGGACATTCAGGATGGGGGTTGCTGCCCATCCAAATGGCAAAACAGACCTGTCTGAGGCACATCTCAAACTTGTGTGCTCTCAAAAGGGATCAAACATGACCAGATCAAAATTTTTGTGTGTATCCTGTCTGGCAGATGAAAGACCCTGCTTTGTCTTACTAGATCTCTGTCTCATTTTTTGTTGTAGATCTAGGGCAAGCTTCAAACTGGATTTTAGTGTTAGGTATGGGAGGACACTAGTAATTTTTTATAATCCTGTACATACCCCCTGCTCTCAGAGCCCAGGTTTAGTGTGGCTGCGCACTGTGGCTATCCTGGAAGTGCCCTGACACATTGAATTTTTGGGCTGCTTTGAGTAAGGCAAACAGGAACTACTGAAAATTAAGTAGGCTATGGCCTGAGAATTTGACTCCATTGGTTAGGAAGTGCTCAAGAGTCCCGCCTGTGCACTAGCTAGTGCCGACCCTAAACGTGGCACCTCATGGGCCCGACCTCAGATTCTTAGAACACTTTCTGGAACTGTGGAAGATCAGAAGTGAACGGGACCTGCTGTCTCTGAAACAAGAGCAGCTCTGAAGGACTAGACCTAATCCCTCTTATACCTCCTGTGTGGCTACAGGGACACAACAAGCTCCAAGAGTCCTTCTCCCTGAAGTGCCCAGCTGACCAGTGGTAACTGGACCTGAACTCAACGGTGCTGTTAACCTATACCTGAGTACCTGAGTGGCTGTAAGTGCCTTACTCTTCCTGGGATCCTTTAAAGTGTACTCCTGTCATTAGTTAGGCCCCAGAAGAAAGTTTGCAACTTTTGAAAACGCTTCCTTCAGAGCTCTAGAGATTCAGCTGGACCCACTAGTAAAAAGTATCCACCCAGCAGCTCCACAGCCTCATATTGGATTTCAGCTGTGCCCCACGCAAAGAGCTCCAAGACAGTGACAAAGTCCTATTCTGCGAATTTGAGCATTTTCATCAACAAATCTCCAAAGTTCCATTCCACCTGAAGGACCAACCTGCTTCAGGTATTCCATGACAGTGGCTGCAATTTGAGTAGCGTCCCGAGCGGGGAGCATTTTTATTCTAAGAAAGAGACAAAGTTCCATTCTACTTTGGAAATTAGAAGACATTTCTACATTTTTCTTTAAGAAAGTAACACAGTTCCTTTCTGAAGTGAAATGCAGAAACGTTTTAACATTTTCTCAAATTACAAGCTTTCATCCACACTAATCCACCTGATGTACCAGAAGAAAGGCCTCCAGGATAATATCTGTGTGGGTGACATCACTTTGAATGATAGCTATTAGATGGTCTTCATTGTTGCTGCCAGCATACATTTTGAAGGGCTTGCCAAATTCTTTATCTTCATCCATTGTGACAGCTTCCATCAAAATGCCATGTTCAGCTGCAGTGTTTTTGCTTGAACTGCTCTTGTGTAGCAGGTTCACCACAGGGCCAGGGCCGCTGCATGTGCTTAACTTAGTTTTGTGCAGCAGAAGCAGTTGTGGTTCAGCTTTTTAGTTGATTTAGGACAAGGTCTAGTGTGTTGGTTCTGCAGGCTATTTACAGCTACAGTTGTATTGTCTGAGAGCCACCAATTTCCATAACAGTAGTTCAACCCCCTGCATATCACTAATCTGCTGTTATCACCCCAACTGCATGAGTGACTCTCTTAATTGTGTTGTACTGCAGTCACATGCATTGATTCTTTTTGCATGCACTTCAACACTGCACTATTGTCTGCAGTAATGCAGATGTGCCACGAGTCCTAATGAAAATAAGGAAACTAAACCTCAGTGGCAACTTACCGAGTAGTAAAAAAAAGGAACATGATTCTGGTGCAGAAGGCTTCCCAGAACCAAGGAACCTAGACCACTGCATTCACTTCACTAATGAGCACTATGCCCTTGTATTTGTTTGTTGTGCAGAACAACACAAACATGGGGCCAGATGTATTTATCGATTTTACAGTTGCTACCTCAAAATAGGTAGTTCCTATCTACGAATCCCATTTCAGGAGCTCAGAAACTCTATTGACTCCTAAAATTGCATTCTGAATGCTTACCATTTCACAATTTGGAAGGGGTGTGTTGAAGGCACCTCTTCAAAATTATGAATCAGTATTATACACATCAATGGATTGCAACCAGAATTCTACTTGCAAAACATTGAAAAGTTTCAGACTCCTAAGTTGAGGTGTCAACCTATTAACAAAAGGGAAGAGGTCCCATTTGGAAATTGAGGTAAAGAGGGAAGTAGGCATTGGCCGAGTAACTATTGCCAACTCTCAATGAACCTTCTAAAAAAATCAAAACTTCTTTCCTTAAAGCAGTCCTGTTTGTTTAAGAAAAGCATGCTGTATTTTTTTTAACCATTTATTTTAAAGCAGCCACAGAAATGGTTGTTTGCTGACCCTTGCGGGCCACCATCTCTGTAATTGTATCCAACTGAAGTGAGTTGCAATTTGCATCTTAACTACTGAATAATAATTTTGTAGGATCGATTGAGACCCACTGAGATTAGAAATATTATGAAGACATCTACTAGTGCAAAAGTCAGTTTGCAATTGTCAATACTTAGCCCAAATGTACTGGTTGCAAATTGACTAGTAAAATAATATTGTACACCTGTTAGTTGATTATTAGTAAAGCTCGGCCTTCTTTTCGATAACTTGAGAATGCATGTAAACGTTTTCCTTTTTCTTTTCTTTCCACCTCAGTCTTCTTAACCTCGGAGCTGCTGCCTCCCCCCCTGTGCTGAGCCCTTTTTTGGCTACTTGGGGCTGTTCGCGCTTAGGGCTTCATAACATTTTGTCCACACAAGCTATCCACGCCAAATTTGAGTCCTTTTTTCCCCCAACATTTTAGTGATTCAAAAGGTACCCAGGGTTTGTAGGTTCTCCTGGAGGAGACCAAGAAATTAGCCAAAATACAGCTAAAATTTCGTTTTTTCAGAAAAATCGTAAAAAAGGGCTGCAGAAGAAAGCATGTGTTTTTTCCCTGAGAATGGCATCAACAAAGGGTTTGAGGTGCTAAAATTACCATCTTCCCAGCTTTCAGGAACAGGTAGACTTGAATCAGAAAACCATATTTTTCAACACAATGTTGGCATTTTACTGGGACATACCCCTTTTTTAATATGTTTTGTGCTTTTAGCCTCCTTCCAGTTAGTGACAGAAATGGGTGTGATAATGCTGAATCCTGGACAGCTAAACACTTCTGAAACATAGACAAAATTCAGAGATCAACAAGGGGTCATTTGTGTAGATCCTACAGGGTTTTTCTACAGAAAATACCAGCTGGAAAAAAAAATATTGAAACTGAGGTGAAAAAACTGCTTTTGTTCCACGTTTTACTCTGTAACTTTTTCCTGTCATATTTTAAAAAGTAATATACCGTTATGCCTGCTGGACTCTTCTGGTTGTGGGGATATATAGGGCTTGTAGGTTCATCAAGAACCCTGGGTTACTAGAGCCAAAAAAGAAGCTGCACCTTGCAATAGGTTTTCATTGTATGTGTGTGCAGCAATTCATTTTGTGAAATATAAAAAGTGAAATATAGGTATCAAGGAATCCTTTGTATTTCCAAAATGAGCACAAGGTAAGCTGTTGAGAAGCAGTGGTTATTTGCACATCTCTGAATTCAGGGGTGCCCATACTAGCATGTGAATGGCAGGGAATTTCTCAAATAGAAGTGTTTTGTACACACTGTCTTACATTTGGAAGGAACAAATGTAGAGAAAGACGAGGAGCAATAACACTTGCTCTGCTATTCTGTGTTCCCCCAAGTCTCCCGATGAAAATGGTACCTCACTTGCGTGGGTAGGACTAATGCCCGCAACAGGAAATACAACATGGACACATCACGTTTTTACATTGAAATCTGATGTGTTTTTTGGGAAAGTGCCTAGCTGCAGATTTTGGCCTCTAGCTCAGCCGGCACCTAGGGAAACCAAACAAACCTATGCATGTTTGAAAACTAGACACCTAGGGAAATCCAGGATGGGGTGAGTTGTGGGGCTCTCACCAGGATCTCATACCCAAAATCCTTTGCAAACCTCATAATTTGGCAAAATAAACACTTTTCCTTCAGATGTTGGTGCTGCAAAGTTCTGGAATCTGAGAGGCGCTGCAAACTTCCTTCAATCCAGCATTCCCCCAAGTGTCCCGATAAAAATGGTACCTCACTTGTGTGGGTAAGCGTAGTGCCCCCAACAGGATATGCTCCAAAACACAAAGTGGACACATCACCTTTTTCCAAAGAAACAGACGTGTTTTTTGCAAAGTGCCAAGGTGTCAATTTTGGCCTCTAGCTCAGCCGGCACCTAGGGAAACCTAGAAAACCTATATAATTGTGGAAACTAGATGCCTAGGGGAATTCAGAATGGGGTGACTTGTGGGCTCTCGCCAGGTTCTGTTACCCAGAATCCTTTGGAACCCTCAACATTTGGCAAAAAAACACCCTTTCCTCACATTTCGGTGATACAAAGTTTTGGAATCTGGGAGGTGCCACAAATTTCCTTCCACCCAGCATTCCCCCAAGTCTCCCAATAAAAATGGTACCTCACTTGTGCAGATAGGCCTAGTGCCCCGACAGGAAATGCCCCAAAACACAATATGGACACGTCACATTTTCCTAAAGAAAACAAACTTGTTTTATGCAAAGTGCCTAGCTGTTGTCTTTGGCCTCTAGCTCAGCCGGCACCTAGGGAAACCTAGCAAACCTATACATTTTTGAAAACTAAACATCTAGAGAAATTCAGAATGGGGTGACTTGTGGTGCTCTCATCAGGTTCTGTTATCCAGAATCCTTTGCAAACCTCAAAAGTTGACAAAAAAACAATTTTCCCTCACATTTCGGTGATGGAAAGTTCTGGAATCTGAGAGAAGCCACAAATTTCCACCCAGCATTCCTCCAAGTCTCCCGATAAAAATGGTTCCTCACTTGTGTGGGTAGGCCTAGTGCCCACAACAGGAATAGATCACACAACGGTCAATGTTAGTCCTTACATGAGGGCAACTGTTGACCTTGGGGTGATCCATTCCTGATGCAGGGACTAAGTACAGGCACTCAAGTGGGGTAGCGTTTTTATCAGGACAGGTGGGGAAACACTGGGTGGTAGGAATTTTGTGGATCCCAGCATATTCCTGTAGTTTGTGTGACAGAAATGCAAGAAAAAAATTAGTTTTTATTCAACATTTCACCTTTGCAGGGTATTCTGTGTAAGAGAACCCACACAAGTAAACACCTCTGTCGACTCCCCTGGATGTATAGTTTCCAGAAATGTCTGGGTTTGGTAAGTTTCCCCATATGGTCGCCGAGCCCAGGACCAAAATCGCAGGTGCCTGCCTTACAAAACCAGGATGTTTTGTGATAGAAAATTTTGACGTCTCCATAATACCATTTGGGTGATGGAATTTGGGGCTGAACTAAATTGGGGAGCTCCCAAGGGAGCACTCTCTCTGTGCTTGCCGCCACATGAACCTGTTCTCTGGGTTGAGCCAACCCGCTACTATCCCGTTGCACAGACTGTGCTTGCGGAAGGACAGCAGGACTGTCCTTATCACCCACCTCATAATCAATGGAAGAGGAGTTTTCAAATGTGACTCATCTGACTGAAAAATCACTCCCAGAGTCTGCGGCATTGTCCTATCCCTCAGATGCTGTCACAGAATCTGCTGTCTCAGTCTCTGATCCTACGTCAGAGCTGTCCTTTATAACCAGAGTTATGGCTTGAGCAGCAGTCATCCAACGAGATGCCATCTCTGCTACCGGCTAAACTGTCGCTCAAAAACACTAGCCTACCTAGACAGTCACAAAGTTGCTGGTGGGTGTGTGTGTGTGATACGTGCAACAGTAAAGGTCACCTTATCTTCGCTTGTTCCCTCAACCAGCACGTACTTTCAAGACACTCAAAAAAGAAACACTATTACTTCACCTTGTCACACACCAATCGTCACAGTCTTTAGCGCATATAGCGCCCAGCCCAACAATCATTATTAGTGCTCCCACTCCCATGACATCCTCCTCGGATTCCCTCTCTGCCACCCAGCAAAAGTGCCCTTCATCTCTCCATAGCACCCCGCACATACATTTCATTTTTATTATAGCACAGGTAATGGCTGACTTTACTTATCTACTCAGCTATTTACATAAAATACAGATTTGACATTTGCAGTAGGCATATAAACCTTCAGTGCTACTTTATGGCATCAAAATTGCCACTAGACAAAAGTCAGATCCTTTTGTAGCAGAAACATAATCACAAGACTTACTTGACTTTTTTATTGCTGCTTAAACTTAAAAGCTACAGTTGAAACGTGTCAGTTGAAGTATGTGGATTACTTTGAAAATGCAAGCTACAACTGCAAGAGAACTGGTGGCCAATATATATAAATATATATATATATATATATATATATATATATATATATATATATATATATATACACATAAATATATATATATATATATTTATTTATATATATATATATATTTATATATATATATATATATATATATATATATATATACATTTTTTTTTTTTATATATATATATATCACTTTTATATGTGGGGGTGGTTTTCCTAGGGGCCGAACGCAGCCTCCAGGGAAACCACACATGTGTTGACAAAAGTGATTGATATATATATGACAGTGGTGGAAGCACAGCAACTTAACACTTCAAATTGTGGAATAAGTGACATCCTGCAGAAATATTACATAGCAGCACCATACAACAAAGTTACAAACATTTATTGTAGTTCATATGATTCCTTGAAAAAAAACTGAAACAAGTCTCATTATATGTTTTTTGGTTAATGTTTTTTCTACATTTCTAGGGCACATTTATTACACTAGGGTTTAGTTTCCTAAAATAAAATCAGAACAACATATTTAAATGAAATGCATTTATCAAAAAATTATCAAACTAATTTTAATACGGGTTGCTAAAAAACATTCAGAACACAATATTTAAAAGAAAGAAAATTAAGAAGCACTGCTTCAATGGGCCACGCAGTGAGTTATGTCAAATAAAACTATAAAATCTAAGCTTACCTCCTCAAACACACCAGTATTCTAGAATGCTTATTGGTATGTATATATACAATCCAAGCGCTGTTGTCCTGTGGAGGCATGCTGCGGTGCACTTTATTCACAGTGGTGCAGATTTAACGGCAGGACATCCGTTTAATTTATTCACACACATTCCTCGGGTTCACAAGGAAAGAACCGCACTCCAAGTTGTAAGTTGTCCAAATTCTTTAATGCTGAGCTTTAAATCATCCACAAAATCACAAGAGCACCCAATGCGTTTCGGTCATTCTGATCTTGCTCACAGGTGTTACATGTTGTGCCCCTTTTCCATGATTATATACCTAACTAAAGAAAAGACAGAGGGCCTCATTATGATCCTGGCGGTACAGAACCGCCAGGGTCAACGGGGGCGGGAGCACCGCCGACAGGCCGGCGGTGCTCCCTTGGGCATTCCGACCGCCAGTTTCCCGCTGCCCAAATGAATCCTCCAAGGCGGCGCAGCATGCTGCGCCGCCTTGGGGATTCTGACACCCCCTACCGCCATCCTGTTCCTGGCGGTTCGCCCGCCAGGAACAGGATGGCGGTAGGGGGTGTCGCGGGGCCCCTGGGGGCCCCTGCAGTGCCCATGCCAATGCCGATGGCATGGGCACTGCAGGGGCCCCCGTAAGAGGGCCCCGCTAGAATTTCAGTGTCTGCATAGCAGACAGTGAAATACGCGACGGGTGCAGTAGCACCCCTCGCACCTTCCCACTCCGCCGGCTCGATTACGAGCCGGCTTCATCGTGGGAAGGTTGTTTTCCCCTGGCCTGGCGGGCGGCCTTTTGGCGGCCGCCCGCCAGCCCAGGGGAAAACTTGGAATACCCTCCGCGGTCTCTGGACCGCGGAGCGGTATTTTGGAGGGGGGAAGTCTGGCGGGCGGCCTCCGCCGCCCGCCAGACTTAGAATGAGGGCCAGACTATTTAAATCTAAACAAACAAATAAAAGCAAAACAATGTCCATTAAACCTCAACATTATTACCTAATTTACGACTATGAACATGCTCATTTATACCAACCGAAATTTGTTCTACCATTTAATTTTGATTTCACGTTAGTGACTATGTCACTTGTATGATGAATTATGGGTATTGTAGTACTTTCTTTTCCCACACAGTTGCTTAACCATTGAGTTCATGATTTTATATTTATCTTTACATCGGTTGACACATATTTGGCAGATGTCTATTTCAGTTGACTCTTAATTACGCAAATATATTTCTTTGTCAGACTCCCGAATGTTATTGTTAATTATGCACTTCAGTGTGCAAATTTTCAAAGGGCAAACTATGTTATAAAGTCAAAAAGTCAAAAAGAACTACCTACTGTGCAAACACAAGAATATATTTATACTCTAGTTACATTAGCAACAACCTTGTTTTTATAAATGAACAAATAACTCTTCATCCTCGTACAACGCAGTCTTTTGATTGAGATTTCTACTTTCTACCTGCACTTATAATAAATATCTACACATCATCTTCCAAGAACGAACTTTCTATTTATTCTTGAACATTATCAGGATCAGGATTCATGCTATTGGTGTGCCCTGGCCACTCTTCTTTCAACTCTTCATCCTGGTTCAACCCTAAAGGAGTTAGTGAACAAATTTCTAAAATATGTCTAGATTCAAGTTGGCGCAGTTTCCTCTCTCTATCTCCTCCACGCTCATTTTTAGGGACTATCTCCCCTTTCAAACGAGGCCTTTCCGAACATCGGGGAGGCCAGTTTGGGCCCGTTTTCCAAACCAGATCAGGAAGTGGCCTTGTGGCTGCTTCCAGCTCTATTCAGGAAAACAGATAGTGACGACAGTGTACCTCGTGGCGCACTGACGTCACAAAGGGGCAGGTAGTGTGGGGGTGGCCTGTGGCCGACACCCGCTTAATGAGGTTAATGGCGCCATCCAGTCTGGGGAAAAACATTTCTCGTAATCCGTCCGCAACCTACCAATCATACCAATAAGCATTCTAGAATACTGGTGTGTTTGAGGAGGTAAGCTTAGATTTTATAGTTTTATTTGACATAACTCACTGCGTGGCCCATTGAAGCAGTGCTTCTTAATTTTCTTTCTTTTAAATATTGTGTTCTGAATGTTTTTTAGCAACCCGTATTAAAATTAGTTTGATAATTTTTTGATAAATGCATTTCATTTAAATATGTTGTTCTGATTTTATTTTAGGAAACTAAACCCTAGTGTAATAAATGTGCCCTAGAAATGTAGAAAAAACATTAACCAAAAAACATATAATGAGACTTGTTTCAGTTTTTTTTCAAGGAATCATATGAACTACAATAAATGTTTGTAACTTTGTTGTATGGTGCTGCTATGTAATATTTCTGCAGGATGTCACTTATTCCACAATTTGAAGTGTTAAGTTGCTGTGCTTCCACCACTGTCATAGGACTAGTAAGCATTCAAAAATACTTCTAAATAACGAATAAATTACTTGTTATCTATACTTCTACATTGAATCAGTGTTATTGTTGACAAGACAGTACAAGATGGGAAGAAATATAATTAGAGATTGTGGATATCTATGTCATCCTTAAATGGAATCCGACAGCATCTCTAAAAAGACTTTGAAACAAATTACTAGGCTATCATAGTATGGAGAATTAAAGAAAGCAGACTTTAAAAGTTCATACACCATACATTTGTGTGGAAAGACAGGTGTAGTAGTGTGATTCCCATTGAATATAGAGAGCATTGTTTTATAGTGAGCAATGCAGCACACATAGAAGTACAGAAGCATCATTTTTAATGATTGTTAATGTGCAGGAAGGGACACCTTCCTGTAGGTAAACAATTGTCCATGGCATTTTGCTTCTTCTATTTCTGCTGCAGAATGCAGCACACATAGAAAAGACAAATAACGTGGAGGAATAAAAGCATTCCTCCTAGTTTTGCCATGTTAACGCCACCCCTGGGGTGGTGTTCGTTTTTGGAACTGCCTCAGGTTTACGACAACTCATAAATCTGAGGTACCATCAAAAGCAATGGGTTTTGCGGTGGAATGCTGACTGTATGAAAAGTGGCACTCTGGTGGAGCTAGAGGCTCTTAAGTATGCCCCTTCTTTTTAAAGAATGTCAATACAGAATTAACTAAGGAGAGACATATGCTGTATCAACAGTTTTCCCGGATACTGGAGTTTAGGTCACACTATAGATGGATTTATCTTATTGTTGTGAGAGCTGTTGTCATCAGTAGGTCAACAGGAAATATACACAGAGTGAGCATTGGGTCAACATTGGTCAACCATTAACTAGCACGTGTATTTCATGGCTCGCTGTTATTTCGAGGGACCATTTGTCAAGACCATGGCATTATGATGATGCTTACATCAAATAGTTCTTTTGCTAAACTGCAAATGCAACAGGACCTTTGTTTTGAAATGAAGCCCTGCTCTTTCATGTATTTATTCCACTGGCACAACATTAAAATTTCTGAATTATGCCTTTACTGCACGGTGGTTGGATGCCTAATCTTATCATAAAATAAGGGAACATTGCTATTTCTTCTTTTATTTTTCTGCCAAGATAACATGTTCTTGGATTTATTGTGCACTCTTACAACCTTTCTTAAAGATAAAACAAATATACTGTCTCTTCGTCAAAAGTATAGCAGTACATGTTTGGATTTCTCGATAATACGGTGAATTGTAAGTAATTAATCTAGTTCAAACATTTAATTATCAGCCCAAAATGTTATGTCCAATCACATCTAATCTTCAATTCCTAACTTACCATATGCACCTACCTTTCTACTGTACCTTCCATAACTAACCTAACCGTACCTGACATACTTACTATACCTCAAAGAGTATACCTCCCAGCTGAAACTAGCATAACTAAGACTCATACTAACCTGACATACTATATAAACTGCACCTATCTACTACACACACCTATGTACCATACATACCTGCCTATTTACCAGACCTAACATACATAACATACCTACCTAGCAACCCTACTATACTCAACTTTCTTTAGCTACCATAGCTGATGTACCATATCTTCCAGAATTACCACTCCTAACCTATCATGCCTAGCATACCTAACTTCCTGCTCATACCTAACCTATTGTACCTAAATGATCATACCAACTTACTATGCTTACTGTACTACCATATATAGCTCCTCATCTACCATACCTACCTACAGTTCCTATCATACTTAAAATACTTTACCTAACCATAACTAATCTACTGTATGTAATCTACCTGTCATACCTGAACTAACATGCATAACCTCTTACCTACCTACATAATAGTATAACCAGCATGCAAATCACCCTACCAATCTTATCTACCATACCTATCCTGCCACCTATGCATATCATACAGCCCATGCCTACTAAAACCTAAATACCATACCTACTTACTTACCATACCTATTTGCCTGACATATACATACATAGCATACCTCCCTCCCATAATTACCGTACATATGTCCCTCCCATACCTATGGTAATGTGTTACAAAATATTTAGAAAATCAATTATTAATAATATTTAATAACCCTATTAAATAATTTATGATTAAATAATAATCATGTACTAGTTTAATAAATTTTTAACATGAATTTATATGTATTGATATGTTTAACTATTTTAAAGACTTTAATGTGCTTTAACATTATGTACAATGGGGTTTCATTTTAACTCACTACCTCTTCTATTTTGTATGGGAAGGTGCTGCAGTACCAATGGTTGGCTATGTGTAGTGCTAGACTTACTACAAATGTGTAAATTACTACAAAAGTGTAATATACTACAAAAGTGTAATTTGTAGTGGCTGGGGAGGAGGAAAAAATGATGGATGGCTGAAGCTACTATGGTACCCGTGGTGGATGCTACTACTTGAGGGCTGGTGCCAGCATGTTAGAGTGACAAACAGTGCCTTTGGTACTTCTCTGGGGGAATCTAGCCAAAGTCAGAACATGTAGGGTACCTAACTCTGCAGTGAGGACTAGTGAGCACGTGATGAGCAGTGCCTGTCAAACAGAGATAATAGAGATGACAACAGGATTGCTTTTAGTCCTCAGAATGATGGACGCTTTAAGAGTACGATCTTCCATTCAAGTACTCATTAATGAATGTACCTAGGACGAAACATCTCAACCCAACTCAATGCAGTTTTCAGGGCAGGTTCGAATAGGGGCAATCTAGGTGTGCTATGCTGGCACACTATGCATGGAAAACTTGTGTTTGTTGAACGAGAGAATATTTAAGCGCTGTAATTTGCAGTAGTGGGTTCTGAGTGTTTCAGGCGATTATTATGGACTTTTGTGTCTGAGATCTTTGTGTGATTAGGGTATGTGTTCCATTCATTCCACCGTCACTTTTAAGATATTTTTTACATTTTTTATTTTTTTAAAAAAATTTAGGAGCTGTGCTTGGTGTGTCGGGAAATTTCATTTCTAAAGCCCTACGAATACTTGAAGCTTAGTAAATGGACCAGAAATGAAAAAGGGCAACTGGGTTGTTACCAGGAAGTCTGGTTGTTACAGCAGTCATGATAAATAGATATTCATTGAAGTCTGCACTTGGAAAAAGAGTGGAAGTAGGGGAGACAAAAATTATAGAGAATTATGAGGACACTGTTAGATGAAAAACACACTTAGCTAAGAAACTTCCCTATGCCCCGTTAAGATATTCTTCCAAACCTAAAAATATTAAAAAGAGATCTGTGAGACCTGATGGGAATTGCTTCATCAAAAAGCAAACACCCTCCTTAAACTCCTTCTTTAAGCTTATGAACATGAAGCAGAATAGGAAGGAGTCACAGTGTGCTGGCAATGAAGGCAGAGAGAATGGAAGAAAAAGGTTGGATAGAAGGAGAGATAATTCACAAATAAATAGTAAGCATTCCACACAGATCTACACTCAGGTCCCTTTACAGACTATTAGCTGTGGCTCAGATATCCCCCTAAATAAGTGGTTTGAGTGCCTGCAATGCTCCAATATAGTAGTGGCTAGTGAGTGTCCCCCCATGAGAGAGAAGCAGGCTCAGGACTGAAACACTCTAATCTCTGTAAAAAGCCCCAAGTCCGATTATGCAAGCTCAGCTCAAACCTGAAAAACACAATCCAATGCCTAAAGACAGATACAGTATTATGACAAAGTTTGAGATTTCTGAGCAGAATCAAAAGGGTTTTCAGGAAGTGTGTCAGGTGGTCCTCAGCTCTAAGTTAGATGAATTGGCAGAACAAACAGGCTTTTAAAAGAAAAAAAATTAGAAAGTAGGCTGTAGCCTTCAGGACAATATACATCTATATACCAGAGTCTTTGCAACTCCAAAACAGAAAGCTAATGGAGAATATAGCGGGCACTGAGATACATTCCAGGATGGATACCTTAAGAATCATAGGTGTCTGAGAGGAAGCAGAAGGCCGTAATCTGAAGGAATTTGTAATTGAACTCCTGAGGGCAGGTTTCCTAAAAGCTAACTTCAATTTACACTCAGAGGTGGATATACACAGGATTCACAACGTATTCTGTCTACACAGTGAAAAACATACAACTTCACGAAAAATCCTGATTCATTTTCTAACCTATTTCCAAGTAGGAGCCTAAAAGATGCCTCATTAAAGTGTGACAACTTTAGTTATCAGATTTAATTGGACATTCCAGGATTACAGCATGAAGGCAGTGGGAGTTGGGGTGTAAAATTGAAGAGTTGAACAAACTAGAGGTGAAGGCACAGTTTAAATTCCTGGCCTTGTGGAGTGTTATGTGGAAGAATGAGATGTATAACATAAAGGAGAATGGGAAGGTGTATGAATTAATCAAGAAAATAAAGTGAAGTCAGTTGTCACTAATAGTCAGCCTGTTTGTATTAATACTCTGCTCAAGTTGAGGTTCCTGAATAGGCTAAAAAAGTAATGTGCGTGGATATAGCACTTCCTCCCCTGGGAATCCCAAAAAGGCAAGAAGATGATGCCTTTCAAGGTAGGGACGTTTTCTCTGGGAGGGCACAGACGGGAAGGGAGCACTGGGGGGAAAAGAAAAAATCCTCAAATCACTTGCTGGATTATAATATTACAAGAGGGAGAAAAGGGGATCTTAATATGTCTCATCAGTAACTGGAGTACCACTGACTTTTTCTGGTGGAAAAGATTTGAGGGTGGACTGGTTTTTAGGTGGCATGGGTACGCATCTTGAGGTGATTATGTGGAATGTAAATGAGCTGCAAGGTAGGAAACTGTAGAATGTGGTAGGAGAAGTTGTACAGAGGTCTAAAGCACAAGTTATATCTCTCTTCAGGAAATACATGTAGACAGGACTAAATATAGAACCAGTGGGTTTAGGATATTGTCAGTTGAGACGATTGGTGGCACAAAAGGTGTAGTTATCATTGTCACAAAGACTTCTGATACTAGGCCTATAGAAAATAAAACACATAGCTTAGGGAAATGGATATTCGCCAACTTAGAGACAGGGCAGTTGAGATGGATATGTGCAAGCTACTATGACCCAAACTGTGATAATCATTTATAGTTTAACCATACTGAAAGAACATTTGCTAGAACCTCTTGAAATTTCAATCTTGTCTTGAACAAGAATGTAGACAGAATGTCCAAGAGCAGCTACACATCTACCCCAAAATCTAGAAGGCAATTGAGAAGTATGATGCAAGATTTGGGATTGCTCGATATGTGCACATGGAGGTTGACACCCAGAAGAGCTTCACCTTTTATAGCAAGAAATAGAGACGCTATTCTGATATTGATTGTTTTTTGGGATGTTAAATGCATGGTAGGGATGGTCAAGACTATAACCCATGAGACAGTGACATTATTGGACCACTCATTAGATGCAGTAACTCTAGAATTTCCTGCTTCACAGAGGGAGATCATATGGACCCTAGATAAAACTCTATTACATAATGAGAATTACATCAGCCATTTTGTAAAAGAAACCAATGCATTGTTCATATAAATCTTTGATCTGCCAGAAGTAACATGGTTTGGGATTTGTATAAATCCTACATTAGAGGTGCTATTAATAGGATTTCACATGAACAAAACAATATAAGACAAGCAGAACTTGTTAAGCTGCAAGGTGAAGTTACCAGGAAAGAAAAATAACTCCAAGAATCCTCAAAAACTACACCCCCAAATACTTTCTATATCAGAAGTGATAGAGCTACAGGCTCAATTTAGATTAGGATTTCAAATGGAGATTCAGGAGAAGTGGAACATTAATCAGATACAATAATTTGAACAGGGGAGAAAGAGGGCACTAATCGCTTGCAAAATTTCCTTGGGCAGTTGACTGATCTGCAAAATGGGATGATGGTCGAATTGTGATTGGGGGTACAAGAAGTGATGTTGAACCATCTGATTTCTATCTATACAGAGGACATAGAATCAGAATTGTCAGGAATCAATAGGTGGTTAGCAGAGAATAATCTGTGGATGTTTGAAGAACTAGAGGCCCTAGCATTAGAAAGGAAAATCACAGAAGATGAGTTATTAGAGCAGGTGGAAAGAATAAAGAACCAGAAAGCAGCAAGACCAGATGGGATCTCAAGAGAGTTTTATGAGAAAATGCTAACATCCGTGGTCCTGATAATGAGACCTCTCTTGCATTTTAAGAGGAGATATCTGATGATAGTAAACTGATATTTGCAACTTTCCTAAGTTATCCATACCTTTTCCTTCTACTGAGTAAGGATACGCTACTGACATATCAATATATATAATATAATATATATATATATATATACATACATACATATATATATTTCCACTGAATCGGACCCCCCTCCCAGGTCGATCTTGGAGAGGGGGGCCCATGGGATGTGGTGGTTCCTGGGGCTGCAGGGGGCCAGCCCACCACACATTAATTTAGAATATGTGGCCCAGGGATGTGACAGTCTCTGGGACTGCAGGGAGTCCGGGCAGCCCCTCCACTCAATTAGAAACATGTGCCCTGGGGAGGCGGTGGTCCCCGGGAGTTAAGGGGGCTGGGATCCCTCCTCGCATTTGATAATTGTAATGCCCCTGGGACCAGGACCACCCAACCGCTGCATTTAAACAAACAAGGGAGCCCGCCCTTGTTTTGTTTTCTTAATTTTAGGCAGATCTACCGCGGTTCCTGCTGAAACCTTTTCAAAAAGTTGCTTTTTTTGCTCTGTGGTGGTCCCTCTGGGACCTCAGCACCAGAGCTAAGGGGTCAGGGTGTCCCTACCCTTGCCCCTTTTCTTTTTTTAAATCTTTTATTCTGGTACTCAGCTGCAGCTGTGTCCCAACATGTCTGACAACACTTCCTTGCTAAATTGGTGGCAGCCAATCAGATCTCAGTATGAGACTGGGGATGTGAGCAGAGCCTTCGCGTCCCTACATAAACACATTTTGATTTTCTTTAATTTCTCAAAACCTACTGAATTTACACCAACTGACAAAAATGGTGCTCTCTGAGCCGAGAGCTACCTTTCCACCAAATGTGGTGTAATTCAATTCAGGAGTTCAGGTGCGATTGCTGTTCAAAATCCTAGCAGGCTTGCATAGGTGATGAGGGTTGTGATCCATCCCGTTGAGAATGAGTTTATGCCATGAAGGCAACTAAACAAATTGACCCATCTCTTAGGGCAATTGAATTGCCGGAAACCTACGATGACCCACCAACAGTCATAACTCTTGATGCTGATAAGGCATTCGGTTTAGTCAATTAGAGATACTTATGAGAAACTCTAAGAACTTTTGGGCAGGGGAATAATCTAATAAATACTATTCAATCTTTCTATAGGGTACCTGTTGCTAGCGTATTAATAAATGGAGATCTGACAAGCCCTTTCCTCATATCCAGACATGCTAGACAGGACTGTCCTTTGTCCCCACTCTTATTTGATTTTTATATAGAACCCTTTGCACAAGCTATTTAACAAGACATTACGATTCTCCATTTTGAAGCCCCAGGATTCACAATCAAGTCAGCACTTTATTCAGATTATACATTTTTGATTTCCAAGCTCGAGACGCATGGAGAACTGTTTGGGATTGACTCAGGTTACCAAATGGATAAGGTTAAAACAGAGGTTATGTCTTGGGCAGATGGGGCAGAAGCCAAGGTAATCCATGGGATAAAAAAGCAGATACGGTACTTAGGAATTCCAGTCCCACAAAACCTGGAACCATCTCACAATGATCAATCTGAATAAGATCAGCATGAAAGTAAAGTCCTTTTAAGAAGATGGGGAAATCTCCCATTCATTAATCACTTATGGCAGAACAAATCTGATCATGATGATAGTTCTCCCAAAGTTGGCTTTTTCATTTAGTACAATCACCCTAAACCTCCCCAGTAGCCATACTAAGACGATCCAAGGGAGAATGAGCAGCTTTGTATGAGTGTCAAAAGATATTTGGCTACCTTTGAAGAAAAGTAGGAGGAAGCAGAGGAATTGAGGGCTTTTCCTTTCTGATTTTCATGTGTACTGTCAAGCCTTTCAATTTGAAAACAGGAGGATGCTGTCTGTGAAGCCTGATGGATCAAATATTGGCTAATTACATGCAGGCTTGCTGGAGAGTCATGGGCAAGGGTGCCCACATTTTTCAACAGTAAGGCTCAAGGTCCTAGTACTAAAACTGTGGTATCACCAGAGGAAAGTTTTCGACATCCATTATTATGCAGCATTAGCACACATATAGGATTCTCCTGGAACTACAACATGTCTGATGGAGAACCTCAGCAATCCTCTCAGGCAAGCAGGATACAAAACTTAGGGGGATATGGGAAAGAGGTTAGTTGATGGGAAAAATATATATTTAGCAGCAAAAGGAAAAATCTCAAGATTCAAATACCTCCAGGTAAGTTCATGGTGGTCAGTGCAGAAATGGACATACAAGCATGATTGTAAGAATGATGACATTATAATGAATAACGTTAAGCTGTGAAAAGAGATCACATTGTGGTACTGGGAAATCATCAAAGCTGAATAAAAGCATAGGACTCAAACATATAAAGTGTGGAGTTCAGATCTACCAGAACTCGCAACAGAAGACCTTTGGCAAACATCAGTAAGCCTACTTTATTCCACAGTAAAGTCTGCTTGCTGAAAGCCAAACCATTTATTTACTCTCCACAGCATATATCAGATGCCCTAGAGACTTGCCAAATCTGCACAGGCAATACCAGGCATTTAGAGATGCACCCAACACGGAGCTGATGATAGACATATGTTTGTTGATTGCCCAGGCTAAAAGCATACTGGGAAGTCATAAGTAAAACTCTTGGTGAGATTATGAATCAAAAAATCAAGGTAAGCCTCACTTTGATTTTAGTGGGGACTGAAGCACTTATCAACAAGTAGGTGAGGATGTTGCAGGAAAGTCTAGTGTTATATTTAATACTTCTAACAAGAAGAGAAATTTGGAAGAAATGGGTTTTTGCAGGTCCATGAACTCAATTAAATCAGCGGACTATGTGAGTTCAATGGATCTTTTGTGTAAACTGAAGAGTTTAGATTTGAGACGGAATGATTTTCAGATATGGCTCTCTGTCCATTGATTAAACACAAATGTTGTGGTGCCCGAGGTTAGTCCCTGGCTGACTCTCTCTGTGCACCTCCTGTGAACAACTAGGTAGCCTCACTGATAATGGAAAGTTACAGAGAGTATGATTGAAATCAGTGCTGATTGTGAAATGAGGACAAAAAGTGCAGTTTGTGAATACCAAAAAGTAGTAAATCTACTGTAAGCATACTCAAAGGTGTAAATTACCTTCTTGAATTATGACCCTATGGGGATGATTTACAAGCCCTTAGAGCCACTGAAGAGTCACTTTTAGAAACTCTCCGGTGGCGCTGTGCCATTTTCCATATTTTCAAGGTGGATTAAACCACTTTGCATGGCTTAATGACGCCTTGTAAATATGGACCCCCAGATGCCGTTTTCTGTGGCAGAGGGGCATGCACTGGGTGTTGCTCTGGGTGTTCCACTGCAATACCCAAAGCATTTTGATGCTGACCCAGATTTACCCATATAAACCTGAGGCAGTTGCAAAAACTAGAACCCCCATGGGTTGTGTTACCGTGACGTTATGAGGAGAAAATCTTTTATTTCTCCTCGTTTTTGCTTTTCCTATTTGTGCTGCATTCTGCAACACACATAGGAAGAGTAAAACACCATTAATTTTTGTTTATGTGCAGGAAGGTGTCACGTCCTGCACATAAACAATCATGAAATGATAATGATTAGATACTCCTATGTGTACAGCACACATAGGACTAGCAAATCACCATGAATGATTGTTAATGTGCAGGAAGTGACACCTTCCTGCGCATAAACAGTAATTCCCTGCAATGCAGGCACCCTTGCACCATAGTGCCTAGCGCCAATGCAGACACCCTTGCACCATAGTGCCTAGCGCCAATGCAGACACCCTTGCACCATAGTGCAGTGCTGTGCCACTTTTAAATAAATGAGGTCCAACGTCTTATAGATATTTACAAGAATAGTGTGCCGTGGTGAACACAATATTAGCTGCACACAGAACTTTCAATCTATTTTATCTATCTGTGAGCGCCTGTGTATTTTGAGTTAGTTGAAGACTGGATGACTTTGCTACTTGGATCCTGCACACATTTTGACATTTTCTTAGAGAGAAGGAGAGATACCCTCACCTCCAAGTCACAAGGAACCTTCCTGACTTAAGCCCAGTTATATTCACTTTCAAGATGCATGCCATTTTGCATTTATTTTAGTTGTGTGTGCGGCATAGCTGTCAATTTTCAGATTGCTTATAAGTGACATTTCTATTGTTTCTGTTGACGTATAAGTAACATTCTGCTATAAAGTGATTGGCACTACGAGTGACACTTTCTCGCGAGTAAACCAATGACTGACCAATTTTTGAGTGCCAAAGCTTGGTAGCAGTATCAGATCCATAAGTAATAATTGTTTTCATGGTAAATAAACAGAACAGAAAATTTTTCATTTCTGAGAACATTAGACATGGGCTCTCCCTTTAGAACCCTTTCATCTGGACTCTCTCCTTTCTCTCTGTGACACTTTCCTCATAACATCTTTCTGAAATTCTCACTCTGCATATCTCATGCCATCTCTTTCCTCTTCGTGATATGCAGGCTTAGGTCAATAGGTTTTGTGACAAAGCTCTCTCCCTAGTTGGTGACAGGTAGCTATGCCTGAAGCAGACTCACTCTCTCCCATAGCAAAGAACTAGCCCCGGAAAAAGAGACAGTCTCTCCTTAATTTGGGCTATTGGGCTGCCGGCCGCAGTGTGCTTTCTCTGCAGTGCTGTAGTGTGCTGAGTAGGGTAAGTCACGACAGGACTGCTAGCATTGTGCCCATCTTGTCGGGTGAAATCGCACTAGCAGAGCTGGCTTGGGATCGCATTGTTGCCCCATCCTTCTCCCCCTGCGCATGTGCTGGATAAGTTGTTGAGAAGTCCTACAGCTCCGACTGAAACCAGAGTCTAGAGCTGTCAGTTGACCAACGATGGCATGTACTAAGGCCCTGATTTATACTTTTTTTGCGCAGCACTAGCATCATGTTTTGACGCAAAAGAGGCGCAAACTTTTGTATTTTGAAAGTTTGCGCCGCTTTTGCGTCAAAACATGACACTAATGCGGCCCACAAAAAGTATAAACCAGGGCCTAAGTGTCCACAGCTATGATAAAAAACAGAAGACACTACAGAATAAACGTGAGGACTGGCACTATTGTTTATGATTTGGAGAGCAAATACTCTCACTGTGAGAGACTGAAGCAGCCTTCAGATCTATGTCTCCCAGAGAGGCCGGGAACGTTCTCAGCAGATTTGTTTTCTTCCACCTCGCACTGGTGAAGAAACAGTGTATCTTCAGCCACACTTTAGGGTGTAGTCAACATATAGCAACTAGTCCAGGCCGGCAGGAGGTGTGTAAATGGCCTGGGGAGTCCCAGGCACAGCAAGCCAAAGCACATACTGCCTGAGATGCTTACTGTTTTAAACTTTTCTTGTAGTGCCTTGTCATAAATTCAAGTAAGAGGAGCTTGAAAGTATGACCAAGACATTTTAATGCAGAGATGAACACATCAGCACTATGACGAGTTAGTCTAACCCCTGTTGCTTGGTACTTGGCAGGGTTGGTGGGGCCTCCTTGTCTAATGGCAGCCCCAGTCCTGACAGCTCTGTGTAACATGTTAAGAAGAGGAGCGACACACCCACCCCTTCTAAACATGAAATCCTGCCTTATTTCTTTTATTTGCACTTGGGGCCTGTGTGTCTGAAGTTAGTTGGAAATAGAATAATTTTGTGCCCTGGATGCAGCTGACGTGACATGCCCACCCTTCTTATATAAACGTAGTGAGGCTGACACAGTGGCATTAGGGCAAAGTCATCAGGGCTGTTTGTTTTTTTAGATGATAGAGCAGCGGTCTGCATCTATTACTAATGGCATCAAGGTTCTTTTTATGGGAACACTAACATCAACGTTAACATTACTAACATTTGACGCAAGGAAGTGCAGAAAGAGATATTGCTGTGCTGTGTCAAATTGTCAAAGGTAGTAGATATGGCGCATGCCTGCCCTCTCACTGAGCTGGCTTACTGTGTGCTACCTAGTGCCAAAGCAGACATTCTAGTGCCATGATGCAAGGGTACCTACACTGAAGGAAGAATTGCTTTTGTGCAGGAAGGGGCAAAACATTCTTTAGAGGCTTTTCCTCTTTCTACGTAAGCTTAAACAGCAGACCTGAATACATGTTTTACGGTGCTACTGTAGTGGGCGCACAATGAGTGCTGTAGCCTACTAGCATCATTTTATTTACAGACCCTAGGTACATGTTGTACCATATACTAGGGACTGACAAGTGTGCAACGACCTATGGCCAACATAAATAGCAAGAGGAGGCAAAAATGTGAGCAAATACCACACAAAGGATTGTCATTTTCGTCAGTGAGGTAGTCTACGTATGGCAGGTGTGACTGGTAAGGCATAAGAGGATTTCCTTTACATTTGAAACTTTGGTATTTTCTAGAATCCTTGCTTGCAAATCACATAATTATTAAAGATAAGCACACTTTTCTGTTTATGAATTAATGGTTTTATTATATTTGATCATGTAAATTGTTTATTCTTACAATTCATAGTCTGAAATACAAAAGGTTCTGTCACCCAGGAGAAGAAAACAAAGTTATTTATAAAAGTGTTTGTATGTGCTTATTCTAAATACTAATTAAAGAATGTCCTTTTCCTGAAAAGGCATCTTTAGCAAAATTAAGCTGTACCCTTACAGAACAGTGCAATGAATTGGAATCAGAAGACGAGGTTTGCATAAGTGCATAACCTTAAAAGTATATGCAGCAAAATAATGCAATGTACATATGTATTGTGCCAGTATTTTCTCTGCATCTTTAAGAAAGGCTTTATGCATGCGTATATTTACGTTGTAAGCAAAGAAAGGTGTACATCTAACAGTGTGTTGTCATGACAGCAAAGGCAAAGCAAAACAAATAAATAGGCAAGGACCACTAGTGAACAGCACTTTGTTTGTGTGACAAACTGAGCTGCACAAATAATAGGCGTTTTCTAAACAAACTAAGAAAAAACATAGAGCAAAAATATGTTTGGGCCAGTAAAGTAAATTCTTGAAGGTAGACACACTGGCTCAAACTCACAAGCGACATGACATGTCAAATCTGCAGTTTTACAAAACAACTTCTTGATTCCCCACCACTAAAATCTAAGGGGAACACAAATTGTAACGTGTAGCTCTAGTCATAATGGACAGCTCTAGTCATAATGGACAGCCAAATCGACAATTGCAAAGCAGGAAAAAAACATTAAAGCCAAAGAATGAAGGGGATTGCCCCTATGTTCACTCTCTCTCTTTCTACATCTTTTTATTGTACTTTTTTTTTTTAAACTGATGGCATGAGACCTGCTTGACAGTTAAAGTTGTCTATAAATACCTTAAATTGGATCTGTGTACCATTGAAGGTGAGCTAATGCTGTTTTATGAGATAGTGAATACCGAAGGCCGGAGGATGGTTAGAGAAGGAAAGAATTGAGGGCCAGATGTACCAAAGGATTTTATCCATTCTGTGTCTATGGGAAAAGGCTTTTGTACATATGGCCCTAAGAGTCAGAGGAAGAGAGTGAGTGCTCTTTCATTACTCAAATTAGGGAAAGGCGATAGCATGTTCTAGGGAGAGCCTCCTTAAGGATCTCTCTTAAAAGTATGGGTCAAGCAGAGGAGTGGGCAGAAGGGAATTTAAGATTACCAAAGGGTGGCTGCATGTGAGGAGCACTTTTGGAACATAAGAGAATAAACACTGGTGAATACTCACATCAATTTACCTCTGTAAATCTGCTTTTCTTGACCGCTGCAGCGACTGGAGTATGTTGTCAGGTTTCCAATATGTGTCCCTTCTTTAAGAGGGCAAATATTTTTGGCCTACAGCGGCCATACGCGTAACATCCTTAAATATATGTATGCGTGCAAAGGTGGTGCATGGTTCTATCAAATTCATATATGGTGTGTTAGACTGATGGAAAACACATGAAAACGCTACATGTTTTTTTATTGCTTCTGTTTCTCCATCCAGCCTGCAGATTACATTTCAAAGCAAAATACAGATGAAACTCGTGTTTGGTAATGTTTGATAGAAAAGTGCTATCAAAATTAAATGTACGACTCATAGATAATCCAGTATGAAACATCATTGTATTGGTAACATGTATATGATCGATACTTTTCAATTTTGGAGTATTAAGTGTAGTCTGACTAAGCTCAGATGCAGGCTTTAATGAAAGACCATTCACCTTTTTGGCTGCCGCCTGCCATTTACAGCCATTTTCATGCCTTTTGTTAAACAGCCATTAGCTGCTCCTACAATTGAAAACCACTCAATAAGCCAGGAGAAAGAGACGAATAAACTGCAGGGACTTTCAGGGCATACCTGCCTGTATTAGACCTTACATCACTCTTGATGAAGCAGAAAATGAAGGTTTTACATTTATTAACGCATAAACGTAGTGCTGAAATAATCATGTGTGATATTAACCGAACTAATAAAGATTGTACGAGGACAAAATGTGCCCTCAGAGTAGTTTGCCATCATTTATACGCGTGCTTTATATAACGTGGTATATTAGAATTGCACTAATCCGACATAATCATAAACGTGTGCTACGATTTGCTTGTTTGAAATGTTTTAGCTTAGCATTACTTTAGCGGAGGCTTTGGCCTAGTTGCCTGGTCTCACGGTTTAGATGTTTGTATTTTTCCACTGTGCTATTAAACGTGTAGTTCTGCTTGAAGCTGTACTTTTCCACAGAAACTGTTCACATGCTTATCTTAAAGTTGGTGCCAGCCTGGCATATTTTCTCTTTAATTCAAGGTCGACTTGCAGGTGCGGACAATGGAGGCTCTGAGAGTAAGCTAATCGAGAGACAATGTTGCAAATTACGTACCCATCTCCAATGATAATGTATGCTTAAGTAAAAGCTTGAGAACTGTCGTTTTTGATTGGTCAATTTGAAGCTAACCTATGAACCCTCCAATGGATACCCTACTGGACTTGAACTGTTGTCTATAAAACCCAGGTGCACGAGAGGGAAGCTCGCTCTCTATCTTCGGACATCCCGCCATTTTGACTTCGTAGCTACTATGACCCATTTTGCTGCGACGCCATTTTGAGAGACTTTGATGCTTTCTCTAGTCGAGAGAAAGAGACTTTAATGATTCTTGCCCTAGAGACTTTAACTTTGATTTGTCCCTTTGCATGAAGTAGTAGTTTTATCTTGCCGCCGTGAGGCAATTGCCCCATTCACCCCTGCCCCTTGGTCCCGTCCCATGCTGATCGAGAAACGGTACCTGTGAGATGAAGACTTCATTGATTGCTGATTGGAATTGGTAATTATGAAAGGAAATTGTAAAATTGCATTGTGTTTCTTATAGGTAACCAACTGCTGATTTTGATAAGGACCCTAGCTAGGAGTTTTCTAAATTGATGTTGCTAAATTGTTTTTGCATGAAGTCCCACATGCTGATGCCAATTTGAGGTTAGATGACGATTCCATATGCCGCACGATGCAATTTGAGATCTTGTTATGCTGACTAAATGTACGCAATTAGCCCATTGCAGATTATCGTATTAGTGCTTTGCATTGCCACTATCGAATGCCTTGTGATTCAAATGCTACATAGATTACACTTGTTCCGACGATATGGACAGCTATTAATGTTCATTTATGTTTATCATTTGGTGTTGAGACACATCTATATCGTGCTAGCTTTGTTAATATCGGGAAATAAACTCACTAACTTTGCAATAAACTGGTGTGGTTATTCCTGACTGAAAGGTCAGGGTTCGCCGAAATGTATTCTGGATTAATTGTTAAGTGTTATGTCGTTCAAGGTGTTGCTTATGTTCGTTATTGATTATCGATAAAAGGTGATTGATCGATTAAAGTACAGAGAGTTCCCACTTAGTCAAAAGATTCATCGACCTAAAGAGCGTCCGAATGCAGGTAAATTGTTACCACGTTCCGCTCTATCAGTAGATGGTAGCAGAGGACGGTTTCGTCTTTTGGGACCCTGTACCATTAGAGTACATGGTGTCGAATTAACGGTTACGCATTTGAGGCCTCATTCGGAAGGTTGAATTAGATTTTCTTGGATGAAAATAATTGACAAGATGATGATGTGCAAGGTCCACCGCGACTTTCCCGGGATCTCGGAGCTTGCGAATGGAGAGAACGGAGATGTGGAAACAGCGTTGGCGGTACTAGTGATGGTATGAGTGAAGTTAGGGTTTTGCGCTTGCACAGCTTATTGCCGCAGAGTGTGTGAAAAGGTTGTGAGGATTTTTCTTTAAGGATAGCGGAGGCGCGACTCCGAGTGTAGAAGTAGAGAAGTCGTCGAACTTCATGGAGATAGCGGAGGTGCGGCTCCGAGTACGAGAGTAGGGAAGTCGTCGAACTTCATGTGCGTCTGGCGCTTTGTGCATAAAAAGGTCCACGTGGTTGTTGTTGTTGAGACGGGCCCTGCGAGGTCAAGAGACTCCGGAGTATGTTGATCCATGTTGTGGTCTGGGCGGTTTAGTAGGTTGATCGGGCGTGGTCAACGAGTGGGTACGTGTGTTAGGGAGTGAAAGAAACTTCGACTTCGGGCTTTGACAAGATTCTAAGTGCACTAGAACAGATCATTGACAAGTTGAGAGTAGGTCTGCGGGTCAGGTTTGCTTGCGAATGTGGGGACTGAGAAAGACGGAATAGCGGCCGAGGCTGGTGAAAGAGATCGAATAGTGGCCGAGGTTAGTGAAAAGTCCCTAAGGTCCTGAAGCGATTATGTTACCCTTCCTGTAGTAAACCGACAGATCTGTTTTAGTTTTTGGTAGCTTGCGATACATGCAAAGAGTTGTTACGGGAGGAACTGAGTGAAGGAGGACTAGCCGCGAGGCTTTGTCAGCCGCAGTGTGTGTGAGTGTGACGTCACTAAGAGCCGCGCTGGGATAGGTTGGTTGGAGAGAAGGGTCGCGCACGGATTGGACGCAGTCCGTGGGACTCGATTGGAAGGGGAAAGGCAGGTGAAGAGTATTCCGGGAATTAAAGTCACCTATTGATTACAAATCTTGTGGAATAACAGTGATCTATTGATTATAAACTTTGTGAACTAAAAGACGAGAAAATGAAATTCCTTAAAGCATTCAGGAGCGCGATGAAGGGAGAGTCTTACATCAAAGCGAGCGTAGGAGAGGAGACGCCGCCCAAGGGCACACCAGCTTACATTGTAATGGAGGAAAAAGGGGTAGCTCCGTGCCTTTGGCTAAAACAATGGCACAAGTGGACAGAGAAACATGGGAGCGTAGCATTCCCGATACATGGGACATTCAATATAAGGGTCCTAGAGAATTTGAGATTCACGATGTATGACATGAAGGTGCCTCCAAGGCCAGCACAGTTTGAGGCTCTAGCAATATGGGAACTCATGGCTAGACAGCAACAGAAGAACAAGTTTGAAACAAGGATGAGGAAGGTAGAAAAGACACTAGCGGATGCTAGGTGGGATAATGCGCAGAAGGTGTGGAGGTCAGATGTATTGCAGGGAATAAAATTGTTCCCCGCAATTACTAAAGATGAAGAGGAGACAGGTAAGAAAGCTACCTGTAAGACAGACAGGAAATGTTCCAAGGATAGAGAGAACGAGGAAAAGTTGAGAAGAGAAGAGGAGTTAGAGGATGAGGAGTTGATAATGCAATTGCTGAACGACCGTCCACCACCTTATGCAGAGAATGGACAAGGTCCAAGTACCAGTTCTGCCCCTCCGGCATCGGTACAGAACAGTGAAACGCAGAATCCAGGAGCACCATCGGGATCTAAGGATCCGAGTTTACTGCTCACCCCGCAGATACCGCAGGTCAGGAGAATGTATCCAGATGTGCCCGTGTTGAAACCAGCAGAACATTATCAGCCGCAGATGCCAGGGTACTACAGCAGTGATAACAGTAGAGGAATGATTCTAGATCCGACCGTAAGGGGCGTACAGAATGGTTACAACCCAACAATGGCACAAGCTGAATCAACTCAGTTTATGATGCCTCAAAAGCAGATGAAGGGAGGAAACGCTCATGCTCAAATGACGGGGAGTCAGATGGGCATGCCGGCAATGATGGCCCATAATATGGGGATGAACATGCCTCAGAATATGGGAAATGGACAGAACCCAGATGCAATATCACTGCCCATTACCGTAGGTCCAGTGGTACCTTTGTATAGTCAGCCTAGCTTAGGTATGAGCAGTCAGGGACCAATGCTGCAGAATGGGACAGAAAGAAGGTGCATAGAAAACACTCCAGGGATAACTCCGATAGCGACTCAGCCAACTGGGTCTGGGTCCTTGATGGAGTTTAGTCCCGTATGCGCTCAGTCAACACTGGTGAGGTCGAGCCCCCCACTGATAATACCATTAACATCAAACACTGAAAAGTTGCCGCAACCATCGATGGCAGTCGATGTGAATGCTACACTGATGGGGGTAAATGCGCAACAGCTGACACAGTGGTTCAACAGTCTAAATTCCACACAAAGTTCAGACAGTGGGAAAGGAGACGATTACTTGAGCAGGATGAGGCTGAACATGGAAGCACAAGAATTGGTGGAAGGAAATATGGGTGTGAACAGGTTGGAGTCCTACACGGAAGAGGAGTTGAGGTATCTATGTCCAAAGATCACGAGAGAAGTAAACAAGGTACATAAAAGTTTGCAGGAAGTAGCAGACAGGAACGGGATTGACATAGGCAAGACGAAACACTTGAGCAGGAGCTATAGGTTGGATTTTGGGACCACAGATTTTGAACACATGAGATCAGCAGGCATGAAGGCACACCTTAGAGAATTGTTGCAGAGTGCCCAAGTGTGGAGGTGCTTAGACAAGTGGGAAAGCAGATGGGTAAAGAGGAAGGATAAGAGGAGGGACAGTGCCACAGAGCACAATGAGAAAGGACCGCAGAGTAGTGATACAGTAACTATGTTACCAATGAGGGAGACAGCAGGGGGAAAATTAGTACATGTACCATGGCACAGGAGCGATATTCAGTCTTTTACGAATGATTTTCCCAAACTGAGAGAGAAGCCGATCGAATGGTATCAACAGACTGATAGGTTTGTGAATCTTGCCAAATGTCTCTGGGAAGACCTGAACACTTTATTCGAGATTGTGGTTCCGGCAGATTTGTGGGAGGATTGCAAAAGAGCTGTAGGTTGGCCGACAAGTGAACCAGAGAGAGACAGAGAGACGGGTGCACCATCACCTATGGTGATGTGTCTGTACTTTAAGGTGATCGAGCATTTGAAGACGAAGGTTGCCGCGAAAAATTTGGATTGGCAGAAAATTGATCGAACTGCCCAAGAGGCTAAAGAATCGATTCATAGTTACTATGAGAGGTTGTTGAAGGCGTTCAAGAATTACAGTGGCACGGAAGCAATTGAGGCGAAAGATATGCTTCATTTTGTGTTCAGATTTGTGGAAGGGCTGAGACCAGAGATAAGTCAGATGATAAAATCGCATTTGATCTGCTGGCAGTCGAAACCGATTGATGAAGTCTTGACTTATGCGAAATACTGTAGCGACGAAATTGAGGTGAAACAGAAGAAGCTGAAAGAGAAGGTGATGATGATGCAGCTTAAGGCGGCTCAGACAGGCTTGCAAGGTCTGCAAGGACTGCAGGGGTTGCCAGGGATGCAAGGGTTCCAACAGCAGGTACCGCAACAGCAGCCGCAGTTGCAGGGAAACATGGTGTTTCAGCAACAGCAGCCGCAGTTGCAAGGAAACATGACATTTCAGCCACAGGCCAGAGGCAGAGGTAGAGGAGGTTTTGTGAATAATGGTCCGGATTTGAACACTGTTGTGACGGGTGTGCAGGCAATGAAAAAGGTGATGCCGTGTCACGTGTGCGGAAACGTAGGTCATTGGAAACGCGAGTGCCCGATGGTGGAGGAAGGTGCAGGTGCAGGTGTAGGTGTTGGTCAGCAAAATAATGATGTCAATGCATTTCAGACAATGAGGGGACCGAAAATGAGAGGTCCAAACCCAAATTTTCAGACCATAAATCAATTGCAGGGATTACAACCTATGCAGCCGCAGCAGATGCAGATGCCCCGTGTGCAGATGACGCAGATGCAGCCGATGCAACAGCAGTTACCTATGGTACCTAATCAGCAAATGCAAATACCTTTGGCACCAATGAGTCAGCAGCAAATGATGGTTCCTCCACAGGTAACGGGTCAGGTAATGAGCACAAACGGCACAGTACAACAGTTCCCATTACACAGTGAGAGTGGAATAAACAACGTATGGGAGAGTGAAAGTTCAGGAGAAGAAGGAGACTGTGTGCTTGCGGCATCCTTGGAAGTTGATCAAAGGGGTCCGTACGTAGAGGGAAGAGTAATGGGTCATCGTGTTTCATTCTTGGTTGACACGGGAGCCACACGTTCAACTGTTAAGAGCAGTGAAGTACCAAATTTGCCACTCTCAGGGAGGACAGTTCAAGTGGTGGGAGTAGCAAACAGGCATCTGACGAACCCAATAACAGATCCGATACCAGTCAACATTGGTAACTATCAAGGGGTACATCAGTTTGTGGTGTGTGACTCAAGCCCGATAGCACTGTTAGGAAGAGACCTATTGTGTAAATTGGGTTGCTCGATCATGTGTTCAAACGAAGGAATAACAATAGAGACGAGCAATGATGGGGAAGACGAGGACAGTGTAGAGGGGGATGAGATAGAAACAGTTGACGAAGAGTATCCTCTGATTTGTCTTTTACCAATGATAACTGAAGAAGATATCCCAGCAGAATTACGGGAAACAGTCGGAAAGGAAGTGTGGGACATGACAGGGAAAGAGGTGGGATTGATGAAAGGAGTAGAACCAGTAAAAGTGATGGTAAAGCCCAATGCGATCTTTCCCCAGACCCCACAATACCACATGCCACAAGATACCCTCATGAAAGTTGCCCAACTTATTGACGAATTCGTGAAGCAGGGAGTACTGAAAGAAGTATTAAGCAGCCCATGTAATTCACCGATAATGGGACTAATAAAGCCAAGTGGGAAAGTCCGACTTGTACAGGATTTGAGAAAAATAAATGACATCATAATCAAGTGCTGCCCTGTCGTACCGAATCCAGCTGTGATAATGTTTCAGATCCCTTGTGAAGCTGAGTGGTTCTCAGTCATCGATTTGTCACAAGCATTCATTTCTGTGCCTCTTCATGAGGACAGCCAATTCCTCTTTTGTTTCAAATTCCTAGACAGAGTATACAGTTGGTGTCGAATTCCTCAAGGGTTCTCTGAGTCACCGTCGATATTCAATAAGGTTCTAAAGAAAGACTTGGAAGAGTTAGAGTTACCATTCGAGTCAACCTTAGTACAGTACATTGACGACTTACTGGTTGCATCAAAGACAGAAAGTGGCTGCACAGCCGATACCATTGCTCTGTTGAACCATTTGGGAGGGAATGGACACAAGGTGTCTCCTTCCAAACTACAGTTCTGTCAGAAGAAAGTGAAATACTTGGGTCACCAAATAGAAAAAGGGTCACGGAAAATAATGAAGGAAAGAATTACAAGTGTACTTCAAATGAGTCCACCAAAGACAAGGAAGGAGGTGAGGACGTTTTTGGGAATGGTGGGATATTGTCGCCAGTGGATTCCCAACTTCTCGTCTTTAGCAAAGCCTTTGCTGAAATTGACCCAAAAGGATGCCTTGGATCAGATCGAACTGAAAGGGGATGAGATGGATGCTTTTGTTGAATTAAAGGAATGCATGTGCAGGGCTCCAGCTTTAGGTATGCCTGATTACACAAAACCTTTCACATTGTTTTGCCATGAACGTGATGCATGTCTGTCTTGACTCAAGCCCATGGTGGCGTAAACAGACCAGTAGCGTATTTTTCAGCTACTTTGGATCCGGTTGCAGCAGCACTCCCAGGGTGTTTGCGCGCCGTAGCAGCAGTTGGTATCAGCCTCACTCAGAGTGAAGGAATAGTGATGGGACACCCAGTAACAGTCATGGTCCCTCACTCAGTTGAGATACTTTTGACCCGATCCCGAACGCAGCACATGACTGGAGCAAGACTCACAAGGTATGAAACGACTATTCTGGGCTCACCGAATGTGCAGCTGAAAAGGTGCACCACGTTGAACCCAGCTACCTTGCTTCCTGGAGAACATGCTGAAATTGAGAACGCTGAAGACGTCGAGCATGACTGCCTTCAGGTGACTGAATTTTGCACAAAACCCCGACCGGACATCAAGGATACAAAACTTGATGAAAATGACCAAATTCTTTTTGTTGATGGTTCATGTCTAAGAGATGGGGTGGGAATTTTGAAAGCAGGATATGCTGTATGTACTGTGACAGGGGTCTTGGAAGCGGGATGGCTCCAAGGAGTCTATTCTGCACAAGTAGCAGAACTTGTAGCCCTTACTAGAGCATGTCAATTGTCTGCATTGATGAAAGTCACCATTTACACTGATAGCCAATACGGGTTTGGGATTGTGCATGACTTTGGACAACTATGGTCACAGAGAGGTTTCCTGACTTCTTCAGGATCCCCAGTGAAAAATGGGGAGAGAATAAGGGAGTTGTTACATGCCATTCAAGTGCCAGCTGAAGTTGCAGTGGTAAAGTGCAGTGCTCACACGAAGGGACAGGACTATGTGTCTCTGGGAAACGCCTATGCAGATCAAGTCGCAAGATTTTGTGCCTTGAACTGTATATTTTTAAGGGATGATTGGAATACAATAAGTGAACCAGAACTCGAACCAGCTGAAGCATTTGCCTTGAAGGTCGTAGATACAATAGAAGAACTAAAAGCACTACAAAGTAATGTCAGGGAGGATGAAAGAGATTCCTGGATTAAATCACAATGTATAAAGAGACAAGACGAGCTATGGGTTTCACATGAGGGAAAATTTGTTCTGCCAAATAGTCTCTTATCACAGCTTGCGCGGTTCTATCATGGGCAAGCTCACCTAGGGAGAGATGCCATGATAAGATTGTTCAAAACTGATTGGTTTAACCCCAGATTTCGTCAAGCTGCAGAAGCAGTTTGCCATCGATGTGTCACTTGCCAACAGATGAACCCAGGAAAGGGGACGGTTGTGAACGCGAGTCACATTGGTAGGGCAAGCGGTCCTTTTAGTCGTATGCAGATGGACTTCATTGAGATGCCTGTGCATGGAGGTTTAAGATATGTGTTGGTGATTGTGTGCATTTTTAGTCATTGGATTGAGGCATACCACACACGTAGAAACGACAGCCTTACAGTTGCCAAGCTATTATTGAGGGAGTTAATACCACGTTTCGGATTCCCGATCTCTTTAGAATCAGATAGGGGAAGTCACTTCAATAACGAGGTGATGAAGTTACTTTGCGAAGCACTGAACATTGAGCAAAAGCTGCACTGTAGCTATCGCCCTGAGGCATCAGGACTGGTGGAGCAGATGAATGGTACGCTGAAGTCGAGAATGGCAAAAATATGTGCATCAACAAATTTGAAATGGCCTGACGCATTGCCCTTAGTGCTAATGTCAATGAGAAACACTCCGGATAGAAAAACTGGATTGTCTCCGCACGAAATTCTCATGGGCAGGGCTATGAGACTTCCTGCAGTTCCCGCAAACATGCTTTTGAATATTACAGATGATATGGTGTTAGACTACTGCAAAGGTCTGGCTGACGTGGTTCGCTCTTTCTCTCACCAGGTGGAAGCGACCACCTTGCCACCGATACAAGGTCCAGGACACGCACTGAAAGCAGGTGACTGGGTCGTGATAAAGAAGCACGTGAGGAAGTCGTGTCTGGAACCCCGTTGGAAAGGCCCTTTCCAAGTGATCCTGACGACAACTACCGCTGTGAAGTGTGCGGGGGTTCCCAACTGGATTCACGCCAGTCATACAAAGAAGGTGCTGTGCCCCACAGATGAGGAAGTTGAAGCGCTGAAATTACCAGTACCTGATAAAACAGTGCCGAGTGCTGAGACAGAACAAAAGCGAACTGAAAGCGAACAAGCAACAGCAGAAGAAAAGGAGATATTATTGGAGAACGAAGAGTCTGACTCGCTTGGGGAAGACCAAGGAGAAAGTTCAGATAGCGACGACGAAGCTGCAGGTGACAAAGAGCCTGAAGCAGCTGAGGGTAGCAAAAAGCCTGAAGCAGCTGAAGGTGACAAGGAACCTGAAGCAGCTGAAAGTGATACAGAGCCTGAAGAAAGTAACGGTGACGAAGGGCTCGAAGAGAGTGAGAAGGCAGGAGAGCCTGAGCAGAAGGGGGCTTTCCCAGAAACGGACGATACAGAAAAAGAAAAGGAAAACGTGACTGATTCCCCTGAAGGTGGGAACAAAGAAGAGCAGAACGACAGAGTTCAAACCTCTACAGAAAAGATCGCAGGTCCATCAAACGGACACGGTGCAAAAAGAAGACTAAGTATCTCACCGATAAAAGAAAAGGGTAAAGAAGGTTTGAACGAAGGAGGAAGGCCGAAAGTGAAAGAGAAAAGAAAGGAAGTGACTGTCGTGGAACAATCGTCAAGTGAGGAAAAGGACTTGGCGAAGGAGGAGAGTGCAAGCGAAGCAGAATCGAAAAGAGAAGCAAAATTGAAAAGGAAAAGGATACCAAACAGGAGGTATTCCGGTCCTGAATGGGCATATGCAGTAAACGATGATTGGACTGATGAGTTTGTATCTCTAAGCATCGAGAACGAAGAAGAAGAAGAGATACCAATAGAAAAGAAAAGTTTCATAGACTCTGTTGATTGAAAAGGTAGTAAATGGTATTGCTT
The DNA here is from genome assembly GCF_031143425.1 of Pleurodeles waltl. Lineage (NCBI taxonomy): Eukaryota > Metazoa > Chordata > Amphibia > Caudata > Salamandridae > Pleurodeles > Pleurodeles waltl. Next base: position 1,019,806,219 of record NC_090448.1, read on the forward strand.
GCTGCAATATAACGTGAGACAAACAACCAGCTGAGACATTGCTAAACAGAATTGAGACAAATGCTGCTAACCGATAAGTGACTGGCCTTTTGAAGAAGACGGTGTGAACATTGTGCTCGTTCAGCTTTGTAACTGAATTGCTAAGTAGTTTCATTTATAAGTGCTTCTAGCTCTCTGATTCTATACAGATCATGCCTAGGTACGATATGCAGAATAATAGAAAGAAATATTGTAAATACGTGTGTATAGGCTTGGTACTAATATGTGTACTAATAATAATGGCAATTGTGTTTGGAATGCATGGAAAGGGTGAGAATGAGACTATTGCTGCTTCTACTATTGTTCCTGTTACTGCCACTGAACTAACACCTTTGAAAAGACTAGCAATGGATGAGAGGCTCTTGCATGATAAGAAAGAGCTTTCGTATAACGTTTTCTATCGCTTACTAACAGAGTATGTTGAGACTATGGATGCAAAAGATTGTTATGTGTGTACCCAGATACCGACATCAGTAAAGGAAGGGGTAACTTAACACCACATGCCTCTTACATACGGGATTACATGTAGTATAGTAATGTCTAGGTTTTATGGTCAATCTAATATACAGTATTTTTTCTCAAATTATGATGTTACCTTTGCTTATGTTCCTATAATAGCGCAGCTAAGCGAGACTGCAAAATATTGGGATTACAAAATTATGAGGGACTTTTTCGAGCCAATGCAACCTTTTGAAACGGCTCACGCTCATAGGGAAAATCTTACCTGCTCACTCTCTGCAGTAGAAATAAGCTTTTTAGATCGCACAGATGATAGAAGGGCTCAAATGAAGGCGAAATTAGAAAAAGAACTACATAAGAGGACTTCAGTAGATAACTATGACTTTGCTGCTATAAAGACACAAGGGAAAATTGCTTTAGATGCTTGGCATGTAGGGAAATTTTGTATATATCGAGGTGAATCTTACTATGATAATATTTTTGTAGGAGCGAGTGAATGCAAACATACGTTTATCTTTAAGGCCAAATGGACATTCATGATGGACGGACTTGACCCTGTCATTCCAGGGGTGTATTACATTTGTGGGCATAATGCCTATTATCGTCTTCCAAAGGGATGGTGGGGAAGATGTTATTTGGGTATAGTGTTTCCAAAGGTTTATCAACTGGATGACATATCGATGATTGAAAAGACACCTGGATCCCATCGTATCCAGAAAAGAGAGACCGCAGCTGCTGTGGTAGGTGATATATTTGGAGCCATGATTCCTTCATTGGGAGTTGTGCTGAATTCCATCAAAATAAGGAAGTTGTCTACTATAGTGGATAACATGCTGACAAAGTTTTCAGGTGCTATAATCCTGATGGATGCTGAACTTGCAGCGGAAAGAGCAATGACTCTTCAAAATAGGCTTGCTTTAGACATTCTTTTAGCAAAGGATGGAGGAGTTTGCAAAATGATTGGTGCACGTCACTGCTGCACCTATATACCTGATAATAGTGTGAAAATTAAAACTATGCTTGCTAATCTAACAAAAGAAAGTGCAGATTTGAAAGAACTGAAAGAACCAGGAGTGTGGGAGAAGGTTGGAAAGGGACTTGCTTCAGTGGGACATTGGATTGGGGGAATTTGGAATGGAATATTATTGAAAATAATAGAAGGAATATTAATAGTGATAATTTGTGTATTTGGAATTTGGGGAATAAAAAGGGGAATAATAATGATTATGGAAAGAATTAAGAGAAGAAAAGAAGAGAAAATTATGAAAAAAATGGCAGAAGAATACAAAGCGCAAACTAGGGGAACTAAAAGGAAAAGGGAGCTGACAGAATTTTAATGGGATAAAATTTGTGGGCTAAATTTGTGTGATGACAAGTAGTCATCAGAGGAGGGATTGATGAAGCAGAAAATGAAGGTTTTACATTTATTAACGCATAAACGTAGTGCTGAAATAATCATGTGTGATATTAACCGAACTAATAAAGATTGTACGAGGACAAAATGTGCCCTCAGAGTAGTTTGCCATCATTTATACGCGTGCTTTATATAACGTGGTATATTAGAATTGCACTAATCCGACATAATCATAAACGTGTGCTACGATTTGCTTGTTTGAAATGTTTTAGCTTAGCATTACTTTAGCGGAGGCTTTGGCCTAGTTGCCTGGTCTCACGGTTTAGATGTTTGTATTTTTCCACTGTGCTATTAAACGTGTAGTTCTGCTTGAAGCTGTACTTTTCCACAGAAACTGTTCACATGCTTATCTTAAAGTTGGTGCCAGCCTGGCATATTTTCTCTTTAATTCAAGGTCGACTTGCAGGTGCGGACAATGGAGGCTCTGAGAGTAAGCTAATCGAGAGACAATGTTGCAAATTACGTACCCATCTCCAAGGATAATGTATGCTTAAGTAAAAGCTTGAGAACTGTCGTTTTTGATTGGTCAATTTGAAGCTAACCTATGAACCCTCCAATGGAGACCCTACTGGACTTGAACTGTTGTCTATAAAACCCAGGTGCACGAGAGGGAAGCTCGCTCTCTATCTTCGGACATCCCGCCATTTTGACTTCGTAGCTACTATGACCCATTTTGCTGCGACGCCATTTTGAGAGACTTTGATGCTTTCTCTAGTCGAGAGAAAGAGACTTTAATGATTCTTGCCCTAGAGACTTTAACTTTGATTTGTCCCTTTGCATGAAGTAGTAGTTTTATCTTGCCGCCGTGAGGCAATTGCCCCATTCACCCCTGCCCCTTGGTCTCGTCCCATGCTGATCGAGAAACGGTACCTGTGAGACGAAGACTTCATTGATTGCTGATTGGAATTGGTAATTATGAAAGGAAATTGTAAAATTGCATTGTGTTTCTTTTAGGTAACCAACTGCTGATTTTGATAAGGACCCTAGCTAGGAGTTTTCTAAATTGATGTTGCTAAATTGTTTTTGCATGAAGTCCCACATGCTGATGCCAATTTGAGGTTAGATGAGGATTCCATATGCCGCACGGTGCAATTTGAGATCTTGTTATGCTGACTAAATGTACGCAATTAGCCCATTGCAGATTATCGTATTAGTGCTTTGCATTGCCACTATCGAATGCCTTGTGATTCAAATGCTACATAGATTACACTTGTTCCGACGATATGGACAGCTATTAATGTTCATTTATGTTTATCATTTGGTGTTGAGACACATCTATATTGTGCTAGCTTTGTTAATATAGGGAAATAAACTCACTAACTTTGCAATAAACTGGTGTGGTTATTCCTGACCTGAAAGGTCAGGGTTCGCCGAAATGTATTCTGGATTAATTGTTAAGTGTTATGTCGTTCAAGGTGTTGCTTATGTTCGTTATTGATTATCGATAAAAGGTGATTGATCGATTAAAGTACAGAGAGTTCCCACTTAGTCAAAAGATTCATCGACCTAAAGAGCGTCCGAACGCAGGTAAATTGTTACCACGTTCCGCTCTATCACTCTCAAGTCATATGTTTGGGAGCATATCATTAAACAGTGAAGCCAAACTCTGCATGGAGGATCACACAGATGGCAGCTTCCAGGGAGAGATTTTCTTTGGTTGGAGAAAGTAGTCAGGTTGTCTGGGGACTGGCAGAGCTCAGCACAAGGACAGAATAATCTGCATTGATTTATTTGTTGTAAGGGATTATGTGGTGGCTGTTTAATTAAAAGCATATCCCTAGATTAGATACTGGGCGCACTGCTAAATGATACGTTAATAGGAAGCCTGTGAATTTTAGTCCTACCACCTAGGGTTCCTCACTTAGAGCTGCTTAATTAACATACTCAGTTTGACCATCTCCTAGGGTAGAACATAAAAAACTTTCCTGCTTAAACAAGATTTTTTTTTTTTAAATGTGCTCAAACTATTTTTTAAGCACTGTTTTGAGACATGTTGTTTGAAAGCCATTGGTTGTACAAGACGACCTGAAGAGAAGCAGTTGTACTAGAAATCTGAAGCGAGGTTTCCCTGTACTCCATCATATATGCCATTATCCAATTCTCTGTAGCACAAATATACATTCGTAGAAGCAATCCTTCAGCTGCCCCTGCACGTTTGGAACACATGACAGAAGCCGTTAATCACCGGTCAAGTGGAAGTAATGAACAAGGGTGACTGTGTCGGGCATGTCCAGATGAGAACATGTGTTTGCAGCTGCACGTTTTATTTCTTTCCCTTAACCCAAAGTAAACAGAATAGTTAGTTTAGGTAAACTAAACCTGTTGCTGCTCACAAATCTTTCTCAACAACATTTACCCCCTGTGGCTCATTCTGGGGACCTTACTTATGCTGACCATTTATTTGCTTGATTATATTAATTATTTTCTGTCAAATAAGGCAGCAATGTTCCTCTGCAATGTGGCGAGGTGGACAACCACTGTCTGAGATGGGGGGGCACAAGGCTGAAGCCCTGAGATGCACTGCAAAAAGCTCCGAAAGGAATATCTCCGGAAACTAAGGTCATTCCACATTTAGCACTAACTCTTATTTTATTACTTTCAGACTCAAACTTTTTTTGAAGACTGGAATCCATAAATAAAGCAATCATGGAAGCTGTAGTGGAGCTGGACCTGACGAAGTCAGAAACTTTAATTCCAATGTCCTGCTTAAGCTTGATCAATGCAGCAAAAAAATCCAAGAGGGGCCAGACTGTTGGTCATCCAGAAACAAAAATATTTCTATGTCCAAACATTTAGAACTTGCAGCTAAAGTTAATTAGCTATTTATTAACAAGTAACTGCACCATAAACACCAGCCACCACTTCGAGTGAGAAAAAGAACTTTCATTGAGCCAGAGTAATTTTTCTAATTCCATGTTACTCTTTGACACAGAGTTATTACCCCTTGCATAGTTAATAATAGTTTGGGGGGAAATCCAACAGCAAGAGCACATTTAGCGACGTGAGTGGCTGCTCATGCTCGCTCTAAATGTTCTGCTTCATTTAGTGTTGTTTTTTTAGTGCCAAATGCTTCCTCAGATCTATTTTGGACGTGAAGGTCCATTTTGTGTTAAGAAACTTGCACTAAATGATGGTAATAAAATGGGAAAAAATCCAACCCCAGGACTACATTTAGCTAGTGTGAGCAATGCGCGTGCTTGTGTTTCATGTTCTGTTGCATTTAGTGCTATTTCTTAGTGCAAAATGCATCCCCAAATCTGTTTTGGATGTGAGAGTTAGTTTTTGTGGTTACTCAACCAAATCACCACAGTTGGCACTTTGTGCTATTCGGAGCTAATTTTAAATCACATTTTGAAAATTCACATCTCCGGTTCTTCTTATTGTTTTTTTTTCATTTTGGTGTAATTTTATTTATAAAAAATGTGCTCTATTATAAATTGGTGTGGGACTTTTCGTGTGTTTTTACTTTATTACTGTTTGTGAGCTACATAGGTATTTTACATGTTTCCTCTAAGTGTGGGCTCTTTTTGTACCAAGCTATGAGAGGGTAATGCATAGGGTGATTTAGTGATTTTAGGGATTCACCCTGATGGATTTTGTGGCTGTTGCCTGAGAAGGGCTCACACTCTCCTCAACCAACAACCCAATTTATCAAAATGCACAATGGTGGCATATGTTTAATTTCTTAGCCCTAACTCTGCACTTTCCTTGCAACAAATACACTGCACATGCATAATTAGGAAACATTTCAAATGTATATTTTATTTTCAAAGAGCTGATTTCCCTTTTCTGTTTCTAATGACAGAATAAGGACCTTTGCCACATATTCACTTCCCTGCTCCTGTTTAACGTAGACCAGGAATGATTCTGTGTTTGGAGTTTTTATAGTTTTTTGCTGGCCGCATTATTTTTACATAACAATATTTTTCCACTTCTCGGCAATCCAGAACTATCATGCATGGTTGGTAGAGTGCTGTGAGACCTACGTGGGAAATTTGTGTAAGAAGATTAGAGGTATTCAGGCCTAGGCGTACTGCCATCTTGATGTTGCACATGAGCATGTTAATGTTGCAGAGAAGGCTGTAATTGATAGATTTGTGCTTTATTACCACATACATCCATCAGGTCTGACTTCATCACTTCCTTATCTCTGTGTGTACATCATGAGGAGCTTCTCTCTCACTGCCTATACAAAACGAAATGGTTTAAACTGAATTCCCCTCTAGGTGTGCCTATGAAAGACCACCCAATCCTAGAAATGTGTTTTGTCTGTATTGTCTAGGAGAACATTGGTGTGTGCTTGTCATGGAGGAGTGTTTCTGCCTACCTTTAAACTCTGGTTCACCCTTTAACTATTGCTTCTGGCTGTTTCTTCTGTTGTTTTATAGCTCCCCTTAGGCTTGAGGTGTACCTGCTCAGTATGGGAACTTTAAACCTCTTTACTGGAAGACAGGAGGGTGACCAGCTTCTTTTCCTGGAAGGTGGACTGAAGGCTGTAGCCAAGAGTGCTCGACAAGGCCAGATACCATTGTCCAGGAGTCCTGCTGAAAGGGATTTTCTGCAGAGGAGGAGAACAAAGCAGGAGCTGTGGTGAAAATCCCATGGTGTTACACCTTTGTCGGATTGGCTGGCAGGTAGACCCCAATCTCCTGTCAGCTCTCAAAGAAGTTTTTGTTGAATTTTTTTTAAGTCCCAGGTTTTGGGATGCCTGCTTCCAGGGAGGGCTTGCTAAAAAAGAACTCCAACTTATACAGAGTAGAGACCATTCTATTGCGCTGAAGGGCAAGAATCATATCTGTACCCTGTGGGAAAAGGAGAAGGTATCTCAGGAGGATTCTAAAACTAATGTGAATTCCTGTGAGGGGTCAAATGGAGCTTTGTGGCCTGAACGCCCAAGCGGGACAAGTTCCAAGCGGGTTATTTCAACCACTGTACTCCAGAAGAAGGACAGGGTAACTACATTGTCTCATGTGGTCCCTCTGCAAAAAGAAGATCATTGTCCTCAAAGGGTGCCTTCCATTCTTCCCTAAATGCCCCTTCCCCTTTACACTCTATTTCTGATCTTCCTTTACCATCGTTTGTGGTGGGCAAGTCTTCTAATCCATCTCTGTAGAGGCAATCTCAAAGAATAGATGCTGGGTCTCGGGATGAGGATTTCACATTGCCAGACCTGGATCTAGGATTTTGCAGCAGAGATGGGCTAAAAAATAAGGATCATAAACTGAAACCCGTGGTGACTCCTCCCTTGCGATTGTCTACGGAGTTGCAGCTCTTTAGTAGTACCCCTTCAAATCATCCATTGTTGTATTCTCATCTGTCTGTGACAACAGATTTGGGTGTAAGTGATAATCTGCCATGTCATCCCTCAGATCAAGAAGTAAAGGTTTCTGCCTTGCTACTCAGTCTAGAATGACTCCCTTCCTCGATCTTAAATTTGTTGTAAGGGGGTTAGATTGTATCTTTGGTACAGTGATGGCAATACTGACAGAACCGATCAATGGTAAGAAAGATAAGGGATCCAATCATTGACAGTTAGTGGTCCCAATGTCACCCAGAAAGGCGGTGAATAAAGTAGTTTATGCCGATATTGATTTTGCCTCTCAGGCAGGGAACTGCAGTGTAAAGAGATACCCAAAAAAGCCTATTCTGCTGAAAGTCAAGTTGGCTCCATAAGATTTATTTTTGATAATACACCTGCCAGGAGGGGGTTCAGTTGGAAAAACCCTGGGCTGGACCGGAAGTATTCCCAATTTTTAAATCTTGTACCACACATGATATAGGCGTCGGCGAAGCACATTCACCTCAGCCAAAGCTGAAAGATAAGAATAAAAAGGGAGAGGTTTGAAAAGACCCAAACATAGAATTTCGAAGAGGGGTCAGAGTAAACTTCGATTTAGAGAGAAGGTAAATATTGCACAAAGGCCTTACAGGCCAGAAGGGCCAATGAGAAACTGTCAATCTACCCCTCTGAAAGTGGGTGCTGTTTTTGGACTGTCAAGACCCTTACACGAAAAGATAGCCTTTTCTGTCCAACCTCTTTGTGTACCGTTGAAACTGATTTTATTCCAGTCTTTGATGCAGACTTACTTTTGAATAGATCCTCTTTGCTTAAACGTAAATGCTTCCTGGAGACCAAGACTTTAAGGTTAATCTAAACTAGTGATATTAATCTGGTTTCTCTGTTGGATTCAGGTTCTGGTTCTAAAACAAGGGTGACCTTTTACCCTTAAACTTATGGCTAATACGATTTTGCAAAATTCAGAATGACTACAATGTAGGTGCATTGATGTCATGACAATATTAAAGGAAAAGGGAAGACACACGGTTGACATGGATTCTTACCAGAATGGTGAGGGGGTGGTTGGCGAGAACCCCTTTTGCTTCAATTCCCCAATAGTGAGTCTCTGACTGATCATCAGGGTTTGGAAGTTTATCTAGCGAGGAATGGCAGATAGGTGTCACTGTGGGAACCTTTAAACTCCTCTACTCGAGATCTAAATCATGGAGCACATAGCTGGAACTGGTTACCAGGTGTTCTAAATGGTGCATGTTCGACAAGGCACTTGCTGCAATCACATCTTTAGCAATGAGCTTAAGGTTGTCTCCTGGAATGCAACAGGAATAAATAATAGCATGGAGAAATTGTATATTTTGAATTCTATAAATGCAGATGTGATTTGTCTTCAGGAGGCATGGTGTGATAGGGAGCTCTTGTGTGAAGATTACTGTACTTTGAATGGTAAAGCTAGGCCCTCTAGGAGGGGTCATGCAAAAGGGGGAGTGGCATGCTTGTTGACCAATAGGCTTTAATGGAAATGCAAATGCTATAGAGACCCCAGTAATCTGTTTATTGCTGTAACTTTGTTCAGCTCAGGAGGGGAGTTGGGTGGTGCACTTCTTCTATTGGTGAATGGATATATATCACCAGATGCTAACTATGATGCACTCTTGATTAAGGTTTTCTCCTTTGTTAGATCTTTTGATAGGGAACAAGCTCCCCATGTATTATTGGTAGGGGATTCAAACTGCCCGGCACCAACTACGTGCGGATGAAAAAGAGGAAACATTGCAAATTCCCCGGTGTGTCTTTCCACCATAGAAAAGAACTGATAAAAGACGGAAGCTCCTTCTTGAGCATCTGAAAAGTAATGATTGGATTATAGCTAATATGAGACTTCCCTCAGATTCCCTGGCACTATTTACAAATAAATATCAGTGGGTAGGGGCAATTCTGGATTACCTGGTAGTATGCTGCGCTGTGTTATTTTTGTTAGGTCACTCAAAGGTATTGGATACTGCCTTCAGTGACCATGGTCTGTTGATCTTTGGATTCAGGTATGCCACTCTCTTGTTCATGGGGGTTGAAGGATCCCCATCTAAATTTGCTAAAAAAACAGAGAGGTCACAGTAGGGCCACAGGATGATAGTGGGTTTAAAAAGTAAACTAGAAGCCGTTCTTGAAAACCTTGAAGCCTGGGTGTTAGATGAATTGGTACAATTTAGTATGTTTATGAAGTAGCTTTTAGTAGGCGCTAGCCAGAAAACTTTTGATGGTAAGTTTAAGGTGATACCCCACCCACTCCTCCTACTGGATAGGGAAATAAATGCACTAGCTAAGAAACAATATATGGTATATTCCCCAGAAAGTAAAACCTGAGTATCTCTATTGAAAAAGAGAAGGAGGCATCTGAAGGCCTGTATAAAAAGAGAAGCTTATGACAGATTGTGGGTTAGATTAGGAGAAGCAGCAAGGATGTGGGTCAAGAGTTAGAACTTTACCCATGATCATTGATGAGGCTTGCTGGATTGACTTTATCTCTGATCTTTGTACTGCTAATTGTGTAACGGTTGAGCAGCCTATAGCAGAAGGGGGCACACATTTGTAGGATCCTCCACCTGAAAAAGAGATTGAGTTACCCATTAGAGGAATGTGTCGCTTGGCTGCAATGGGGCCAGATGAAATTCCAATGTCGATAATAAAACAAGATGCACTTAGATGGAGTAAAATATTATTCCTGGTTTTTAAAAATGCCCCTATATTATCCAGAAAAGGTTTAATAGTCGACTGAAGGCATAACAACAGTTTGCAGTGGCCCACTATCTAAAGATTAACATTTCTAAAAGTAAGATCATGTGCTTTCATCGAAAGATGAAACCTAAATACGGTATTTTAACATGGTTTCTGGGAGTGCAAACGTTAGTAATTGTGAAATAGTACACCTTCCTTGGGAAGATAGTGAATGCAAACCTTAGAGCTAAGGCTCATATTGTAAATAACATGCGCAAGGCCCAGTCTCAAGCTAAAGACTTGGGCGTTCTATATAGGGCAACTGGGAGGAGACACTTCTTGCACCTTCTAGTGGTCTACCAAGCCAAAATCCTGGCCTCTCTGCTCTACTGATTGGGGCAGATTGAAGTGACTAAATGGGGTTCCTGGATATGATGGAAAAACTAGTACTCAGAAATGTATCTTTTATTAACTCAGTGTCCCCAGTGGCAGACTTAAGGTTGGAAATGGGCATCAGAAGTAAGTTTGTTCAGGGTCAGGCGGGGGTGGTATGCTGGGTTGCCTGTCTAGCGAGGAGCCAAGATGACACTCCAAGGTCCCTTATAAAGAAATAAATTTTGATTGGTAACAAGGAAGCGTTCACAGTTTTTAGAAAAATTTCTTATGCCATAGATATATTACAATTAAATTATAATTTGGTATTTACTCTAGCACTTCCGCATTTAAAAGCCAGTTTAAAGCAGACCACATGGTCCTTAATCTTTTGTTTAGGCAGAGAGGCATGCATTAATAAAAGAGGCTTTCAGATAATAATAGATTCTATCTTAGTAAAAAAAAGTGCAACTCTAAAGTACCTGCAAAATGCCGCAGAGGGCGAGGTGCTTTTGGATTCTGTTGTGGCAGGGGTTGCTCCCACTTAATGCCCATTCGGCCAAATTGCATAGTATCTCAGCTGAATATAGGTTCTGTCGAAATGGCCTCCATGATTTGACCATGTTCTCTTTCTTTGCTCTTAATTGCTGCTATATCGTGGTAAATGGCTGAGGCCCATATGTCTTCAATTATCTATACTCTTTGTGTCAGGAGTACTACAGCCACTTTATGCCCTTCCTAATGAAATGTTCTGTTGCAGAATGTTTAACTTTTTTAAGTGTTTTTTAATTCTGTATTAATTTTATCTTATATATATTTAGGTCTGTGATGTTTCCATTGTATTAGTTCTTATTCTTCTCCGAGGGATTTGATGAATATGTGTCTTTTTATGTCTTTTGAATATGTATTTTTGCATTGTGTTTTATGTGGATCTCCTTCGGAGTTCTGTACCATAACTAAAATAAACTTGACAATAACATGTTGTGTTTTATTATTAAGATGGGTTTGATCCTACCTTGAAGCTGTGGGTGCTCTACCTTTTTGTCTGTTATCCTTGGGGGCTATTATAGCTGGTTGTAGCTGTTTTTGTGGATCCTAGGATGTAAGTGCTGGGTTGAAGAAGTGATTTGGCAATCTTGTAAGCCCAGTTCTACATTCTACTTCCTTGTTCCACTGCTTACGAAACCCCTAAACTGCCCTCTGCCCAGTGCTTAGCTTTGCTCCTGGATCGGGAAAGTATAAACATTTTTCTTGTACGTAGGCAGCGGAGTAATTAGTTCAACTGTCAGTAATCAAGGTATTTGCAGCATATGGTGCCTCATTGCCTATTTAAAAGCCACTAGCACCACTTTTGCACCGCCATAACATAATTTTTTATTTTACTCTAGGGTGGTGCTAAGGTGGCTTTTTATATATACAAAGTGCCGCAATGCGTGCATTGCGCCACTTTGTAACTCTTTGCACCACATTATGCCTGTGCAAGGCATAACGTATGTAAGGGGGGCATTTCCCCGTTAGGTGGGGTTTGAAAAAATGGTGCAAAGAAATCGAAAAGATTTCTTTGTGCCATTTTTTTTCGGCATCCTTAACGCTGCAGAGAGCAGGCATTAAAATGAGTCTCCCATTGTTTTCAATGGGTCTCTGTGTGCTTTGCAGGATTAGCGTCAACATTGTTGACGCTAGTCCGACAAATCGCCAAACCAGCGTTCCCGAACTACGTCCATGGTGCGCTGTAGGTTAAATACGTCTCACACATGGTGGCATTGGGGGGACGCTAAGGGGTGCAAGGAAAGTGAGTGCAGCGCCACGTTTCTTAAATATGCCCCCGGTCTCTTCTCAAGACGCAAGTATATGCGGTAAATGTATTGTCACATCCTTGTGATTATTAAGAAAACACAACCATTGTGGAGTTGTATTACATGCCCTTGACCTCTCCCATGACACCAACCTGAAACCAGAGACTTTCATAAAACTATGTTCATTCCATGCCAAAATCACACCAACACACCATGGACTGTAAATTGTACCACTTCTAATTCTATTTTAAGTTCACTATTTCATTAAAGTTGTTTTGCATAAAAATACGTTGGCAGAATCGGTGCATCACTGTAGTAGGCAAAATTGCAGGTGAGTAAAAATAATTTCCATTTGAGATCAAAGATTTGCATTTGATTAGAGGAAGCATTCTTAAAAGAACACACAGAGTGTAGATATTTTTCGCAGCTAAATGTTAACCTGTACGTGTACTTTAATACAGCTTTAGCAAAATGTGTTTTCTTAGCCCTGGTTGTCTCATTAAAAAAGGCGCATTCTCCCAGGGGGTACCTGGAAGAAATGTGCGAACAGTCCCTTTGAGTGTTTCCTTATTTAGAGATAAAATAAGGGCATTGTTTTTCTGTTCTGTGGGTCAGTGACAAGTCCTAAACAATAACTATGAGAAACACTGAATACAAAGCAGGCCAGCTGTCAGAATGAGCAGCTCCCCCTTCATTAAAACACAACCTCTTAGAGCCAAGCACTGTGATTTTCCTAGAGCAGGGTTTGCTGTGCCAGGTAGATCCTTCTCCTGCCGATGCGCGTACAGCTGTGCGATTTTATGCAGCCGAAAGGAACGAACAATATGATTTAGGTTCAAAGCATCATTGTAGGTGAAGCCCAAGGATATCCCTTGCTTTTCGAATGCTTCGCAAGATGTGATGATTTGTTTTTTTGTATTATTCTATTCAGGAGTGTATGAAGTAGGCTAGGTGATTTGCAAAGAGACTGACTGATGAGCTAATTATTATCCGGAATACAATAGCACGAATGACAAATGAGCGTCCTACGGTTATCTTGAGCTGTGCATATGTTAAACAGCATCCAAGCGGGGCAATTCATTGTGGTGTTACAAAGGACACTCTCCTTGGTTACACCAAACTGATGAATTATGTGGCAAGATCTGTGCCACTTCTCACGGGCAGTACGACCTGTACGGCAGTACCAAAGAAGGAAACCGAGGGCTACGTGGTTCAAACATGATGATGGAGCACAATGCCTGTCAGATGCAGAACAAATCGTTCTCTTTCCATTCTCAGTGAATTTTATTGGTTCAGGGAATCCGTTACGAGAAACAGTTTTTGGGTGGATTGAAATCTATGTTTGGGAAATAGATAAAATATCACAAATTAAATTATTGAACGGTTAAGAAAATAATACGCAGTATGACCACTCAACAGTAATCAGAAAACAGTACAGTCCGAAATTAGGAGGCAAAAGAGAACAGAAGAATCCTGCAAGGAATGCTGTTTTGGAGATTTTTGGAGCCATAGGCAAAGCATATTTTGTGTCTCCCTATTCGGCATAACTTTTAATTTCCTACTCATTATCATTGAACTGTATGTTAAAACTCACTTCTTTAATTATAACCAAAGATGATATGTAAGGGTGGGCATGCTGGATGCTAACAGACACAGGAACTGTAAAGAAAGTACTGAATCAGTACAACATTTTGCAAACATCGTGGGGAAAGCATGACTCTGGGCTTTTATACAAACAGAGGATGATTCTGTAATATTCGACACGGGACACGAAAAGTTACATCAACATACTTTATTCAGCTAGTTGTTGCATGCTGATTGCCATGCACGCCTTTTCATTCACAATTTATAACTTCTGGCCCGTCATGCAGGCCCAACCATTCTGCGGCTCAAATGCAGGGGAGGAGGGCTTTACTCCTCTTATGTACTCCTCCATATTGGTTCGCCCTGCCCCGGGCAAACACTACACACAGGGCTGCTAGGAAAGTTGTGCTGTGTTGAATGAAACAGAAAGAACACAAATGCACCATATGTACTAAGATATGGTGCATTTCTGCTCCCTTCCAGCGGTGCTGGACTGTGTGCTGCCCAGCGCCAATGCAAGCAAGGGTATCTGAATTACAAATAGGATTGTTTTTTTCTGAAAGAGATGCAATCCAGCACAAAAACAATCCTTAGAGACAATTTCCTCTTTCTATGCCTAATGCAGATTGCATCATGCTTAGAAGGAGGAAATAACAAGGAGAAATAGGAATATTTCTCCTTGTTATGCTTCTCTGTGGGAGGTGCAGGTTTTTTAGGTGCAACTCCATGTTTACTGCCTTCAATAAATCTGGTAGCATCAAATTCCATGAGTGGCTGCACAGGAACACCAGTGCTCCCCAATGGAATACCTACCACAATGAAATGCAATGCTACACAGCACATGCCTATGCGTTGTTTTACTTTTCTTTACAAAGTCAGGCAAGGTGGACACATCACCAGTGGCATGGCTTACTAAACCCTTAGTGTTGTCCTTGCATCGCCTTGCACGACTCAAGAACAAAGGAATGGCTCAATAAATCTGGGCCTACATCTTTTCAACTGTTGTATCAGAATGGTTGAACCCAGAACCTCCTTCCTTTCAACAATGGATGTAAAGATGTGTATTGGGTTATCATATTTTGTTCAGGCTCTATAAGGTGTGAAAGGAGTAATGCAAAGAAAATAGGTTGTTCAGTTTGGGGGCCTTTGAAATGATGGATTAATGTTCAAATACACACTTACATAGATAAGAATAATTTAAGAAACTAATATTCATTATTTTCCTAGTATAGAAGAGATAACAGAAATGTATGATACATATTAATATGTGAATTATTATTCAATAGATTGCTCTGCTTTTCTATTTTATTTACTGATTTCCTCAACCTCTAATAAAATAATTAACAAAAAACGTTTCACCATCCAATGATGTAAGGGCCTGATATTTTATTGATGCTATGTCCTGGATCTTAGAGCAAAGAACTGAATGCCTCCTTCATATTAATTGAACAACTCCTCAGACCTTTGCAAGCAAGGAAATCATGTAGGGAGACAGGTCACTGGCCCAGCAGATAGTTCTCACTGTAAAACTGCTGTTGCTCGAAAGACACCTTTTTTCTAAAGCGTTTTAAGATATAAAGTCCCTAACGGGCCCAGCATTTTCACAAGTGGATATGTTTGCATGTTTGGGATCTCATGTCTTGGAATTTTATGAATTTATATCTCTGCAGTCTTACTTTTCACAATTATTTTTAGCTTCGAAAGACTTGCTACAGATTTCAATGTCGAGAATGTTGCTATTTATAAATATGTTTCTTTACCTAGGTGTCTTCATGTGAAAATTGTAGTTTTTTAGAAGAATCACATTTGGTCAATGTTAGAAATGGGGTTTTTGGTTGGCAGTCAGGTTACCCTCTGTCCAAGCAAAAGCCCTCACTCTAGTCAGGGTAAGCCACACACTATCCAAGATTATCCTGTGCCCACCCTCTGGTAGCTTGGCACGAGCAGTCAGGCTTAACTTAGAAGGCAATGTGTAAAGTATTTGTGCAATAAATCATACAATACCACCATATAGCACCACAAAAATACACCACACAGTGTTTAGAAAAATATATAATATTTATCAGGATATTTGCAGGTCAAAAAAGAATAAAGTTGCAATGGAAAATTGTAGAAATATCACAGGGGAGTGATATAAAGTGTCTTAAGTCTTTAGAATATAAACAAAGTCTCTTTCAAGCACAAGTACCTGGTTGGGAGTGGAAAAATCTCCTCAGAGGGCCACAAGAGAAGAGGTGCGTGGAAAAAGGGTGTGTGCGTCGATTTCTCCCCAGCACACATGGACTTGCGTCGTTATTTTCCACGCGGGGAAGTCGGCGTCGTTTTCCGGCGCGCGGACAGTCTCTTTCTGTGGATCGCGGGGATTTCCAGATGTCCCGGGTCTGTGCGCGGATTTTCCTGCTTGTTCTCCGGCTGCGCGTCGGTCTGCGGGGCTGTGCGTCGAAATTACGATCTCACGGCAGGCGTCGCGTCGATTTCTCCTCTAGACTTCGATCTGCGGGGCTGCGCGTTGAAATTACGATCTCACGGCAGGCGTCGCGTCGATTTCTCCTCTAGAGGTCGGGCGGCGTTGTCCTTGCGAGGCCGTGCGTCGGATCTTTGATCGTCCCAAGAGCGTCACGTCGATCAGCGTCGGAGTGCGGCGTTTTTCTCGCCGCGAAACAAGCTGTGCGTCGAAATTTTCAGCGCACGGAGCGTCCAAGTAAAAGAGAGAAGTCATTTTGGTCCTGAGACTTCAAGGAACAGGAGGCAAGCTCTATCCAAGCCCTTGGAGAGCACTTTCACAGCCAGACAAGAGTTCAGCAAGGCAGCAGGGCAACAGCAAGGCAGCAGTCCTTTGTAGAAAGCCGACAGGTGAGTCCTTTGAGCAGCCAGGCAGTTCTTCTTAGCAGGATGTAGTTTCTGGTTCAGGTTTCTTCTCCAGCAAGTGTCTGATGAGGTAAGGCCGAGGCCCTGTTTTATACCCAAATGTGCCTTTGAAGTGGGGGAGACTTCAAAGAGTGGCTAAGAAGTGCACCAGGTCCCATTTCAGTTCAATCCTGTCTGCCAGGGTCCCAGTAGGGGGTGTGGCAGTCTTCTGTGTGAGAGCAGGCCCTCCACCCTCCCAGCCCAGGAAGACCCATTCAAAATGCAGATGTATGCAAGTGAGGCTGAGTACCCTGTGTTTGGGGTGTGTCTGAGTGAATGCACAAGGAGCTGTCAACCAAGCCCAGCCAGACGTGGATTGTAAGGCACAGAAAGATTTAAGTGCAAAGAAATGCTCACTTTCTAAAAGTGGCATTTCTAGAATAGTACTATTAAATCCGACTTCACCAGTCAGCAGGATTTTGTATTACCATTCTGGCCATACTAAATATGACCTCCCTGCTCCTTTCAGATCAGCAGCTGCCACTTCAACAGTGTATGAGGGCAGCCCCAATGTTAGCCGATGAAGGGAGCAGGCCTCACAGTAGTATAAAAACGAATTTAGGAGTTTTACACTTCCAGGACATATAACTACACAGGTACATGTCCTGCCTTTTACCTACACAGCACCCTGCTCTAGGGGTTACCTAGGGCACACATTAAGGGTGACTTATATGTAGAAAAAGGGGAGTTCTAGGCTTGGCAAGTACTGTTAAATGCCAAGTCGAGGTGGCAGTGAAACTGCACACACAGGCCTTGCAATGGCAGGCCTGAGTCAATGAAAAGGGGCTACTTAAGTGGGTGGCACAACCAGTGCTGCTGGCCCACTAGTAGCATTTAATTTACCAGCCCTATGCACATAAAGTGCACCTTACTAGGGACTTATAAGTAAATTAATAGTCCAATCAGGTATGATTCAAGGTTACCATGTTTTAAGGGAGAGAGCATATGCACTTTAGCACTGGATAGCAGTGGTAAAGTGCGCAGAGTCTAAAAACCAGCAAAAATGAGGTCAGAAAAAGAAAAGGAGGAAGGCAAAAAGTTTGGGGATGACCCTGTCAAAAAGCCAGGTCCAACAGTCAACAACAGGCTGCCCCTTTAATGACGCCCCTTTTCTAAATACACATTTTGGTATTTTAAATCAATTTCACAAGGTAATGTCAAAGTCAATTTCAGTTCATTCAAAAAAATCAAAAGGCTAATATTATTAAAATTGCTCATTTGTGAATTTTTTTAAGTGTAAAATGTGTATGGCTATTCAATGCAAGAGACAATTTTGAACAACCATCAGCTTTTGTTCTGCTTGAAGCACTTAATCCGAGATAATTAAATGTCCTCCTAATAAGCAACTTCATGACAAAGCATTGTCTGTTATGGTTATGGGCAGTTTTCAATTATGAATGTTTTCTTTTCTTTATAAATTTTGATTGCTGCAAACCGTTAAACATAAATACAATATAAATATAACAACGAAATTGCAAGCAAAAACGTTGGTTCAGTTACATATATTCTTTTTTAAGGTAAATAACGGATATGATGATATAACTTTTTTAACTGTCTGCACTTCAAAAAGAAAGCACAAAGCACAAAACTAAACTGGTCACTTCATTTATATTACTTTTTGCTGTCAGCAGTATGTAAAACACTGATAGATACGTTTAGCCTGAGAAATAGCTATACCCATATTAGGATACTTCTCTAGTTACAAAATGAGGCCTGATTATGAATGGTCCTGTCAGATGCGATAATTGTTGCATTTAGTGAAAATCCTAAGGTGAGCAATGGGTATTTTTCAGATGCAGTAATTGTAGCATATTCTTACATTTTGGGGAATAACGAGCAGAAATGTAAACTAAGTGTGAGTTATTTATGTCATCTGATAGCTAGGATTTCCAGGTTTTATGTATGTATGATACAGCTCGAAATTCGACGACCCACAGTCAATCAGAGCATGTTTTACCGGAATAAATGTCTTGTGTATAGTGGGTGATCGCTATAGGAAAATAAAAAGATAAGAAGACATGCTAGATACCCTTCTTCCTGGAGCTCTGGTTTATTGCTGATTGCCCTGTAGTTGACCTAACTGCAGGTTCCAGCGGCCACATTATGAAAAATGCATTGATACCAGTCAATTTTGTCCCACAGCAGCACAATTTTGTACTGGAATATTCATCAGCAGTGCAATGAAAAATTTCATATTTTCACCGCTGTGTCCATGTAAATGGCATTTTTGCACTCATCATGCAGTTCAAATAAAATGTTCCCGAGAAATTCCTCACAATCAGTACTAAGTTGTTTGCCGCTGGTTCAATTTAAATTATTTGATCGCTGATTATGTGTGCAACATACCAAAATCCAGTCTTCTTATGACTTCTCCTGGGAAACATATTTCCTCTCAGGACATCTGAGGGCTCGCATCTCTGCAGTTTGATTTAGACATTGCACTCATCTGCACATTTTCATCTTTTATAAGAAGCATCATAATTTTGCTTCTTCTCCATCTCAAAATGTTATGTTTCGTGTTACTGAAATAAGAACAAGTAAACATTTTTATATAATCACTTTTGTATGGATTTTAGCACCTCTGCGAGTGTGTTAATATTATTTAAACTGTTTATGTTTTTGTGAATGGGGCTAGAGTTACTAAACTTTTGCAAACTATCGATTTCATATTCAGAGGGTCTCCAACTAGTAAAAAGCAATTTTAGATCTGGAGTTTGCAAACAATTTCGAATAATTCAACAAACGTTTTCGGACTCTGTTGGACCTGGCCCTTTTCACAGGATCATTCCTAAGCCTTTTTGCCTCCTTCCTCCAATTTATTCTGACCAGTTTTTGTTGGCTTTAGTACCAGTGCTAAAGTGCAAGTGCTCCCTGTGTAAAATGTATGTGTAATTGACTTTTTCATGATTGGCACGTTTGATTTAATAGTATGTCCCTAGTAAAGTGCACTAGAGGTGCCCAGGGCCTGTAAATCAAATGCTACTAGTGGGCTTGCAGCACTGATTGTGCCACCCACAGGAGTAGCCCTGTAAACATGGCTCAGACCTGCCATTGCAGTGTCTGTGTGTGCAGTTTGTAAACTGCCAATACGACCTGGCAAGTGTACCCACTTGCCAGGCCCAAACCTTCCCTTTTCATACATGTAAGGCACCCCTAAGGTAGACCCTAGGTAGCCCAAAGGGCAGGGGCTAGTGTATGTTAAAGGAGGTACATATAGTGATGTGTTTTACATGTCCTAAAAGTGAAATACTGCCAAATTCAGTTTTCACTGTTGGAAGGCCTATGTCTCTCATAGGTTAACATGGGGGCTGTCTTTGAATATCTTTTAAGTGCAGTTTCCCTTTGGGAGCAGATGGAAATCTGGAATTTGGTGTCTCTAAACTCACAATTTCAAAACACATCTTTTGGTTAAGTTGTTTTTGAAATTGTCAGTTTGCAAATGCCACTTTTAAAAAGTGGGCATTTTCGTATTTAAACTATTCTGTGACTCTGCCTGTTTGTGGATTCACTGTCTGGATCAATCTGACAGTTGGGCTGTTTGTGAATCTTATCTAGACAGTGACACAAAGGGAGTTGGGGTGCAGCCTGCATATCCCGATGAGCCATCTCGATCAGAGTGGATGGAGGAGTGGTCACTTACACCTGAATGGGCTATGCCTGCCCTGACATAATGCAGCCTCAAACCCCCTGGTGTGTGTCTGGGGCCAGGCCTGGGCAAGGCAGGATCCTGTGAACAACAGAGACTTTCATTTGAAGTTTGCCTACTTCAAGGCAGAAAGAGGGAATATGTAGTGGACCCAAAACCCCAGATGTTTAGAGTACTTCTGGAATCAAGATGAACCTCTGCCAAGGAGAAGCACTGAAGAGCTGGAGTAGAAGTACTGCCCCTTTGCCTGTGACTGTGCTTTGATGGGATGGACTGCAGTTGCTGCTTCTACCTGAAAGAGGACAAAGACTGGAGTTTGAGGTATATTCCTGCTTGTGAAGAATCTCCAAGGGCTTGGATTGAGCTTGCCTCCTGTTTTGAAGTCTCACAGCCATCAAAGACTTCCTCTGCCAGCACTTGGACTCTCTACTGAAATACACGCACAGAACACCTTGTGGGGAAATGTTTCACGCACCACCTGCAACGCGGCTGAAAAACAATGCACCACCCGCTTTGCGGCTAAAACTGATTCTCCACCTGCAGCGCGGATGAGAAATCGATGCATCGTTGATGGAGAAATGATGCTACACCCACTTGCAGCTGCTTATAATGACGCAAACCCCACACAGCACGGTTTTCTAACACTGTGCAACTGGACTTCTCATGCATCGTCACTAGGCGTCAAAGTCATCGTGAACCTGCGCGGATCCGAGGTGCCCTTTCCGGAAATCCATGCATTGCTCTCTTGCGGAGGAGAAAAATGATGCATCGCTGACCCGACTGAAGAAGAAACGATGCACTGCCTCACTTGTGAGTAAGTAATTGACGCATCACTGATTTTTCTGACGCGCTCGACCGTGCGGCTTTATTTTTTACACAAACCAGGTACTTTGTGTAAAATCAACATTTCCATTGTTTAAGCCAATACCACCTTTGGCCTATATTAATGAAAATCCTTTTATTGCTCTGGTGATGTTAGGAGCTCTGCAATGCAGACATTGTATGCAAAGGCTTCTGCTTAGGTTGTTGTCTCTTATAACCCTATGTGTTTGTAGCTTATTTCAAGCTTTATTTTATTCAGGCCTATGGACCACACAAATGTTGGGCTCCGGCATCCGAAGGACTTAACCTTAGTTGTTGTTGATGTTAATCTGCATATTGTTTTCAATATAAACATATATGCTCGACCTAGTAGCCAAAGAGTGGTCTTCCCCTAAATTTTTTACCTTCTTGCCTTTACATTTGCTGACTTCTTTTATGTTGGCCTTGGGACTCCGAGCAAGTCTTTACCACTGCTGACCAGTGCTAAAGTGTGATCCTTCCTGAATACATGGTTTGATTGGCATATACCTAATTGGCATATTTAATTTATTTATAAACCCCTAGTAGATTGCATTATATGTGCCAGATTCCTGTAAATTAAACACTACTAGTTGACCTGCAGCACTGCTTGTGCCACCCACTTAAGTAGCACTTTAAAACATGTTCCAGGGCTGCCATTGCCGCCTGAATGCAGTGTTACACTGCCATGTTGACTTGGCATTTAGAACCCCTTGTCAAGCCTTAACTTCCCCTTTTATTACAGGCAGTAGGTTGCCCAAAGGACAGAGTGCTTTGTCATTACAAGGCAGGACATTTACTTTTAGGTTTTACATGTGCTGGTAGTGAAAAACTCTAAAATTAGTTTTCACTACTGTAAGGCCTACCCCTCTCATAAGATAACATTGGTATATCCTTATTCCATTTAATAAGCTGTAGTTCCTGATTGGGAAGGGGTAGGGCTGTCATGTTTAGTGCCTATGGAATTGTAATGATAAATCCTCTTTAATGGTAAAGTACGATCTATTGTTACAATTTTGAAAATGCCACTTTTAGAAAGTTGGCATTTCCCTGCTCCTAGCCCTGTGTTCCAGCACCATGCCTCCAATAAATGTATGGAGTAGGGTGACAGATAAAGTTGTGTATTCCCTCTGGACAGCCATATACAAAGGAAGCTTATGACTGATGGTTCATCAACATCCTGCTGTGCCATCCAGGGCAGGATGGGAGGAAGGCGCTGGACACAGCTTCACACTTACACCTGAATAGGCTGTACCCTGTTCCCACACAAAGGACTGCCTAACCCCCTTTAGTGAGTCTTCAGCCAGGGCAGGAAGGGGGGACCTCTGTGCACTTCAAAGCCCTTCTTTGAAGTCTCCCCCACTTCAAAGGCACCACTGGGTAAAAGAACTGGACTTTTGACCTTACCAACTCAGTCCGCTTCTGGACCTGTGGATACTTTGCCAGAAAGAAGGACTGCTGTGCTGCTACAAGGACTGCTAATCTGCTGAACTGATGCTCTGGAAGAACTGCTTTCTTGTTGTGCTGACCTTCTGCCTGCTGCCCTCCTTGCCTGGGTGAGAAGAACTGAACCCACAATACTTAAACCAGAACCAGAGTGACTCCAAGGGGTTCCTGGTTTGCCTCCTGTTCTTCTGAAGACTCAGGAAAACAAAAGACTTCCAACTCATTACTCACAGCACACATCAGCACTGTTGTACCACTCAGAACCAGTGTATTTCCATTAACACCGATGCATCGCCACTGCTGCAAGGATCAGGAACATCGCATTACCAACTGAGCAGCACATTCCCTCCATTTCTGTTGAATCTCATACTTTGTATTGCTTGGAGTGGACACACTTCCTACATCCTCAGGATTGATCTTGTTCTCAATGTTGATGCAACCTTGAACCACGATACTGTTTCAGCAGTCTTAAGCTTGTCCCTGTATCTGACCTGTGCTTCGTTGCTGTTGGCCTGACTTTTCAGATTTGCCCTGGTTTAGCGCGACTAAAAGCTCCGATTGGCCCTTTTTGCTTTTAAGCACAATTCATTTTTTTTTCTTTAAATATTCATCTCTACTATTCTAAGTATTGGATTTTTTCTGTTTTGATTTTGTTTTATTTACTAAATTGAGGTCAATTTTTTCTAACCAGGTGTGGTATCTTTTGTATGGTGTTTTTACTGTTTCACAGCTTGAAGTGTTGCACAAATACTTAAGACATTGCCTCCTAGGTTAAGCCTGACTGCTCTGTGCCAAGCTACCAAGGAGTGAGCACAGATTCATTTAGGGTGAGTTGGTAACTTACCCCGTCTAGGGCTGTGGTTCCTGCTTGGACAGGGTGCTTTCTCTTCCTACCAGAAACCCAATTTACAACAGTGTAGTTGAAGACTGCTTTGAGAGGTGGAAAGGATGATAAGGTCATCAGCGTACGTCATATATGAAACTTTGGTGTTTGTTAATTTAGGATCATTGCTCATACATTGTTGTAATTCATCTAAAAGATCTGAACTGTATAAACTACAGATGGGTCAAGATGCAACTTTGCTTTTGGACTTTAAAGGTGTTCATTTTTGGCATCAGCCCTCTGCCCTCTGACAGCTTCACACTTACCCAACGGTTGCTATGTTAATCTATTAGCATATTTAAAGGCCTTGGTCTATGCCCCACATGTCCAATTTGGTCCCCTGTTCAGATCCATTTTCTTTGTCAAATGCCATGGAAAAACCAGTAATGCATGTAAATAGTTTATTTATTAGGGTTGAGCCTGCGTTGCATGCGCTCGCGCATGTGTATCGCAGTGAGACGCTTTAGGTAGTAGAAAAGGGCTCGGAGCCCTGTCGACGTCACGTCAGTGCTTTTCATTGGTTCGTGGGCTTGCCTATTAAAATCTGCTTGCTTTCATTAGTCGAAGGCATGCATACGTCATGCCTTTTCCAGTGGCTAGCCCTCCTCGAGCGCATCGACCAAGTACAGAAAACATGCGAGGCTCGCTGTTTTCTGTCCGGCTCGTGGACTACTTTTTTTCTCTATTTAACTAGCGCAATTTCACTTGGCAGAAGTTGAGCGCTTTACACAGTTAATTGCACTTTTTCGGGTTACGTACATAAATGCACTTTTGCCGATAGGTGAAAAGTCGGGTTAGGAGTTTACAACGCTATCAGCTCTAACATGAGCAAACGTGAGACCCATTGCATTGCAAATGCTTGTATCACGTTGTAATTTAATGTTGCACCAAAATATCGATCGGGTGGCACACATTATGGACCACAAAAATGTACTTTACGTATTTCAACCACGCTCTCTCTCTCTCTCTGCATCACACTTAAAGCCTCGCTTGACCAGCCAAATTGTCAAACGTGAAATACACTAGAGCGTTCGTCAGAAAGGGCGATGAAATAGAGGCGCCCTGCTGTAGTACAAGGCAGTGGCGCTGTGTGGAGGGGTTTCATTCACCACGAACTTACAGTCAAAATTGTTTAAAAGAATAAGCAATCCTTTCTTATTAGAAATACCAAAAAAGTCTATCTTCTACTTCAAAGAAAAATGGTATATTAATTATTTTTATTACGTAATCCTATTTAAAAATAAATACTGGATGTACTTATTAAAAGAAAGAGCTTTTATATTTTAGTTTGGTATCATGTATGTGTTTAACTGACCGGCTATAATGTTATATACATGTTTATGTTCATCAGCCATTCTAACACGGCGCCTACGATTATCAACAACTCATATTGCACAGGCAAGTTTGTAAAAAGTGAAGTTTTTCCTCTTACGGACGCTGTCTGTGAGTTTCGTTCATTGGTGGAGCGGAGGTGTAGGCTTGACCATGGCGACGATGGTGAGCGTGGTTGATAGTTATGTTACAGCTCAGCAGTTCAATTGGATAGGCAAACTGTGTTCTGCGATGGATATGTGATCCAGTCCAATGTGGGAAGGCTCTTCTCAATATCATCGAAAATGTGCCGTGCCGGGATTCACACAGATGAAAGATGGTCCGCTCGTAAGATCAGATTTAAATACAACCAGTACCAAGGTTAATACAGAGAACGGGGACTGTCTAAAATTACACGCATAGCTTCGAAGTGGCATCACTAGCGTGAGGCTCTAGACAATGGTGACGTTAGAGCCGACATTTTGCATTGGCAGCAACGTACTATGAAATGTACCATAAATAAAAAAATAACTATTTAAAGTCATAACTGACTGAAGTTGTCCTGTAAAATATGAGCAGGCAAGGTTTGACGAAGTCAATTCGACAGACGTACACACTGCTTTGGTGGTTGGCGAGTTATGTGCATAGTTAGTGAGCATATACAAGACTGAGTCAATTGTTGTGAGAAAGCATGTGTTTATAGATAGACGAATCCGTGAGTGTGTATGGATGTCTGCTTGCATGAATAAGCGACCGTTAAGCCAAGGTCAGTTTCAGTCAGTAATGGGTATCATCATTCCATTGATGCCCATGTTGTGCTGAAAATTAATACCATTATGGCAGTGTTAGGTGTACGCTATCATCCCATTGAAGCCCACATTCTACGACAGACCACAAGTATAATCAAAGGCAGCATTATGATAAAAAGTGGATGGCATCACGCCATTGGCAACAGGTGAAACTCATGTAAGTTAATCCAAGCTGTAACGCTGTCACAGAATACATGAACTGATATCTTCTAACAGTACATGGAATAATGGCACAGACAGAATGTTAGTCACCCCATACTTGAATCCGTATCCCACACATAATGTGCCTCGGCGATCTTAGGGAGTATGTAACTTAATACCCCCACGCAGTGCTGCCGACAGCAGTATGGATCACTGGCCCCAGACAGTAATGAACATCAATTAGGCTAGGCAGTAATGCTGTACATGCTTGAGGGCAGAATGTGAATTAATTGCTCTAAACAGTAATAACATTATTGTCCCCTGTAATGTGGCCCAAGGGCCCAAAACAGTAATGTGCACCAATGGCTCAGTAGACCTCAACAGTAATATGCACCGTCAGCACCAGGGAATAATATTCATCAATAGCTCAGGTATGAGTATGTATAATTGGTCAATGAGGCAGGCCTGAATGCCCCAGACATTTTTGCTAATGGCCCCTGAACATTACATCCATAAGCATCCCTTGCTGGTAATCAATATAAATGTCCCTTGGCAGTAATATATGTCAGTTTCTGAAGATAGTAGCTTACAGAAGTGGTCACTGACAGGTCCTGAACCAGTGCACAGGCAGAAACTCGCATCAATGCTCCTAGTCCCTGATATAGAGCAATGGGCCTGTGCCTTATACATATATCAGTTGTCCGAGGCAATGCATGCATTACTGGCATTGGTCCCAAGCAGTGCATGCATTACTAGTACAATCACTAGACACTAGAGGGAGTTCAAAGTGTCAAAGCTGCACATTTCTAGAAACGTAACAGCGCCTTGAGACCCTCCAGGGTGAGTAGCCACGCTTAACAAATACTGATTGATTGATTGAACATGAAGTAAAGGGTTTGATGCAAACACGAGAGTCTGCAGCATCCACGTCGAATCCAGTAGCTACAAAACTCCCAAGGTTGAAAGAGAAAAACAATACACCTCCAGTTAGTGTTTGTGTATCCAGGTTTTGGAGATTTCTTCAGGAGAAAGTCAACAGATCCCTTCTCAACCCGTTGCATTTCAAAATGATGTCTGTTTGAAGCTGCAACTGAAGAATTTACTCCAGTATTTTTAACCTGCTCAAATCTGAATCATTTCACTTCCTTTGGGGATGAAGGGAAGCATTTAGCTCCATACACTAAACTAGTCAAAGTTTTTCTGTCTGTAATGTGTTTAGGTCGAGTGCGCAAGCGCTCTGACCTGTTGCAATCTATCTGTGGGCATATATCCACACCCACCGCACGCCCATCACCATCACTCGTTCATGGGCTTGCCTTTTAAACATCCTTTGTTATCATTGGTGAATGCTTTATGTTTGAACCTCCTGTGGGATGTTTTGTTACTGCCTTGGACATCGACCCTGTTACATGGATAATTGCCCTTTTGCCCATATGTTTGACTGAGAGCGAACTTCTTCCTTTTGTGTCTTTCCTTTGCACTCATGCTCATGGCGGCCATGGCGCTTTGAATCGGCTCACATATGTCAACTGTTTACTTTTTATTTACAGTTTAAGTGGCAAGAAAAGTCCAGTTAGGAATTTATAACGTTAACAGCTCTAACTCGAGCAAAAGCGAGACCCATTGCATTGCAAATGCTTGTCTTAGTCATGGGGGCTCTCTGTGCTAACGTAGTTAGTGCCACAAAGTTGTCCCTTGTAAAGCAACTCAGGCGAAAACCCGTCTGATGGAATGTAACTCTATCAGCTTCTTCTTTCCATTTTTGAAAATAGAACAACACTTTTGGCAAAAAATGTCCCATCTAAATCCAACAACGCAATCACTGATGGATGTGTGGGTAGTCTTCGGGGCCTTTGTCTCACTAGGTTGAACAACACAAACCTTCCAAGACCGTTGCAGGCAGCCCATTTTGATCAAGGAGTTGAATATTACAGACCGTAATAAGCGCAGTTTTGGTTGATTAAGTTTCCTGATTGCCACCCGGACCCATACACATGAATTATTAGATGTTTAATTAGCTGTTCTGCTTCTGACAATGAAATAGCATACACGGAGAACCCACTTTTGATATCAAAGTCTTTTGAACTGTCTATAGACCCTTCATACAGATTTGCCAGATACTTTTTATAAACGTCCCTAGGCAAAATAATAATCGTCGCCTATTTTATACGTACTAGTTCCAGCACCGATCGAAGTCCAGAATGTCTGCACATTTGTTGTGAGGAATGCCACCTGGAGATCCATGCTTATTTGCACTCGCTCCCTCGTTTTAATCTTATTATTTTCTTTTTTTTAAACCACTTTTCAGGAGTTTTATGGACCTGACTTTAACCGGGGTACGATCAGAGTTGCGTTTTTTTCCGGAGTTATTTTCTCATATTTTCTATTTTTGAGATAATCGAAACTTGAGGTATGTGAATGCGAATGTTTGTTTACTCACAAATTATTATGGCCGAAAATTCAACTATTTCTCACAGAAGCTTCGTACAGGTTGGAATAGACAGAATAATGTTTTGCCATTTTGGGTCATAATTCTTCAAAATGTTCACAAATTTTGGTCCCAAACATTCTGTAGTGTTCTACATAATACTCATTCCGCGTTTTACAAGTATATCATTGTAGAATGGATTTCTCTCTGTTATCATAATCTATACTTTTAGATTTTAAAATATATAGTGCAAGTTGTGATTGCTTTCTGCTTCAGGAATTATTTGATATTTCTAAATTATATTGAAATCCATCTAGGAAATGAAAGTGTAAGTAATTGTAATCAATTATAGATTTTTCCCCTTCACGTTGAAGGTGGCTCATGTGGAGTGCTCGTTTTTAAGTCAACCATTCATGTGTTGGAGTCCAAGATTGTAGAGGCACAATGAGAAGAACATTTGTATTTCTCCTCGTTGTTTCCTCATTCTGCAGAACACCTAGAAAGAGGAAAACACCTCTTAGGATTGCTGTTGTGAAGGAAGGTGTCCCTTCTATATAAAAACAATCCTGTCTGCAAAGTAGAAACTCTTGCACCATGGCGCAAGTGTGTCTGCATTGACGCTAGGCATCCACAAGTTCACCAGCGCAAGGACAAAGCAGGAATTATAGATATGTCTTAATTTTGCCCTCTTCATTTAAAGAAGTGCAGTTCAGCAAGTTGTCTTGCCGGTTGTGCTGCATAGTGATTAATCTGGGCCAGGGCCTTTTGTGGCTAAAAACATGACAGTGACGTTAATTACTTTGTTAATGTTTGTTGTGTCAGGGCTTTTAAATGATGAGCTGATTCCCTCCTTTGACCATAATTGTTTCTAAAGTCATTTTTGTTTTAAAGTAGGGATATTTTATACTAATTACTAGTGTAGTTATAATTCCCAAGTCTGGTAAGATAGAGTCTTTACTGTATTTGTTTCCACTGTGCATCTCGCTGTAGTGAACTACTTCTGCAATTTATTATCCATCTGGAAACTAATACTTAATCATTTTGAGTCAATATACATATAGATCCTGTAGAAATGTTGCAATTTTTCTGTAATTATATGTGTGGCACCCAATGCAGATGTTGCACACACCATTGGTGTACTCTAGCCTTTGAGCGCAGCTGCCAAGAGATTGTTGTTTAATGTTCTTTCTCGTTATGCTGCACTCATGCTGTTCTATTGTCTTGTTATATTGTGGAAAGGAAAAATAGGTTATCAACTGCAATGCAAGTGTGATATTGTGGAGAGTAATTGAGAATAGTTTCCTCAATATCATCCTCTGACAGCTGGTACCTTAGTGAAATGCATGGGTGACAATACAGTACCATGAGGGTATAGCCTTGCACTTCTATTTGTCATCACAAAGTGTTTGTCCTGGTATTTGAGCAATAGAGAGAATTTACACTTTAATGATTAGTTCTTGAAAAAAATGGGCTGTTAATTAGAGTATATGTTAGTGCACCATACCATAAGGATAAGGTCACCAAATTGTCAAGGCAAAACATAATTTCAGTACTTTTAACATGGGAACATGCTCCAAGTAGTAGTGGCGAAGAGCAGAAAGTTTAATGTAGGAAACTGAGTAAAGTATTTAGCAGTAACAAACAACTTAAAAGTGAATACTCAACACATGAAAAACTTATAACAAATGCCTCAAAAATAGAGAAAAAACTAAATTACAGCAAAATGAGAAAAATGTAATAAAGGGAACCAAAAATATGTTTTAAAAAAATGTAAGGCAAAACGTGGCAAGAAAAAGTAAAACACCAATCAGAAGTGATAGATATGTCTCATTCCTGTCCTCTTCATTTGAAGCAGTGCAACTCAGCAAGTTGTCTTGCAGGATGGTGCTGCCATGGCGGTGGCATTCCCGCATGCCCCATTACAATGTTTCCACCGGTGTGACCGGAGGGAACATTGCAATAGAGTGTTCCCTGCAGTCAGACTGACAGGAACAGCGCCATCTCATAGCACACAGAGGGCCGACCAGCACCCTTGGAATGTGCATTCTCAGAAGTAGGAAACAGTGGGCATCCCTGTGGCCCCCTGCACACCCTCACCACCAGCCTTACCATGCTGGTCAGAATGCCATGGAAAGTCTGGCGGTGAGGGGAGTTGTAATCAGCCAAGCAGCACTGAGTTCAGTGCTTCCCTGGCTGAGTACACCTCTGACTGCTGTCATGCTGTCGGGAACCATGTTCCCAAAAGAACTGCGCTCCACTGGCGGGTCGACCTTCCAGGTTTGTAATTTGGCAGTGAAACTGCCTAGAATGCACCGGTCCAACCATCATTGCGTGTGTAGCAATCCTCAGACGGCCATAGGCGTACTGAGGCTCTAAGTCTCTGAAGTTGACATACTCCACTAGGGCTAGGTTGCAACTAGGCCCACACATAATTTAAATTATGCTGGCATAATTTGCATAATTTCCAGAGACAAGCGATTGCACAACACACAAGACACGTGACACACTTTCCCGACCATAAAGGAAACACCACACCAAGTTAGATAAAATAAACTGTGTTGTACACAACATCACTAGACCAAACACAGCAGGTCAGTAATACCCTGTTACCCAAGCAGTTGTCAGAACATTACACAGTACTATTAGTCTGCGAAAGCCAGCAGTAGTCACATAAAACATATGGGTTACTGGTTATTCTGCAACATGAGGAGTAATCTGGAAAACATTACTAAAAGAAGGCACATGTTATTATAAAACTACATCATCATGAATGCATTAGGTCACAATAACCACATTACCAAGAAGGCACATGACCTAGTAAACATACCATCCTAAATGCCCATAAAAGGAACATTAGGGAGCACATGGGCATGTCATGAAAATCATATCACCATAAATGCGTGGGTTGTAGAGAAAACATTGCCAGTAATGCACATGTCCTAGTAAACACACTGCCAAAAATGCCAGGACATCATTGAGAATGCATTCTTCCCGTAAACCTCAGTAAAGGCAGTAAACCGCAGCCCCATGGTTGTCATGCAGGAGCTCACATGCTCCTATGGTCAAGAATCCGGGGAATGCGGCGATGCAGGGTAAACTTTGGGCAGACCGAGGACCTTTATCGAGGGTCACCACCCTGGTCTGCAATATGCTACAAAACACGAGGATCCAGCATGATTCAGGGGTGCGCCCTCCCCATTCACTTGAGGTGACCACACGTCTCCTACTACAAGGTGCGTCCCCCCCTTCACAGTGCCCTCAGGGGGCCCAGCTCTTCTCTTCTATGGGGGGACCTTACCTTCTGGTTCCCCGCATGAGACTACACATTCTGTCCACAGCCGCCTGCGTCTTTGAGGCAGCTGCAGAGATGAATAGCTCCCTTAGCGAGCTGCGCTCCTCCTGGAGACTGCAGCTGGGACCTCACCAAGCCTCCCGCATCCCCAGGGGTGCTCTGAGCCATGCATTTTAGACGCACTCAATCCTGGCAGCCCATCCAGGTTGCAGTGGTGATTTCTCCCTTTGGGTGATGTGGAAAAGTGCCCTCAAAGTGTGATGAACTAAATCAAGCAGAGAGCTCCTTCATTTGCATCAAGGATTAAAGAAAAGTGCTCCTCACACTCTACGCTCCATTACAGGAGCTTTCAAACATAGCGATGTCCTCCCGCAGGAAGCAAGTAGTTGCAGGGGGCAGGGGCCACAGCACTGAGCCCATGAGAACACCATTGGAAGCACAGGGTGGTGGGCCCAACAAGCAGGCCAGCACAAGGGGTTTGCAGTCAGTGGCAGTTTCTCCTAGTGAGCCTGCAGGTCATAGGTCAGCACAACAGCAGCAGTCGAAGGCGGTTCCTAGTGAGTCCCTCCAGCAGCATTCTGTGTCCAAAAGTATCTCTTCTTCTTTCAAGGATGTCTCTAAACATGGGGGAAATCCCCTGTACTTATACTCAGTTTTGCACAACTTCCACAAAAAGGGGGAGAAGAGATTCCAACCAGCTACAACTGGTTCTATGAGTGTCCACTCTCTCCTCCAGCACAGGCTCCAGACATCAGCTGGGGGTAAACAAGCCCTTTTACAAATGCAGGTGTGCTCTGCCTCCCCTGCTCTCAGCCCCAGGAAGACCATTCAATATGCAGATGCACCTCTGTGACTCCTCCACCCTCCTTGTGTACAGGCTGTCTGAAAGTATGCTCAAAGCCCAGCTGTCACTCTGCCCCAGACATGGATGAAGCCAAGCTGCAAAACACCATAGTCATAAGCATAGAGAAATGCTAACTTTCTAGGAGTGGCATTTCTATAATGATAATAAAAACTCCACCTACACCATTAAGCAGCATTTCTCACTACCATTAAAACCACACCAAACATGCCTAGACCACCCCACATAGATCAGATAATACCCCCTAGACATAAGGTAGGCATTTCCAATGCAGTCCTATGAGCAGGGCAGCACTCACAGCAATGAGAAACCAAATAGCTGTTTGTCACTACCAGGACGGGCCACACAACCAGGCACATGTCCTGCCTCTTACATACATAGCACCCTGCCCATATGGCTAGCTAGGGCCTACCTTAGGGATGACTTATATGTAGTGGAGGGGGAGTTCCAGGCCTGGAAAGTGTATTTAAATGCCAGATCCCTGTGGCAGTAAACTGTGCATGCAGGCCCTTTGCTAGCAGGCGGAGACAGGTTTGAAAGGCTACTTCTGTGGGTGGCACAAGCAACGCTGCAGGCCCACTACTATCATTTAATTTACAGGACTTGGGTATAGGGATACCACTGTACAAAGGACTTACGGGAAATTGAATGTGCCAATTAGGTGTAAGCCAATCATACCAACTTTGGGAGGTAGAGCACCTGTACTTTAGCACTGATCGGCAGTGATAAAGTGCTCAGAGTCCCAGAGCCAACAGTTAGAGGTCAGAAAAATAGGAGGAATGAGGCAAACAGTTTGGAGATTAACCTGCAAAAAGGGCAAGGTCCAACAGTCTGCATCAAGGATGCATCGTTCAGTGTTGGTTCTTAGGAGGTTGTGGCGGTGATGTAAAGTCCTTGCATCAGGGAAATTCTTGCAGCAGACGCAATGCGTGGTTCTGCTTGGGGTTGCGCAGTGCAGCAGAGAAGATATGTCCGTTCTGATGAAACCACAAATGGGCTCGCAGAGCTCCTCCAGGCCCACTTCCAAGTGACCCTGACAGGGTTCAAGGTTGTTGGAGATTTCTGTCTCTGAGGATCTAGTCACAAGACCAGCCAACTATCACTTCGAGCTACTCTGAGGTCCTGGGTTCTGTAGATGCAGGTACAGTCCTTCTCAGTCCTTTTCACCTAGGCAAGAGGGCAGCAGAGCGGGGCAGCAGTCCTTCAGAGCAGCAGTCCACCAGAGTTGCAGGGGTGCACTCCTTCAGCTTTGCTTCCTCCTGGCAGAGTCCAGAGGTCCAGAAGTGTATTGAAGAGGTGAGTCTAATGGTCCAATATTCATACCTGGTGCCCACTTTGAAGTGCAGGAAGCTCCTAGAAGTTTCTACCCCCAGAAGGGGTTTGGAATTTACTATCTCCGTGCCCGGACCCAGCTTGTCTGGGGTCAAAAAGACTAGTGGCAAACACTTTGTGAGAGCGCTCAGGCACAGCCTTTGTGATGAACAAGTGTGGTAGGTGACAGCTCCTCCCGATAATTAATTCAGAGTAGCCCATCCAGCTAACACCTAGCTTCCCTTTCTCTCACTGTCTGGGAGCAATACGCAAAGACCAATTGTCAGCTACACATAGTCATGTGACCCAGGACCATGCTGCAGGCATGAAATGGTTTGGAAAAGCAAATATCAGCTTTCTAATTGTGGACTTTTAAAAAAATTGTGAATAAAAATCCAACATTACCATTAAAGAGGGCTTTTATTTACAATTCTTTAGACACCAAACTCAACTGCCTACATGCTCCCAGTTGAAACTTACAGCTATTACGTGTAATAAGATAACTCCAATGTTATCATATTGGAGAATCAGGCCTTGCAGTACTGAAAAACAAATTTAAGAGTTTTTCACTACCAGGGCATGTAAAACTTAAAAGTACATGACCAACTTTTTAAATACACTGCATCCTGCCCCATGCTCCCTGCACTGCTCTGGGCCTGCCTTAGGGATGACTTAGTTGTATGAGAAAAGGAAGGCTAGTGCCTGGCAAAAGGTTTATTTTGGCAGGTCAAAATAGCAGTCTGAAAAAACTCACACACAGACTGCAGTGGCATGCCTGAGACATGTTTAAAAGGCTACTTAAGTGGGTGGCACAGTAAGTGCTTGCAGGCCACAAGTAGGAGTTAGTTCACAAGTTTTGGGCACATGTAAAACCACTTACCTGGGACGTATAAGTAAATTAACTGTGCCAATAGGGTGTAAGCTAATTTAACATATTTAAAGGAGAGCAGTAGTAAAGTGTACACAGTCCTAAAAGTCAACAAAAATGGGTTCAGAAAACAGGAGGGTGAAAGAAAAAAGTTTAGGGATGATCATGCAGAAAGGGCCAGGTCCAACAGTTCCCATACTGATTTTTTCACTTATTAAGTGTAATAAACTAATCCAGTGTCAGTCTCTGAGAGAGACAGCTCACTGTCAAGACACG
This sequence comes from Pleurodeles waltl, assembly GCF_031143425.1. NCBI lineage: Eukaryota > Metazoa > Chordata > Amphibia > Caudata > Salamandridae > Pleurodeles > Pleurodeles waltl. The sequence goes on from NC_090448.1 coordinate 1,019,840,911, forward strand.
CCATGCATCCTGCGCTAGGAGTGGCTAGGGCCTGAGTTAGGGGTGACTTATAAGTATTAAAAAGAAAGGTTTAGGTCTTTCGAAAGGTTTATTGTGCCAGATTAAAGTAACAGTTTCAAACATTATTACAGGGTGTAGTGGTAGGCCTGCAACATTCCTATTAGGTGTGCCTTCAGACTTAGGGGCTGATTTAGAGTAGGGGGGGAACTTGCTGAGTTCCACTCCACAGAATTCCGCTAAGTTATCTAAAAACTCAGTGAAATTCCACAGAATGCCATGTGTGGCAGAGTGCTGCTGAGACCTAAAAAAATATATAAAGCTAATAAAGGGGACATATGGTAATTGAGAGAAATAGGGAAGTGGCTGAGCTCAGGGTCTGTCAGAGATTCCATAATGAGAACCATATGTCTTCGACCCCCAGCATGTGACCACAGAGTCCCTAAGGGCCGAAGCTGTGAGCACTGACACATCTAGTCCCAGGGATGAAAGAGCCTGCATCCTGGCCTTCCTCCCTTCCCCTTGACAGCTCTACTGAATGCAAACAGGTGGGGGTAACCAAATGATAAATTACAAGGCAGAGGCCGGCCTGCTGCACAGAGATACTTCTATCAGCAGCAGGGTGGTGGCAGAGGGAGAGGTGCAATCCAGAAGCAGAGGAAAGGGGACTCTGGGGGGCTGTGGTACAGCAGAGAGGGGCGTCAGAGACGGTTTTCAGACATACAGGTAAAATGAGGCACAGGAAAATGCAATGATAAAATGCAATGATTTGTTAAAGATTACACAGTTCTCATGATCAGGGAATGCAGGTAGGAGAACAGTCAAAGCCCACAAACCACCAGCTTGTCTGTCTGTGTGCCAGCTCAGGGCCATACTAGTGCTTTATTCTGCCCAACATCCAGGCACTGGCCCTCTGATATTCCCGTTCTTCCTTACACTCCAGTCCAGTTTGGCTGACCTCAGTAACCCCAAAAGCCACTGAGTCAAAGCACCAGCTCATTGCCACCAAACATGCCGTAGTCCCTCACATGGTTAAGAGTGCAAGCCTGCTGTCTCACCAGGAATGCTGGGCCCAAGGCTGAATGCTGGCAAAGGAAGGAGGAGGAGAGCTGCTGCACTCGCCCATGGACCACTTGTCCCAGAGTCTGCAGTAGATTGAATATATGATGAGACAAAGTGGCTGAGTGTGACAATAATACAGAAAACAGACCTGAAATAACACCAAGTTGCTATGAAGTCTGCTACATGCGGTCTTCTCGAGCGGTTTCCATGCAGTGCTCGCCATGAGGGGGCCTCCTTTGCCAAGCTTTTCCCTGCTGCTCTTAAGACTGTCCAGCTCTGTTCTTCTCCCCCGCAGGCTTCAATCAAACAGCCAGCTGCATTCCCACATAATTCTTTGAAGTCAACGTACAGAAGCCTTCCCTTGGTCGCAGGCAGTTGCAGTAACTTCTTTAATGATTGGATGCATTGTAGTGTCCTGCCTGCCATTGGTTGTCCATGTCGGATAGCTGAGACCTGATTGAGAGTTTGGTTATTGCTATGGGCGATACTGTGTCTTGTGCATGTGGTAAGTCAGCGAATTGCCACATGACCCAGTAGCGTCTCCTGGCTAATGAGTTTGACTGTGCGCTGAAAGGTCACTTCTGCCTTCATCAAGATGGTAGCTGTTGTGTGCCAATGCTACCAGGTAAGAGATGGAAATAATTGAGTGTGCTCCTGTAAAGTTCTCTCGACCGGCTGTAGGCAGTGTTTTTGCTGTACTCTGCTCTCCAAGTGGAGTGTCAAAACTCCGAAAGTCCACCGGAGGTAGGACGTTTACCACTCATCGTTGATTTAGGGCTTGGCGGAGGGGGTTACTCCTTCACAAATGTGACGGATATCCCATTCACTGTAATATGATCCCATTATACCCTATGGAAATTGTACTACAGTGGACATGATATCCATCACATTTGTGATGAAGTACCCTGTCTGCAAAACTGTAAATCAGGTCCTTATTCTTTTTATGGAGCTCAAAATCCTTCAGCAGGGCAAGCCTGAAGCTGTCTGTGACAAAGTCCACTCAAAATTGAATACCTTAGCTGCAAGGTTCACTGATGCTTCAGAGGTCTTGGAAGTCCAAATATTTTCTGATTTTCAACTTTGCTCTAGGGCCCTCAGGGTCATCTCTTGGGGGCCAGGACTCACTGCAGCATCAGCCACCAGCATGATCCAGTCAAGGCTCATTTGACACTGGTCAGCTGGGCACTTCAGGAAAAGACCTCTTGCATCTTGTGTGTCCCTGTACCCACACACATTGTCACCTAACTGACCCTTGCAAATCAAAGTATAATCCTGGGTGATAGGGGAAGCATCATTCCTTGAGGTCTCCACACAGGTCTCAAACAGCAAGTCCAGTCTTTATCTGATGCCCCACAGCTCCACAGGTCTGGAGAGTGTTCTGATGAGCTGTGGATGGGGTGCCATGTTTCTGGGATTTTCTTGCCAGTGGCTAGGGAGGAATCCTAGACACTCCCTGTCAAATGGGAAACAAGTCCCTAGGGGCAGCCCTTCCCACCATCGCAACACATCCTGTTTATCTTACAGCAAATTATCCCACAGTTCACTTTCCTTAGGCAAGTCCATGATGGAAGCGCCTTAACGTAATTGAATGCTGCTGCTGTGGCAACCAGGATTGTATCCTTTTACTGAAATGGGGATAAACAGGCTACAGAGATCCTAGGAAACAAAAGTGTCTGTTCCCCAGGTCTCCCATTGTGCATAACTATGAATATGCAGGGCTCACTCTGGCACCTTTCAAGTTAATTAAATTCCTGAACCATCCCCAAAGCACTTCCTAAGCTGATACAAGTCACATACCTCACATCTAGGTCTTTCTGCCTAGAGGATTAAGCCATTATTTCTTCTCAGGGAGCAGTTTTTACCTCATGAAGCTGACTGGGGCCAACTACTAAAAGGCTAATGCTAATTATACAGACAGGTTCACTTAGGTTTATAAGCTGCAGGAGAAAGCCTACACAGGTAAGTCTAAAGTCATTTTTTCACACAGGCAACATTTAACATTTTAATTACATTGGTGTATTTTCTGCATGATAGATTATGGCTTTACTCAGAAGCTAATAAGCCCTATTAGGAGATAGATAATTCTACCATGTTTTAGGGGGGACATTGCACACACATGAGGGACTGGACAGCAGTCCCCAGTATGCAGAGTTCAAAAACCAGCAGTATCAGTCCACAAAAAATGAGGGTGACAACACAAAACATGCACCTTTTCACAGTTCCACCTAAAAGCAGCAGAAGCACAACTTTCAGGAGGACATGTGTTCACAGGTAAATGCAGCTTCCAAAATAAAACAGATAACTTTAGGCGTCTATGCGGCACATCTAGAAGCAGCAAAGTGTAATCCAAAAACATGCAACTTCAAAAGCTTACATTTAACTTTGGGGAAATTGGGTCCTTCTAAAAGGCAAGCAGTGCAAGCCACATGAAGTTGGTGTTTCTAACAAAGTGCTGAAGCCCAAATCAGAGGATGTCAGCTTCCAAAAACACCATTAACTTTTAAAACCTGTGGGATTAGCATATTGTGTGACTGTACAATACACAGGAAGATTAAGACCAAGATTAATGGGCTTTCTGGCGCAGGGCAGCGCAGCAAGTCACCTTGCTGCACTGTCCTGCATCACAAGAAAAGGTCAGGAATACACCACATTCATCCAATATGGCACATTGTTGTCATATCCCTCTGAGCTGGTGCCCTTTTGGCTTCCTAGCGCAAATGCAGGCACCTTTGCACCATGGTGCAAAGGTGCCTTCATTGCATGCAGGCGTGTTGTTGTACAGGAAGGGACACATTTCTTCACAAAAACAATCCTGGGAGACTTTTTCCCCTTTCTATGTGTGCTACAGAATGCAGCACACAGATAAAAGAAAGGACAAGGAGAAATAAAGATATTTCTCTTTTTTATGCCTCTCCCAGGGAGGCCTAAGATTTGGCACTTAGATAGGTTTACACGTTCTTGTAAATCTGGGAAAGCATCAAACTGGTAACTTAAAATCTGTAGGGACCACCATGAAGAAGTGAAGGTGCAATAAACAAAGGAGGCAGCTTCCAAAAAAAACAGGTAGCCTGTAATGCTATGGGATCTACCCAGAATGGGTGTAGGCATAACTCACTGGAAGACCTAATTTTCAAACCACTAAAACATGGGGTCACAATATGAAGAACATAGAGTGCCAGATTTATCATTGGATTTTGTTGTCCTTTGCATCATGCATGGTGTTGCAAGGGCAACACAGTCCTTAAGTCAGTTTTGCCGTGCAACACAAGGCCACCTTGCATGGCCCTGGATTGTTTGTTAAATCTGGAGTAACACAAGGCTGCGCAAGTCACTGCCTTTCATCACTCTTCCCTGGGAATGTGTTCCACGGGTGGTATATGGGTGTTCCCACGGATCCACCCATGGATTTTGGTATATTTCAAGATTTACCAAGACTGGTAAACCTGGGAATGTGTCAAAATGCTACAAATTCTCTGATAGAGGCCTAAGTAAGATAAATATATTTATTTCTCCTCTTTGTTTCATCTTTATACATGTCTTGCATTCTACAGCTACCTAGAAAGAGGTTAAAAGCCTCTAAATGTGTTCCTTCCTGCACAAAAACAATCCTGCCTGCAACGCAGGCACCCTTGTGTCATGATGCAAAGCTGTCTTCTTTGGTCTTGGGCTGCACTGAGTGTACCAGTACAAGGAGAGAGCAGGAATTTTCCATATCTTGTTAGATTTGGCACATTCCTGCATTCCATTTGATGCAGTGTGGGGAGTTGTCTTTCTGCTTTGCACTGCATCAAAGGTTGATAAATATGTGCCCTTATCACTGCTTACAAAGAATTCTCACATCCTGAGGAGGTGTGTCAGTTGATTCACATTACTAATAGGAGGTTGTGCAGCTTAGATGTGTACACATAACTCTCATCTTGCCAAGAATATGCCTTACTGGATCAGAGGGACAAGCAGGCTGGGATTGTGATGTCATGCAAAACATGAAAGTTGCGGTTGCAAAATATGTTTAAAAAAATACTTACATTAAGACAACTTAAAGAATTGTTTACCAGTAGACATTCATTATCTACTACTACAGTGATTGTGACCTTCTGATTAGATCCAGAATGTGTTCTAGTAAAATGACAGATATTTGTGGCCAAATTACTCACCAGGAACCCTCCCTCGTGTCATGTAGTTATTTGAGGGCATGGCCCTGCTCAGCTGTCAAGTGTGAAATAGAAACAGTAGTTATAGGAGGTATTTGAATATTCTGACTTATTTGATAATGTGATATGTGACCTAGAACTTCAGGAATATGCTGCTGAAAATATTTTCCACTAATACATGTAATGTGACACGTAAAAGTAAAGCACTGGTGTAAGTACCTGTAAATTACTGAGCATGTTTATAGCAGGTGTACAATTTGAAATGTTATCATCCTACATAAATCACCCAGCTTTTCTGCAGATACTCGTTGCATGATTGAAGAGACCCGCCATTTACAACTTGTACCACATTGCTCTACAGCCAGATTTACTATCAGCTCACACACAACTGCCTGGATATGACGAGCAATCTACCTTGTGCTTGCCAAGTGGCATATTAGTTACTGAATAAAAGCAGTAACAAGATTCCCTATTTAGAGCACAGTCCAAGTCATCCTCAACTGCCTTCTTTCTGTGTGAAGTCTCAGCCAAGTTCAAGTGTGGGGAGATTTGTTATTCTTTGTATTTCAGGAGGCTGACCTAGAAGGGTAATGAGTGGTGTTGGGAGGAGGAGCAGAGCTCTAATGCACTGCAAGAAGATGCTGCCATATTGATGTGAGAACTTAACTATGAAATGTCTGCTATAAAGAATCTTGGGAGAGCATTTACAAAAAATGGATGCATAAGAGTTAGACGTAAGAATTGGTTTAGCTGTCAACACCAACAATGAACCCTTAAAAGGCAACGATTTAGCCACTACAAATAGAGAATGTACTTTGGGCTAAGGAGAAACGATCACTTCCCTGTCTGAAAAGTCAATAGTGTCAACCGGAGGAACTTATTAGTGGTTTTACTACACATGACTTAAACATCTGCTGAAAACATATTCATTGGTAACTGAGAAAGCTAGTTCCTTTGTGTTGGAAAGGGGATTATTTGTAAGGGCAGGTAGGGACCTACACTTACAAATAGGCCACAAACCCCCACTAGGCCTAGTCAAGGTCTCAGTAAATTAATCCTTGCTCAACACTTGGTAGCTTGGCCCACGGGCAGTTAGGCTTAACTTAGGAGACAGGTGTGTAAAGCATTTAATATCAACAAAACAGTGAATGAGTAAAACCCAATAAACAATAATAATCCAACATCAATTTGAAATAATGGGATTTAATTTTATCTTTAAAATGATACTGAAACGACAAAAATCCAATGTAGGGAACCAGAGATATGAATGTTTAAAGATTAAAGGTAAAACTAGCACTCAGAAGCAAATAGCTCTCAAAGGGGTTAAAAAAAGGTCACACTGGACAGAGACAAAGGCCCTCATTACAACCTCGGCGGTCTTTCAAAAAGGCCGCTGAGGCTGCAGGAGACAGAATACCACCAGTGCCGGTGGTATTTCTGGTTCCCTATTATGACTTTTCCACTGGGCCAGTGGACGGTAACATTGTTACCGTCTGCTGGCCCAGCGGAAATGTCACATCAACATTGCTGCTGGCTTGTAATGGAGCCGGCGGCAATGCTAATGTGCAGCGGGTGCAGTAGCACCCATCGCACATTTCACTGCCTGAAATTCAGGCAGTGAAATGCACGACGGGCTATGCCTGGGGGCCCCTGCACTGCCCTTGCAAGTGCATGGGCAGTGCTGGGGCCCCCATGAGCACCCCAAGTCCCCCTTACCGCCAGCCTTTTCATGGTGGTGTTTACAGCCGTGGCCAGGCTGGCGGTCGGGGACTGAAAATACCCAGGGCAGCGGTGCTTGCACCCTTGCCCTGGGGATTAGGAACTGGCGGTATGGTGGAGGGGCCAGCGGTATGGCCATGGCTATTGCGCCACTGTCATAATAGCTGGAGTAACACCGCCAGCTTGTTGGCGGTGTTACCACCAGCTTACCGCCGGCCACCAGGGTCGTAATGAGGCCCAAAGTCTGGAGTTCAGGCCACCCACGATGTAAATCTGTTACACTTATTTTCAGAAGTGTTTCTTGAGTCAGGAAAGTGGTCCACAGCACCAGCCAAGGATTCAGAAGCTCTGTTTTGCCTCTTGGGGTCTGGGACTACAACTCCCACAATGCACTTCTTCACATTATGGAGATTGTTACAACAGTTGCGTCAAACTTCTCCAGACTTCTGGCTCTTCTTCCAGATGTTCTTTTTGTGTCCTTGAAGTGCCCACAAACTTGATCCAAGGTTCTAGAAGCTCTGAGTTGCTCGTTCAGACTATAACTCCCAGAATGCACCTGGTCAGAATTCTCAGATGGCCACTGACGCTGGTCAGCTGGGTTCTTCTTGCAGGACTTGATGCAGGGAATTCTGGTCAGCTCCTTTGCACCTGTAGCTTACAGGGCGTTTACTCCTGGAGTTGCAGAAGCTAGGCAAAGTCCTTTCCTTGGTGAAGGCCAAAGTATGCAGCTGGGACAGTCCTTGTGAGTGCAGTTCTTCAGGTGCAGGCCAGGGTCCCAACAGGGTAGTCCTCCTTCCCCAATATCTTCTTGAAGCAGGGATCTGAATTGTGAGGCAGCTCTGCCATATTTATCCTTGCTCCTGGGTTGGGAAGCAGGGGAGGGCTCCTGTACAATAGAACATAGGCCACCACCCTCTGGGGTGACCACTTCCTGTGAAGTGTGACAAAAATCAATCCCAGAAAGCAACATTCTCTAAAAATCCAACATGGAGAAAACTCCTTGGAGGTTAGATCTGGCTGAGTCCACCCTCTAGTGTGGCTAAGTCTCCCTAACACATCCCTTCTAGACCCCTTCCTAATCTAATCTGTGTGGCTCCCATTGTCTTGGGGAGCGGGGAATGGGGAGGTCCAGTTTCTGACCCAAGTGGCTTTCCCTCCTTTGAAGACCAGTTGGGTTGCCCTTCCCCCATCCTGCTCTGCCATGTGATGTAGCAGTTCTTCTCCTACCAGATGCTTCCTTTGTCTCAGCCCAGGCCACTTCACATCTCATTAACGTAGCTTGACTCAGGCTACAAGAGGCTGACCAATCAGGAAAGGGCACTTCAGAGCTGAATTTCGCAACTTTCAGAAAGAGTTCTAAAACTATTTCTCCGTGCAAGTTATAACAAATTCCACTTTGGCAAGTTGTTGAATTTATTATAACATTTAATTTGATATAAAATGTGATATATTTAGCTCCTCTCTGTCAGGATAATATGTTATTATTTTAAAATAAAGTCTCTCAATGTTAGCCTATAGAGCTTTTTGACTACAATGGGGAAAACAAATTTGGCTGTTGTTCCCTCACCAGATCTTATAAAATATCTTTTATAAAGTCTCTGCTTATATTTGCACTACATGCAATGCTTGGGGCACCTAGGGCAGACCTTGGGGTGGCTTATATGCAGAAATAGGGTAGTTTGAGACTTTGGAAGCACATGTAATTCCAAAGTCAAATTTTGGAAGCACATGTAATTCCAAAGTCAAATTTGGGGTTAATTTTAGCTTAAAAGCAGCCAGTAAGGCGGGTCTGCCTTTACAATGACACTCAACAGCAGTGCACCTAGGGGTGTACTAACTATACCGGGGTCCCTAATCCTACATGCCCTACCATGTACTAGGGATTTATCCGTAGGTTGTCAGAGCCAATTATAGTTAAGGCTTATTTGCATTAACCATTTTAAACAGATCACTGGCCCTGGGACTGGTTAACAGTGCCCGGGGCACAGTCAGAGTCAGAAAACACCAGTATCAGCTAAAAATGGTGGCACAAAATGAGGGAGGCCTCTGCAATCAGCCCAGTTTTCCCACACCTTTTAGGTCAATAGAAACACCTAAATCTATTTTCCTAAAAGATGGCTCCAGCTGGCCAGTGATTTTTCAAGAAGCAAGAAGCTGCAGGAGTCTACCTGCTGTAGAGGGCTTGCCTATGGCTTACATGTCCTAAGAAGGCTCAGTGCTTACTGACTGGGAGGAATGAATCATGAAATAACTTCAAATTATTTGCTTGTTTTGAACAATCTACCCTTAGTTTCAAATTGTCACGTCACAATGATCTTCTGCATTTAACTGGGACCAGTTTCAATCTTGACCATTAGGCCTGCATCAAGCTTCTCACGAGACACCTCTATCTGAAACCCTGGAATTTCATGCCATCTGTACCACATTTTGACTCTGTATCGATCAGCATCCCTTTGAGAAGATTCAGTTTGGCATTAGAAACTGCCTCACTTTAATTTGTCTGAGTTACTTCTAGAGCAACTAAATATCTTCGTTCCTATGCTGCCATTATAAACAGTATACAACTAAGCTGGCATTGCACTGCTTTAGGCTGATTTTGCAGATTTCACAGCCTTCTTCACGGGATCAAGATCGTCACTGACTTGCATTTTGAGTCAGCCTTGTTCAATGATTGAAATGTGTACTGAATATGTGTCTACGCTGGACGAAATGGACACATTTTGTTTCCATTGAAGCCTTTTGTGCTTGTTAATTTGTTTGTCCTCAAACGATTTTCTACATTTGTATAAATTTCACTCAGGTGTGCGACATGTCTCATTTTATCACCTTCTCGTCTTTTACTTAACTTCCTTTGGAACCTTGTGTTCTCAAATGTCGTGCTTCATTACTTGGTTATCTGGTTTGCATGAGTCACAATGGCCCACATAAATGACATCATACATGCTACCGCGCATCCTATCCGTCTTCTGAAGAAATGTGACCATATCTCACCCATCCTGGACGAACTTCTCTCGCATTCCTTGCTGGGCCGCAATATTGTCAAAATTGATTAGGTTCGCACTATATATATATACATACACATACAACTAGTTTTCCGGGGAAAGAGTTGTTGCTTAATCAAAAATATCAACTGTGAGCCAGTGTACTCCATATGGACACCATTTTACCTCTCTGGATCAGATTGCTTGGGACTTGCAGTAGCTCAGTCACTACTCTTGCGACGACTTCGGCCTTTTCCCCTCTAGTCTCGATATTCTGACCATCTGCAGTCACAAATTGCAAGTGTCTATCTGTGTCCTGTACATTGCTTCCAGCTACCAACATCCTGATGGTCATAGCAATGCACAAGTCTAGCAGATTTTAAAAATGATGCAATAGTTTCTGAAAAGTATTATGCAGAACGTTTTAGTGTGCCAGCTGCAGAGCCAATGTGTTGCACAGTGCATTCTGGGAAAGGAAACCAAGTGTGAATGCAGATAATGTGCTGTTCCTTGAAAATGACCGTTTCTGAGCAGCATACATGAAAGCAAAAACCACCTCACATATTTGTGTTTCTGAATTTCACCTGCCCGAGATGTGCCACTTTTTTCGTAGACATAAAATAATAAACAGAAAAATGTTTTTGACCTTGGAGTCGATTCTCAATTCAACTGTGCCGGCAAACTAGTCGTAGAGCTAGAATACTAAAACAGATGATGTTTACATTTGTAAATATTTGTTTGAAATATACAAAACTTATGCAAGGTTTCACTGGGCCCCAAGGCCTCATCATGAGTAGTCTGGAATACACAGAATTGCCGACGCTGCTGGGATCAGTAACTTCCTTTCTCTTGAATCAGGATTAATGGAACACTTATAATAAAAGCTTCAGTGTGCAATTCATTCACATTTGTAGCAATTGCCGAAGCTGTCAATAGCTGTAATGGTAGTGTGCATGAGAGACTTTCTGATTTTTATTCAGATCCAGCCGGTTTAGAATCGGAGAAGCTGCTAAAACACTCGAACATCGTCCTGTTTCACTGCATACCAGCGTCGGACTGCCCTGCAGGGCAACATGGCAGGGGCCCAGGGCCTGGTGTGAAAGATATGTTTGGTGGTTTGTGGGCCGATTTTATGATCTGGTGGGCATGTTTTCACCCTTGATTTCTCTGATGTTACTTAAAACATTGACTGCAGCAAGCAAAAATGCATACACTCTACCACACCTTACAAATCAACTATACAGCTTGTCTTTACAAATTCAAAACTGCCCCGATCTGAAAATGTTGGCCACCTTTTACTTGTCTTATTCGCTGGTGGGAACAACTTTTATTTTGGTGTCTGGCATATTTTCTGTCCCAGTCCGACCCTGTCGCACACCTAAATATAGCACCAAAATCATCTTTGCTAATTAACTTATTTTTTTCCCCTAATCCCTTAGACAAGTTTTGTCCTCGCGATGCTATCATTCATCTCCACTACATCCCGCCAAATGTGACTGTTTTTATCCAATCTGCTAATTCCGTCATGGATGGCGCGGGACTTGTTTCACTTTTTAATTCTCTTCTAATTATTATCGACGCCATTGATCTTGCTCACATGATTAACTGAAGCCATTAACAAAGAGCAGAAAGTGCGCAGTTTCACCAATTACAGTTCACACAATTTATCTTCAGCAGGACTTGAAAGGAATGCATCATTCCCAATCAAGTCCTACCATGTTTAGATTCTGACTGCCAATAGTCAGCTTCCTAAACGCTTCAACATTCAGTTTGTGGCCAGGAGCACATCACAAAAAGTAGCCCGAGGTTAGTCTTCCTTGGTACTAAAACAATTATTTCAACGCATGCACATGTTCAATGACTTCGCAGGCTTCTCCCTGACCACGAGCACGTACTCATCCCTTTCTAGCTCTTTTCCGGGAGTCAATGACTCCACGTGTATTTTTAATTACGCCACACAAGCCTTACAGCAATTAAACAGGCGAAAGGACCCTCTGGGGTTTTTTATACAGCTTTAAAATTGTGATTTCAAATACATTTGTAAGCTCACATATGGCGTATAGTGCAAAGACAGGTCCTGAGACAGTGAGTGGGGTGTGTAACACAAAGTGCACACAAGGGGGCGTTAATTTAAGACCTGGGCCCTTTCACCTAGAGTGAGCACTGGAAGCACAAAGTCAAGGGTAAAGGATGTGAGGTAAGAGCCAGAGCTGCCAACTTTGGAAATGGGGAACCAGGTTCCATTTTCGGTGTCGATTCAACATCCTGTGATCCTGAGAAACCCAATTAGGCCTGGTGTTAGAAATGGGGTCTTTGGTTGACAGTCAGGTTACCCGCTGTTGAAGCAAGGACCCTCACTCTAGACAGGGTAAAGGGGAATCACCCTCAGCTAACCCCGCTCACCCCTTGGTAGCTTGGCAGAGCAGTAGGCTAAACTTCAGAGTGCTAGGTGTAAAGTATTTGTATCAACAAACACAGTAACTTAATGAAAACACTACACAATGACGCAACACAGGTTTAGAAAAATAGGAAATATTTATCTGAACAAAACAAGACCAAAATGACAAAAATACACAAAATACACTAGTCAAGTTATCAATTAAAAATCAAAAAGAGTCTTTAAGCAGTTTCAAACACACACTAAGACTGTTAGCGTGAAAATGTACCGGGTGCCCGTCAAAAATAACCCGCATGGGCAGGTGTGCATCAAAAAGGGGCTTGTGATGCGTCAATATCACTCACGAGCAAGACCTTGAGTCGCTTTCCCCTTCTGTCAAGTCAGCGTGCGTCGGTTCTTCTCTCTGCAGGAGAGCGATGTATCAATTCAGTCCGCACACGGGTCCAGGCAGGCCTTGTGTTGTTTTTGCACGCACAATGATGGTTCGCGTCAGAAATCCAGCTGCACGATGATCTGAAAACCACGTGGCGAGGGTTGCGATCTCCCAGCCTCTGTCAGCGATGCTGCGTGTTGTTTCTCCTGCTCCGTGAGTCGATTTTTCTGTCGCGTTCCAGCGAGCGTTGATTTTCAGCCGCAGATCAGAGTTGCGTCGATCTTTTCCCTGCATGACGCTCTGTGCGTGGAATTCTTCCTCTTAGGCTGCCAGCTTCTCCTTTCCAGGTCCCAGGAACTGGATGGGCACCACAGGGCAGAGTAGGAGTCTCTCCAGAGACTCCAGGTGCTGGCAGAGAAAAGTCTTTGCTGTCCCTGAGACTTTAAAAAACAGGAGGCAAGTTCTAAATCAAGCCCTTGGAGATTTCTTCTCAAGATGGAAGGCACACAAAGTCCAGTCTTTGCCCTTTTACTCTGGCAGAAGCAGCAACTGCAGGATAGCTCTACAAAGCACAGTCACAGGCAGGGCAGCTCTTCTTCCTCAGCTCTTCAGCTCTTCTCCAGGCAGAGGTTTTTTTTGTTTCCAGAAGTATTTCTAAAGTCTGTGGTTTTGGGTGCCCTTCTTATACCCAATTTCTCCTTTGAAGTAGGCCTACCTCAAAGTAAAGTCTCTTTTGAATGTGAAATCCTGCCTTGCCCAGGCTAGGCCCCAGACACTCACCAGGGGGTTGGAGACTGCACTGTGTGAGGGGAGGCACAGCCCGTTCAGGTGTGAGTGACCAATCCTCCTCTCCCTCCTAGCACAGATGGCTCATCAGGAAATGCAGACTACACCCAGCTCCCTTTGTGTAACTGTCTAGTGTGAGGTGCTCCCAGACCAACTGTCAAACTGACCCAGACAGGGAATCCACAAACAGGCAGAGTCACAGAAATGGTATAAGCAAGAAAATGCTCACTTTCTAAAAGTGCCATTTTCAAACACACAATCTTAAAATCAACTTTACTAAAAGATGTATTTTTAAATTGTGACCTCAGAGACCCTAAACTCCACATGTCCATCCACTCCCAAAGGGAATCTACACTTTAATCAGATTTAAAGGTAGACCCCATGTTAACCTACGAGAGGGACAGGCCTTGCAACACTGAAAAACAAATTTAGCAATATTTCACTGTCAGGACATATAAAAAAGATTACTATGGGGGTCATTACGACCCTGGCAGCCGGCAGTAAGCTGGCGGTAACACCGCCAACAGGCTGGCGGTGTTCCGCCAGCTATTATGACCGTGGCGCAATAGCCACGGCCATACCGCCGGCCCCTCCACTATACCGCCAGGCCCAGGGCAGCGGTGCAAGCACCACTGCCCTGGGGATTATGAGTCCCCGACCGCCAGCCTGTCCGTGGCGGTAAACACCGCCATTGAACGGCTGGCAGTAAGGGGACTTGGGGTGCCCCTGGGGGCCCCTGCACTGCCCATGCACTTGGCATGGGCAGTGCAGGGGCCCCTAGGCAGAGCCCCATCGCGCATTTCACTGCTACTGCACCCGCTGCACATCAGCATTGCCGCCAGCTCTATTACGAGCCGGTAGCAATGTTAATGTGACTTTTCCGCTGGGCCAGAGGACGGTAATACTGTTACCGTCTGCTGGCCCAGCAGAAAAGTCATAATAGGGAGCCAGGAATACCGCCGGCAATGGCTCCCGCAGCCTCGACGGTCTTTTTACGCTGCGATGAGGTTGTAATGACCCCCTATATGTCCTAACTTAACCATACACTGCATCCTGCCCTTGGACCCACCTAGGGCCTACCTTAGAGGTGTCTGACATGTAAGAAAAGGGAAGGTTTAGGCCTGGCAAGTGGGTACAATTTCCAAGTCGAATTTACAGTTAAAGCTGCACACACAGACACTGCAGTGGCAGGTCTGAGACATGATTACAGAGCTACTTATGTGGGTGGCACAACCAGTGCTGCAGGCCCACTAGTAGCATTTGATTTACAGGCCCGGGGCACCTCTAGTGCACTGTACTAGGGACTTACTAATAAATCAGATAAGCCAATTACATACACATTTTTTAGAGGAGCACTTGCACTTTAGCACTGGTTAGCAGTGGTAAGGTGCCCAGAGTAATAAAAAACAGTAAAATCAGAGTCCAGCACACATCAACAACCTGGGGAACAGACGCAAAAAGTTAAGGGAGACCATGGCAGGGATGAAAAGTCTAACACCTGGTTTATCAGACTTTCACACAGTGAAGCCACTTTGCTGTGCTGTGCTGCGTGAAAGGGAAGAAATGTGCCATATTTAACATTATAGTGAGCATTCCTTTACTTTCCTGGCGCTGGGACATATTTGGCTGCCTAGCACACAATGCAAGCACCCTTGCATCATGGGGTAAGGGTCCTTACATTGGAAGCAGGATTGTTTTTGTGTAGGAAGGGGCACCTTGCGTTATTCCAGATTTGTCAAGCCATGCAGGGACATGCAAGGTGGCCTTGCATGGATTGATAAATCTGACTTTAGTGTTATGCCACTCTTGCACCCCTTCGTGTGGCACAAGGGAGATGCAATACTATCATAAATCTGGCCCTCAATTTCCCTGTGCCTACAAAAATAGTTGGTTGTCACTGGAACTGTCATGGTAGGTGGTGCGTTTGCCTGAAGATATGGCAACATGTGTTGACATCCCTAAAGTAAGCAAAAGAATATAACACAATACCATACACAAACACAGTTAAAACATAATGTTGCATATCACAAAATTGCCAATACAGAACAGAACAACCATAGCAAAATGCAACAACAGCATGTTGAAAATTTGCACCACACAAGCACTTCACTATCTCAACAAAATGAAACACAACACATATACACAAACCATTTTGTCACACCTTACCAGCTACAGAAACCCACTTTAATAACACAATGACAAAAAGTATTTGTACAAAGCAATGTCTTATCTTTCTACCAAGGACATGAAGAAGTCTCAATCAATAATGTGTGATCAGGCACAATGGCTCGAAATTTATCAGCACTTACTCCTGAACTGTAACCCATCTCGATGTAGCTTCCCAAAGCCTAACATTTTGTCCTTTGAGAAATTAGTGCGGTAAAATGATGTGCTAATAGCTATTGCAGAAATGTATGTTGAATATGTCTTTTTAAAGATGAAAATGTTTTTTTTTTTTTAAAAAGAGTACTTTTGGATTGAATTTTTTTATTTGATTTATTTGTTGTGCTTTTGCGGTTTGTATAAATAATAACATGCCCGTACTAGCAGACCGCTGTACTTGGCAGTTTTCTCCTGATAATAAATAAAATATTCCTAGTCTAATTTCAAGCATTTGCATGTCGATGACATTGCCATTTATTTAGCATATTTATCATCAGGATTTAAATAACAATATGTGAGTAGCATTTGCATTGGCCTCAGCTTTTCTTGTTGAAGTCTCTACTTAAGCTTCATTGAAATGTGAACCACCTCGAGGAAACAAATTTGCTGCAATTTCTTTTTTTCAATATATTGTAAAGTGCATTCGGTCTATTAAAATGTGATTACTAGTGGCTAAAATCAAGGTATTGTCTTGAGGCTTGCTCTGTTTACATTTGACTAATTGCTTTAGTGTCTTTCTGCTGCTGTTGTTTTTGCCGGTTGTCATGAAAACTACCCAATAAAATAAGGAGAAGTAAAATTAACTACACCGTAGAATGTTTCATCAATTTTACTCTCTGACATCCCTGTCAATATATTTGTGCCCTATCTTTAGTGAGTCTAAATATTAAATGCTATTCTTTATAATAGTCTATGGCATTGTGCAGCCAAATGATTACTATTATTTTTATATTGGTCCTCGGAGCATACCAAGGCTGTGCCAGGTAATGTCTTTTCGTTGTAATATACCCATACTTTCAAAAACATTTCTCCTACTATTACCCTGACAAATGCACATTTTAAAAGCCCTCCCATAGTTTTGCATTGTACTGGGCTTCATCAGCTTCACACATCATTCAGATTTGTGTGTGTTGCCTTGTAATTGTGGTAATATTTATTTCTATTAATGTAGCTGTTCTCACAGCAAATGCTAGGTTTCCCAGATGGCCTTTATATCGAGAATGCACATCACCGCACTTATGCTTGGCAAATGATTTGCACTCTTGCACAAATGGCACGGAAGGAGATCATTTTAAATATGTGTGACAACTTCCTAGTTTTTTTCCCCCAAGAAATGCTATTCTCGGTAAATGTTCTTTGAGTTAGATAATTGCAGTTGTTGTTTACTCCCTGACAATCTGCTGGACTCAGTAAACTACTACTCCTCATATTCAAAATGTCCTTCATTTTTAAAATCATAGAAGCGGAGGCAAAGTGGCAACTGCAAAAATTTCTATCATTCAATTATCTTCCTCATGATATACGGTCTGTTTTATAGAACAGGCGAGGAATGCACACCACAATTGCTAACATTAGAAAAGATTTATGCCTGATTTAGAACCTGGCGGGTATTCTACCATCCCTCAAAATGTGGGCGGTCATCTCCTTTGTAACCGGGGCCTGACTTTCACACTCTAGTTTGAGATTACTCTGGCCTTACAGTGATGTCTGTGACTTCTGATTGGTGACAGCTCCTCAGAAGAAACTAAGGGCCTCACTACTACTTTGGCAGACTGCCAGTAGATCGCCGCAGTGGCGGCCGCCAAAAGACCGTTATGTTGGCAGTAATCCGACTGCATTATTACACTGTGAAGTCTACCAAAAAACAGCCAAATTTCCAAAATCGCCAGGACACTGGAGGACCGAAAAGAGGCAGTTCTACCACCAGCACCAACAGGCCGACAAAAATCCTACCATCATATTACGATCCACAAATCACAACAGTGGTTCTTCCACAGTGGAAAACCATTCGCGGCGCAAACCGCGGCACTCTAAACTCACATCAGCCAGAGTACCTTACCGCATTGGATAGTTTGAATATCCCACACCTGTCACACATCCACACACTCAACACACCTAAACACACTCCACTATATTGGATACCCCTATGCAACCCACAACCCTTTGAAACCAGAACGCCACACACAGCCACAGAGGAGGAATTACCATCACAGATTTTCTATGACAACGTTTGTCACCTATACACTTTTCACCACGTAAACATCACACACCTAAACAACACACAAATTACCATCTCACACACAACCCACAACTGTCACCCACTCACATCACTGCACCTACACCTCGTCACTTACTTTTTGTTCAATACTTTTTTTTAAACACTACCTTTACCACCATGTCCCCACAAAAACACCCATATTTCACTGATGATGAATTGAGGGTCATGGTGGATTAAATTGTCAGGGTAGAGCCACACATGTTCGGAGCACAGGTCCAGCAAACATCAATAGCCAGGAAAATGGAGCTGTGGCCAAAAATAGTCAACAGGTTGAATTATGTTGGCAGCTATCCATGCACAAGGGAGGACACCAGGAAGAGGTGGAATGACCTAGGAGGGAAAGTATGTTTAATGGATGCCAGGCACCATCTGGCAGTCATCAAGACTGGCAGTGGGCCCCCACCTCCTACTCTTACTTTCACATCTTGAGAGGAGAAGGTCTTGAACACCCTGCATCCTGAGGGCCTGACAGGAATACCTAAGGGAGTGGAGTCGGGTACATCCCCTCAACATTCATGTCACCCAATTGTTTTGTCCTGCACCCTCACTCACCATCTTACCCCACCTCAATAAACAAATCACCCATCAGATCTCGGTCCAAATGTCCCAATATCCCTCTCTGGCATGTCACATGTCTACTAAACTCATCTGCCTCCACAGCCCTTGGGAATGGCATGTGAAGTCCTGGGAACTGATAGCACTACAACTCCCAGAAAGCAGTATTCCACCATTAAGAAAACTGGAAAAGTGCACCAAATGTGAGCTATCATGCTTGTGAAACTAACTACCTATCTAACACATCATGAATGTTCCACTGTGAAACAGTTTATGGCAGTGACAGCAATGCAATGGTCCACTATCATTACAATCAAATTACAGATACAGCTGAGTGCCCCATCAAACTGTCCGTTGAAAAAAAAATGTGAAACATGGTATTGACTCACCTGGGGGAAATTAAGATGCCATAGTGGATGCACATGCAGTACATCCAAATAGAGGTCAATGTCAATTGCTTACTCCCATACTCTATCCCTACTCTGACACTATTGTGCATTTTGCAGCTTTTTGTGCCATGTATCATGCAAGACACTTCACTAGGCAACAAAGGATAACACCCATGTCAATAGTCAGACAAAATAAGAAGGTATCAGCAGCCTAATAACTACCAACATAGTTTTACATCTTTTAGGATAGTGGATGGTATTGACATTTCAGAGTCTCATGTTGTAGTAAGTAAGATTTGGAAGCAGCTGTTGTTTTCATTTCTGGGGATCATGTTAGGGCACTGTGCACATCTCACACAACTTCACTTATACTCAAACTGAAACAACACTTGTTGTATCACTTACAGCAACTCTATGATCAGCCTCTCCTACCGGTAATCTTTGTCACCATGGAGAGGATACCAGAGACTGCCACTACCCTTCTGGATGAAGGCCCCAGTGAGGACAAACACCCCTGGATGTGTGGACACTGAGGACAAAGCTGGCTTATCAGGGACACCTGGTTAGTCAACAACTGTCAACCTCATCCTGCCCACATAGACTCCTCCCAGCCCTGTTGCATGCACATCACGGGCAACCATTCACCCCAAACCTGTGTCTCAAGGACTGTTTCTACCACTGTGTGCCCTGCATTACAGGTACCTCAGTCTCCTCTTGTCACTCCTGACACTGATGGTCCTGCCATCAGTGGGAGTGGGCACACTGTGCCAGGGGCATAGGCATGTGGGGGTAGGGTGCATGGGAGGGATGGTGTGGGCCAGGGGATGGGGGCTCAAAGGGACAACACTGACTAGGAAACCATCTCCCAACTCTTGGGAGCCTACTAAACTACTAAAATTCCTGAGGCATGGCGAGCTAGGTAGTCACCATGATGGGGGAAATCTAACAGCTGCAGAGGGGCAGCCATCAGGAAGTCATGCAGCAGTGGCAGGCACAAAATGCCATCCTCTCTTCTATTGCTGGGGTGCTGAGGGACATCAACACTCCCATGAGTAGGCCTGCCACACAACATCAGGCCTCTTCCACTAGTAATGACTCTTCTATCCCTTCAACATCTGTGGCTGCTAGTGGAATAGAAGCCCTTGCAGGGGAAGGACATGCATCAGACACCCCACACTCTATAGCAGAGGAACCCCCTGCAAATGCGGATGTCCACCCAGACATCCAGGAGAAGCAGATGCCAAGACCAAACCCACTGCCAGGAAGTGAACCTTTCCTGATTTGTTCCCCTTGTGAGCCACAGATAAACCCTGATGACTGTCCTAAAACAGAACTCCCTTTTCCTATGGTGCAAGGACACTGAAAATGTGTTTCCAAATGGTGTAGCACCTATCCTGATGATTTCAGCCACCAAGACTGAATAATTCACCGTTTACTTTGTCTTATTTCTGTTTCAATTCACACATATTGCTTTGCAGTCCCCAATAAATACAACTTAAAAACAGGTTTTGTGTAAGTGTCGTGTGACAGCTCTGCTGTTACCAATATGTCCCTCTTTATTGCACAACCTTTGCTATGGATATCACACATGTGCATGTACTGTATCATCGGGAGAGCTTTTACATTGGGCTTGTCAGATAGATATAAGCCAAAACAGCTGCATTGGACATCTACACACATTTATTTCTATGTTTGCAAACAGCAGATACAGTTGTACTGCTAGTGACATCAAATTTCAGCTCATTTGTCAGAAACTAGTAACCCACAGGCTACAGAAGTTAGGGACATGTCAGTCTTCCTACAAGCCTGGAGCCATACAGATTGGTCCTTTGTATCACCATGTTCTGCCTTATCACATACCCCTACTTTAGCTTCCTAATAATCATTCCACATAATACAGACAGAGGTCAGTACTGAAGTCTCCAGTCCTGGAATCTTTCACTTATCATGGTCACGTACCTGTAGGCTTGCCACTCATCTATGCCAGTCTACAGAGACACACACATTGGTCTGCAAAGTAGTAACACTGACAGCTATGTCCAAGGTAGATCACATATGACAGAAACTGTGATGATGGTAGAGGCTATGGTTCAACATTTTCACATGTGTCAGACGCAAATGGACACACACATGACACCGTTTGACCACCTCCAGTACCAAACAGGTCTTCTTGGTGGGAAAACACACTTCCATTCCAATGTCCTGACAGTCTCGCCATATTAGTTACACTCCACATACTCATGCCAATCAGTACCTGGTTTCATCCATGTTCATATCTCATTTCTGAATGCAATTCACATCTGCCTCTGGCACTATCTGTGACTTACCAATGATGAGGACCCAAACAGAAACTCAGTAAATCTGTGATTGACAGGGATAAGGGATAGGACATAAATGTAAACAAGCATCAATTCTGAAATGTCATTTGTACAAGTGAGACTTGTGCAGTAACATCTCAGGACACAGTATGCCACAATGTACTGTACACAATACTAACTTACAATCTGTATGCATACCTTACTCATTGGCACTGGAGCCAACCAAGACCTCAAATATGATAGTAAATAGCAGGTGACATGCCAGCTATCAATTGTAGGTTACAACATCAAATCTCACTATTAAGAAGACATCACATACCTTGAGCCAACTGAAGTACTGATTGATGAGATCTGCCCTGACGTCTCCAGTTTCACCTTCATCTTCCTCATCCTCACTTGTCAAATCTGCATTTCCACCCACAGGTTCTTCTGGCTCCCCCTCATCTGAAATGAATGGTATCTGATATCTCGGGGCAAGGTTGTGGAGTATGCACCAAGCAACAAATATTTGATATACCTTGTTGGGTGAGTAGAAGAGGGTTCCTCCAGAGATGTCAAGGCAGTGAAATCTTGCCTTCAGGAACCCAAAACTCTGCTCCAAGGCACACCTTGTCATTCCATGGGCCTCATTGTAGCAGACTTCCCCTGGCGTGGTTGGGTACCTTACTGGTGTCAGCAACCAAGGGAGGTTTGGGTAGCCACAGTCCCCCGTAAGAAAAAGTTACAACAACACAAACAGATATCTTGGACATAGACGTTTCTGATAGCACAAGATAAACTCTGCAAACCCACATGTCAAATGTGACTTACAAACAAGCCAGGCCCTGTCTGTGCAGATTTGTGTAATCAGCAGTGGGATATTGCAGTTCCACATGATGGAGGAACCATGGACTGATCCTGGATAGTTTACAAAGACTTGTGAAATGTAATTGTCTGCCAAACACACCACTTGGATGTTGATAGAGTGGTAGGGTTTCCTGTCCCTCTATACCTGTTTATTGGCACTGGGGGGAACCAAGGCTACATGTGTGCCATCTATGGTTCCAACCACATGTGTGTAAGACTTGGCATCTTTGGCATAGTCTCCCCTAACTTTTTTGCCTCTGCTTCCAATGTTGTTGATGTGTGCTGGACTCTTTTTTTGCTGTTTCTGATACTCTGGGCACTTTACCACTGCTAACCAGTGCTAAACTGCAGGTGCGCCTGTATAAAATGTGTGTGAAACTGGCTATCCATGATTGGCATATTTGATTTACTAGTAAATCCCTAGTACAGTGCACTAGAGCACCCAAGCCCTGTAAATCAAATGCCCTAGTGGGCCTGTAGCAGTGGTTGTGCCACCCAGCTAAGTAGCCCTGTAAACCAGTCTCAGACCTGCCACTGCAGTGTCTGTGCATGTAGTCCTGCACTGCCAATTTGACCTTGCAAGTGTACCTACTTGCCAGGCCCAATCCTTCCCTTTTATAATTGTAAGGCACCCCTAAGGTAGGCCCTATGTAGCCCCTGGGCAGGGTGCAGTGTGTATTAAAGGTGGGACATGTACTGATGTGCTTACATGTCCTAACAGTGAAATACTGCTAAATTCTGTTTTCACTGTTGCAAGGCCTATCTGTCTCACAGGTTAACGTAGGGGCTGACTTTAAATATTATAAAACAGCAGATTCCCTTTGAGAGCAGATAGAAATTTGGAGTTTGGGGTCTCTGAACTCGCAATTTAAACATACATCTGTTAGTGCAGTTAATTTTTAGTTTGTTAGTTTGAAAATACCACTTTTAGAAAGTACAAAAACAAGAGATGATGAAGGGAACGCAGAGCAAATCAAACATTCACCCTCAATCACAGATCCGGGATTAATCCATCAATCTTTTTTGCTTGCCGTGCCATTCCAGTTTGGACCTAGCCATATCCAAATCAATCTTGATCCTCTTCCCCATGAAAACAGTCCAGCAGGAACTACCAGGCCAGATCCTCCCTGGACCAGAAACAAGCATCCTGGGACCGGTTTAAGGGTATCACCCTTCATCAGCCAAGCTAGTTTGAATGTGGTGGCATAACAAGCACGGGACCTATGTCTTGGCATACCCTTCTGACTTGGGGTGACAAATACAAAAACAACAGATGATGGATGGAATGCAGAGCAAATCAAACACTCACCCCTAGTCAAAGATCTGGGTTTATTCTATCAGTTTTTGCTTGCCATGCTATTCCAGTTTGCACCCAGCCATATGCACATCTGTTTTTGACCCTGTTCCCCATGGGAACAGGCCAGCCGGAAATGCCAGGCCAGGTCCAACCTAGACAAAAAACAAGCATCCTGGGACTGGTTTCAAGGTATCACCCTTCCTCAGTCAGGCTAGCTTAAATCTGGTAGCATAACAAGCACGGGACCCACGTCTGGACATACCCTTCCCACTTGGGGCAACAAATGCAAAAACAATAGGTGATGGACAGAATGCAGAGCAAACCAAATATTCTAACCCAATCACAGATCTGGGTTTAATCCATCAGTTTTTTTTGCTTACCATGCCATTCCAGTTTGGACCCAGCAATGTGCAAATCAGTCTTGTCCCTGTTCCCCATAGGAACAGTACAGCCTGAACTGCCAGCTTTGTCATCATAAGTGGGCCGAGTATGCGCATATGTAGGTCCCTGGCTCAATGTGTCACTGGATTCAAGGTAGCCTGGCTGATGAAGGGTGATATCCTGAAACCAGTGCCAGGATACTTGTTTCTGGTCCAGAAAGGACCTGGCCTGGCAGTTCGGGCTGGACTGTTCCCATGGGGAACAGGTTGAAGACTGATTTGCATATGGCTGGGTTCAAACTGCGGTGGCATGGTGAGCAAAGGAATTGATGGATTAAACCCATATCTGTGACTGGGGGTGAATATTTGATTGGTTCTGCGCTCTGTCCATCATTTGTGCTTGTTTGCTTTTGTTGCCATAAGTGCGCTGGGTATGCCCAGACATGGGTCCCGGGATCACTGTGCTACTGGATTCAAACTGGTCTGGCTGATGAAGGATGATACTCTTAAACTGGTCCCAGCATGCTTGTTTCTGGTCCATGGAAGACCTGACCTGGCAGTTCAGGCTGGGCCATTCATATGGAGAACATGGTCAAGACTGATTTGCATATGGCTGGGTTCAAACTGGGGAGGTATGGTGAGCAAAAGAATTGATGGATTAAACCCAAATCTGTTACTGGGGGTGGGTGTTTGATTGGTTCTGCATTGTGTCCATTATTTGTGTTTATTTACTTTTGTCATCATAAGTGTGCCAGGCATGTACAGACATGGTCCCTGGATCATTGTGCCACTGGATTCAAACTAGCCTGGCTGATGAATGGTGATACCCAGCAGCTGGTCCCAGGATGCTTGCTTCTAGTACAGGGAAGACCTGGCCTGGCAATTCAGGCTGGACTGTTCCCATGGGGAACAGAGTCAAGACTGATTTGCATATGGCTGGGCTCAAACTGAGATGGTATTGTGAGCAAAAGAATTTGTGGATTAAACCCAGATCTGTGACAGGGGGTGAATGTTTGATTGGTTCTGCATCCAATCCATCATTTGTGTCTGTTTGCTTTTGTTGCCATAGGTGCGCCGGGTATGCCCAGACGTGGGTCTCTGGCTCACTGTGCCTCTGGATTCAAGCAGTTTGGCTGATGAAGCGTAATACTCTGAAACCGGTCCCAGGATGCTTGTTTCCCGTCCCGGGAGGACCTGGCCTGGCAGTTCGGGCTGGACTGTTCCCATGGAGAACACAGTCAAGGCTGATTTGTATGTGGCTGGGTTCAAAGTGGGGTAGTATGGTGAGCAAATGAATTGGTGGATTAAACCCAAATCTGTGACTGGGGTGAATGTTTGATTGGATTTGCATTCCCTCCATTATGCTCTTGTCACCATTAGTGCGTCAGGTATGCCCAGACGTGGGTCCTGGGCTCACTGTGCCACTGGATTCAAGCTAGCCTGGCTGATGAAGGGTAATAACCTGAAACTGGTCCCAACATGCTTGTTTCGATCCCGAGAGAACCTGGCCTGGCAGTTGAGGCTGCACTGTTCCCATGGTGAACAGGGCCAAGACCGATTTGTATATGGCTGGGTTCAAACTGGGGTGGCATGGTGAGCAAAATAATTGATGGATTGGATTAAACACAGATCCGTGACTGGAGGTGAATATTTGATTGGTTCTGCATTCCGTCTATCATGTGTGTTTGTTTGCTTTTGTTGCCATAGGTGTGCCGGGTATGCTCACACGTGGGTCCCGGCTCACTGTGCCACTGGATTCATGCTGGCATAGCTGAGGAAGGGTGATACCCTGAAACCAGTTTCAGGATGCTTGTTTCCAGTCCTGGGAGGAGCTGGCCTGGAAGTTCGGGCTGGACTGTTACCATGAGGAGCAGGGTCAAGACTGATTTGCATATGGCTGGGTTTAAGCTGGGGTGGCATGGTGAGCAAAAGAATTGATGAATTAAACCCAGATCTGTGATTGGGGGTGAATGTTTGATTGGCTCTGTATTTCTTCCATCCTTTGTGTTTGTTTGCTTTTGTCACCATAAGTGCGCAGGGAATGCCCAGACGTGGGTCCCAGGTTCACTGTGGCTCTGGTTCCAAGCTAGCCTGGCTAATGAGGGGTGATATCCTGAAACTGGTCCCAGCATGCATGTTTCTGGTCCAGGGAGGACCTGGCTTACATTTCGGGCTGGACTGTACCCATAGAGAAGAGGGTCAAGACTGATTTGTATATGTTAGTGTTCAAACTGGGGTGACAATGTAAGCAAAACAATTGATGGATTAAACCCAGATCTGTGACTGGAGGTGAATGTTTAATTGGTTCTGCATTCCATCAGTCATTTGTGTTTGTTTGCTTTTGTTGCCATAAGTGCGCTGGGTGTGTCCAGACTTGTGTCCCCGGGCTCACTGTGCCACTGGACTCAAGCTAGTCTGGCTGATGAAGGGTGATGCCCTGAAACCGGTCCCAGGATGCTTGTTTTCGGTCTATGGAGGACCTGGCCTGGCAGTTCAGACTGAACTGTTCCCATGGGGAAACAGGGTTAAGATTGATTTGCATATGGTTAGGTTCAAACTGGGTTGGCACGGTAAGCAAAAGAACTGATGGATTGAACCCAGATCTGTGACTGGGGTGAATGTTTGATTCAATCTGCATTCTGTCCATCATTTGTGTTTGTTTGCTTTTGTTGCCATAAGTGCACTGAGTATGCCAGACGTGGGTCCCGGGCTCACTGTGTCACTGGATTCAAGCTAGCCTGGCTGATGAAGGATGATACCCTGAAACCGGTCCAGGATGTTTCTTTCTGGTCCCGAGAGGACCTGGTCTGGCAGTTCGGGCTTGACTGTTCCTATGGAGAACAGGGTCAAGACTGATTTGCAGATGGCTGGGTTCAAACTGGGGTGGCATGGTGAGAAAAATAATTGACGGATTAAACCCAAATCTTTGACTGGGGGTGAATTTCGATTGGTTCTGCATTCTGTTCATCATTTGTGTTTGTTTACTTTTAGAAGGTAGACATTTTCTTGCTTAAACTATTCTGTGACTCAGCCTGTTTGTGGATTCCCTGTCTGGGTCAGTTTGACAGTTGGTCTGTTTGTGAATCCCCTCTAGCCAGTGAGCCAAAGGGAGCTGGGGAGCTGGGGAGTAGGATGCATAATGTGGTGAGGCATCTGTGCTAGAGGAGGAGGGAGGAGTGGTCATTTACACCTGAATAGGCTGTGCCGGCCCTTTCACAATGCAGTCTTCAACCCCCTGGTGTGTGACTGGGGCCTGGCCTGGGCAAGGCAGGGTCTTGCAAACAAGAGAGACTTCCCTTTGAAGTTCAAAGTATTGGACCCGAAACCCCTGAAAAGTAGGTCATTTCTAGATTCAAAAGGAATCTCTGCCAAGGAGAAGAGCTGAAGAGCTGAGGAGAAGTGCTTCCCCTGCCTGTGACTGGGCTCTGTTGGGCTATCTTGCAGTTGCTGCTTCTGCCTGTGAAAGGGGACAAAGACTGGACTTTGCTGTGCCTTCCTGCTTGAGATGAATCTCCAAGAGCTTGAACTGAGCTTGCCTCCTGTTTTGAAGTTTCCGGGCCATCAAAGACTTCCTCTTCCAGCACCTGAACTCTCTGCTGAGACTCCTGCCCTGCCAAGTGGTGCCCTATCCAGTCCCTGGGCCCTTGAAAGGTGAAGTTGGCAGAACAATAGATGAAATCGACGCATAGAACGGCATGCGGGGACATTTTTGATGGACCACCTGCAATGTGGCTGATAAATGACCCGCTGCCAGCTTTGCAGCTGAAATCGATGCTCCCCACGCATTGCAGCTGGGTGGTCAACGCATAGCGGCTGATGAAACAATGCGCAACACTCGCTTGCGGCTGCTGATAACAACACAATCCCAATGCAGCATGGTTTTCTAACACTGTGTGATCAAATTTTCCATGCATTGTCCCTGGGTGTCAAAGTCATGCCTACTCTGTGCAGATCCAAGGTGCCCTGTCCAGAAATAATTGCATCGCTCTCTTGTGAGGGAGAAAAACAACACATTGCTGACCCGACAGGAGAAGGAATGACACACGACCTTCCTTGCGAGGAAGAAATCGACGCATCGCTGAATTTTTCGATACATGCTCGCCCATGCAGCTTTATTTTTGATGCAAACCAGGTACTTTGTGCAAAATCAACGTTTCCATTGTTTTTCTGTGGAGTAAGACTGGTATTCGTTTGAAAATTCATATTTTAACTGGTGTATGTTGGATTTTTGTCATTTTCGTCTTGTTTGATTCAGATAAATATTACCTATTTTCTAAACTGGTGTGGTGTCCATTTTGTAGTGTTTTCACTGTATTACTGTATGTTGATACAAATACTTTACACACTGCTTCTGAGTTAAGCCTGCCTGCTCATGCCAAGCTTCCAAGAGGATGAGTGGGGGTTATCCTGGTGAGTTTCTCCTTTGTCCTGACTAGAGTGAGGTTCCTTGCTTGGACAGGGGGTAACCTGACTGCCAAACAAAACCCCTTTTCTAGCAATGTGGAATGTGTCCCAAAGCATAAAACTCTTCCTTTGCATAGGCCAAATCTGTACGTTGGTGGAATCTGATGTAGCTGTCCAGGTGTTTCAACAATGCACACAGTACATACTTTAAACCAAACTGAACATAGGCTGAGAAATCCCTGCAGGAGGGGCCACTGGATTTTGAAAGGACCCAGTGGCCAGGAAGTGTAGCACTGATATGACTTGAATGATGGTAGGTATGCTATTGGGATTGCGAATGGCAGGCATCCGATCTAGCTCCAACTGATCAGAAAGATCGATGATTGCATGCCTATTCAGTTGATAGATCTGTATAATGTGTCTCTCCTCCATGGTGTCTAGGTCTACTACTGGGCGGTACACTGGAGGTTGTCTTCCTCTCCTCATGCCTGGGTACCTATGTGGGGAAAAAAGATTGTAGATTACTTTTACAATGTTCACACAATGGAAATGTTCAAATAGAAGTCACACAAATCTCCATATGATGTCAGATACAACCCATGACATGAGAAGTACAGCATATTGCTATGCATCCAATGACATTCCCCTTGGTTTACATTCCCTGACTTATGTAATGTACTAAACATGCATAATTATCTGCACATATTCTCCATTGTTGTCGCACATGGGATGTTGAGAATAGGTTATTCCTCTTTTACACAGACTTTACTTCTCACATGCACAATTAGACCACTAAACATGAAGGCAGAATTTACTAATAGTTTGCACAATACAGAGAAACGTCAATGGCCCAGATTCCATAACTTTTCCATATATACAATTTCCTCAAAATGGCAGCTGCCTGACCTACTGTAGTGGACATGAGGAAGTGACCTAACTCCACCGGCGGATGTTGTCATGGTGTAAGGCGGTCACAACTGCAGTGGACGTTGCCATTGGAACACATTGCTGCCTTTGGCAGACTTGGGCCAATGGCAATGTCCGCTGGTGGTGACGGTCATGTATGTGGTGGATGTGACAGCGTTCTCCTGAAGTATTGCCCACTCGACTCCTGATAATGCTGCCATCAAGACCTCCAATACCTAAGTTTCGGTGTACTGCCTCTGGTAGCTATCATGCAGGTGATATTTCCCCAGCCTTCACCCCAGAAGAGCTGGACAAGCTTGTAGGTCAGGTCCTACCCTTGCATAAACAGCTATATGGTACACCAGAGGAGCAGGTGAGTCCAATGGTATACCAAAGTGACAGGTGGAGTGTATGATGGTGAACATACAATGTGAGGTAGAGAGGGACTGGACAATCATGTTTTGGTGTATGGAAATGTATATATGTGCATAGGCACACATATAGTTGTGATACATGAAGGGAATACTTACTGTGAGTGAACTGTTTTAACCACTGTGTGGGATGCTGCATGTAGACATAAGTGTCTCCTTTGTTCTGTGTCATCCATGCAGGTAAACACACATAAAAAGAAGGGACTCTGATGTGTCATCACCAAGCCAGTGCGGACCCTGGGGTCCACAGCCAGCAGAGCACCCACTGTAGAAAGTGGTGGGAGGACCTGAGTCGATGGGCCTGGAAGACCGCAGAGGTCCAGCTGGGGATGTCCTCCCAACGAGGGAGGGGTTCCCGTCGGACCTTGATCCTCCCTAATGGCCCGCATTTTGGCAGTGACCTACCCTGGGGTGGATAGGCCTTTGAGGGCAGCACAGCAGCCACTAGGGGGTAAGTACTGACTGTACACATGTAGGTCCCTCTGCCAGTTCAGTGTATAATGTGTAAGTATGTGATCTGTGACAATGTGGTAAGTGCTAAAGGCCAAGGGTCCCCTAGGTACATCTAGGTGTACAGGGTAAACATTAACATACAGGTGTGGAGATTCTATTGTGTACAGGGATATAAATCTCAGCAATGTGAACCATATTGTATTGAAGCATGTAGTGATGCACATGTGAAAGTGTTGTATGTGTACTACTATACTGCTCAATATATAACCTGCTGGGTCATCCTTATCATCTACTGATCAATACTCCAGAAATGTGAGTTCAGACTATTTGTCCTAGTACATGGTATTGTGAAGGTAAATGCTTATCCTGCTATTCCCTTAACCAATGTACTGTGGGCATGCTATATAGGGCAGGACATCTCCTACATGGTACAATATACACTGTTTCTTGTGCCAACATTTAGTGCACATTGGTAATTCCTGCCATTTTCAAGCTTTCTGATCCATGTTTGGCGTACTTACTTTAGCTATTCTGAATCTGTTTAGATGGACCTTAGTATGGCTAAGCTCAAGTTTCACCGACTTCATGGTGTTGCTGGTTTTGTAGTTGGGATTCACATGTTGGTGGAATGGTATATGTTATCAGTAAATTTGCTGGACTCTAGGTGTATGTCTCAATCATGGTCACTTAAGAGGTTGCTTATGTCAGTGTAACTTTACTCCAAAGATGTTAGGTTATTCATGTTTGAAGTGCTGATAGTGATGTTGGGATTTTGCTATTGTTGATGTGAGGTTAATAATCATCAGTATCAGTAGAACTTTACATGGGCTTCATGCACATGACTGGTGTCTATTGTATTAAAAGTGTTGATATGGTCCCTGGGGTTCTCTGGGGGTTAATCCTGTGCACTGAGTAGGCCGCTATTGCTGTACATGACATTGTTTGCTATGTGAGAATTACTAAGATGAGTAGGTCCACGAAGTATGTATCAACCTTTGCAAAAGCACTATTGATACATGTTTTATTGAAATGGATTTAAAATCTATTATATTCCAACTTTGGATATGCCAAATGGAGTAGATGGATCTGTGGTTTTTGCCTTTGTGAATGTTATAGACACAGTTACAAGTTATGAATGTTATTTCTAAGCAACATGCTGTGTTGTAATTGGAATGTTATGGGGTAACTTTCATAGGACATGACATCTGGTAATGAACTGAGCAAGTGTAGATTTGGAGTAAGTATGAATGTGATATCAAAGTCAACACTAATTCCCATTAATGCTCTGTTTGGGACACACTTAATGTTGACAAATTATCTTGTGCAGGTATAGTTTGTGTTATAGCTGTAATGGTAGGATGGTGATGTAGTGTTCAGATAGTTGCCTTATGTTGTGTGTGAAATTGTTGTCATATAGGGTTGTGGAAAGTATGTTCTTTTGACATGATGCTTGCTTAAAATGGTTTCTACCTCGGGGTGTTTTACACATAGATGTAATGTTACTGTTGTGTATGGTATAATGTATGTGTATTTAAAGAATGTGATGACCCTACTTCTCTCTCGATTTCTTAGCATCAACATCAGCAGATGAAGGAGTCAGGGCACAACCCAATGGTGAAGCTGCTGGCCACGGGGCCCGAAGTCATGATGCCAAGGACACAGAGGGACCCACTGGCCCAGAGGGCGAGAGGAGTGCCACGGGGGGGACAGGATCCAGTTCTTTATCTTCAGAATCCTCTTCCAGTGGACACTTTCTGGCGGTGGAGGACTCATCTGGGATCGCCCTAGCACCATCTAAGTCCACCACCCCCTCACTACCACAGCCCTCCCTGTAGCTCCCACACCTAGTTGGCCATACCCACTCACACAAATGTGCACTGTGTGCATGTTACACAATTTTGAATTGGACTGGCCTATGGCCTTGGACATTTAATGAATTATCTGTTTTTGTAATTAATACATCTTTGGACCAACCAGTTTTTGGTTTTGACTTTACATAGTTGTCCTGCATTTCTTTTATTAGGGCAGATTTGTTCATGGCTGAGATTGTTTGGTTGTAAGTGGTACTTGTGCTACCTGTTTTATCTAGGCAGCATCTGAGGTTGTGTGCAGTGCTTTTGTCCCCCATTATGGGTGTGTGTTGTGTGATGGGCATGTGTATGTTGGGGACATGTTGTTGTCATGGTATTGAGTGGCGTTTATGTTGATGTGTTGGTTGCAGTATTGTGTGGCTTTGTGTGTTTTGACTGTGTGCGTGTGTGTGTTTGGTTCATGGTATGTCAGATACAATGTACTGTGTGTTTGCTGTGAATGTCAATTGCTGCGTTGTATAGTTGTGTGATTGTGTGTGTGTGTTCCCTGTTGGTAGTACTTTGTGTTGTATGTGTGATTTTTCACTGCATAGTGTCTATTGTGGGTGCTTGCCATGCATTGATGGTGTAGCAATTGTGTGTTGCTATGACGTGTTTGGTGTTGTGGGTTATTGTGTGTGACTGAACCAGTGCTGTGTTTCCTGGAGTCGGGTGTGTTTTTGACGTGTGTGTGTGATGGCCGTAGTGTGTGTACTGTGTATATGCAGGTGAGTATATGGCTGTCTATGAGTGTCTGTGTCAGTGTCAGGTTATGTGTGTGTGTCACCCTCACCCCTCGTTCCCGATGCTATGTTGTTTGAGAGCATGAACTTTGGCAATTTACAACAGTGACAGGTAAATGTGTGTACTTACGGTTGCCTTGTCATCTTCAGCGTTGAATCAGAACACTCTGGGTGAGTAGGAAAAGCGGAATGATGTGGAGTTCTGGTTCTGTGGCGGCTTCAGATGAATATGGCTTCCTGAAGGTGAGTGTCTCCTTTTATGCAATCCATTTCTTTCTGGACTTCCGTGGTGATGTGACCGCGGCAGAAACCTTGGCGGTGTACAACCTCTTAATCTGACCAGGGGAAACATAGTCTCTGCTGCCCTGCAAGTGGCTACCGTCATCTGCGGAAGCCAGACTGCTGTAGCAGTGCCAGCAGTACTTTGGCTGTATTCTGTTGGGAATACTGCCATGGTCATAATTTGGCAGTCTTCTCTGCCAGCCTGTTGGCTGTACAACCACCACTACCTATATGGCAGTCCTGAGATCACCAAACTTAGAATGAGGGCCTAAAGTCTGTTGCACGGCTGATGTATTTTAGGAGGCTGCTCGCCAAACTTTTTTGTTTAAAAAAAATACAGCCAAAGTGGCAGTTTGTTTCTGAGAAGCAAAAAACTAATAGCTCCCACACCCTGGAAGTTTTCTCCAAGGACTTGTGTTGTGGAGGGTAGTTTAGTCATTATCTTTTTTTCTGTTTGTGATGGTGACATAAAAAACGTGCTTTGTCAAAGCCAACAAGTTTCACATATGCAAAACCTATTAGCTGTGTCAATGTTTCTTTATATGCGGCATAACAGTTGAACTTCTGTGCAACATTGCTTAAACTAAAACAAAAATACTATGATGAATTAATGCTGGTAGCATCTTAGAGCTTTTTTTTACTTTAAGTCATGTTGCAAAGAAGCTCAACTGCTGTGAAACATGTAAAAGAAAACATTGACAAATCCAATAGGTTTTGCCTATTTGAAACCTATTGATGTTGCCTAAGCTTGTTTATTTCATTATTCTTTCTCTTCACCACCTTCTCTAATTTTCAACACATCTGTGCCTCTCTCAAACTGGAAATGAGTTCCCTGCAAAATGAAAAAAAAGTTAACAAGGCAAAGGAAAAAAGGCCTGAAGATAAAATACTGACAGTCCTGGGGATGCAAGGGGAATGGGCCATACATTTGGTGTAGACGGGCTACCAAACAGACTGGATGTGCTCCATCCCCACCAGCCTGTGGAATGAGTGCAACAGTCAGTCTGCACATCTGCCCTATGCCATGCATGGGGCTGAGATGGGGACTTGTTCTGTAGCACCTCTACTCTATAGAGCCCACATGTCTTTCACATGATCACCCCCTCCTGCAGTCTGCTACAAACATTAGGGATCTGACTGAGACAGAGAGGCCTCCAACCTAATTATGCAACAATGTGTGTAGTTTTACAGCTCCAAAAGTATAGCTCGAGATATCTAGGCACGTTAGAGTCAGGCATGAGGCATTATGTGAGGCGTAGAAAAAACAAAGAGAAAAAAGACAGAGAGCTTATGAAGAAGAGATGGACAAGATGAGGAGAAGAGAAAAACAAGCCCGCCATTGACAGAGGGACAAGTAGAAGAGGCAGGGCATGTGATCAAAGTAGGGACAGCAAGATGAGAGACAGGCTGCTAGGAACAGAGGAAGAGTATGAGGTGACAGAGCATGTGATGAAACCAGGGACAGAGAGATGAGAGACAGTCTGTTAGGACCAGAGGAAGAGTATGAGGAGACAGAGCAAGTGATAAAAGAATTAGACAGGGAGACGAGAGACCAAGCCCGCTAAAGATGGAGGAGGAGTATGAGGAGACAGATCATGTGATGAAAGGAGAGAGAGGGAGATGAGAGACAGAGCCCACTGCAAACAGAGAATGAGCATAAGGATATAGGCCATGTGCTGAAAGGAGGGACAGGGAGAAAATAGACTAAGCATGAAATGTATGAGAAGACAGAGTGCCTAAAAGGCTCTGCAAGATTCCACCTCACTCCACGAGCAGGCAGAGTCATGATAGGCTGCCCATTCAAACTGATTTGTGCCAGAAACGTGTTCCATGCTTCAAAGCCAACAGGACTACGTGGTCACATGCATGCATGGCCATTTATTTTTACCTATTCTGCACATGGTGCTGAGCCTATTTATTAGTCTAACTTAAATCTTTTTTCAGAGGTGGAGGTGGCCACACTCATTTTTTTTCTGTTGCGCTACATGCTTTCAGCAGATGGCAGGTGGTAGGCCTGGGAGTGGGTCTGGCCTGCTTGAGCATCCGCTGCAATGGGGGAGGGTGTTTATATGTTTGCATAGGAGAACTGGAGTCAGGCGCACCCAGCAGCAGTCATGCACCGCTGGGCTGACATTCTCAACTAGGAGCGGGACCTGCTGGATGTCCAGGTTGCGGGCTCTGTAATTAATTATTTAGTTGTTGTATCCTACAATGCTAATATATTTTTTCTCAAATGGCATACTACTTGTATTCAGAGGTAAGTTGAGTTTACGTAATGTTACAAATATTATGTGATCCAGTTTAAGTGAGACAGGTGCTTGTCGCTACCTAATTCTACTTGTCGCTGTAGGCACTTGTTTGGGCTGATTATGTAAGAAGTGCTTCAGACTCCTCTGTCATGTTCCTATGATGGTGGTGATAGTAGTATCAGTGAGCTATCATTCTCTGTGCCTTTCTTTTTATGTAGTTTGTATAGTCTCTAGCAATCTCCCAGTGATTTATAGTATGCATCGATGCATTAAAAAGGGAAACTGAGTTGGCCTATCAAATGAGGTTGAGAAGCAAAGATCATTCATTACAATGCATTAGTACTTCCATATGTATTTTAGGAAATTTGGAATAGAGTTTAGGTTTATATAATGATGAATAGAACAACTCAATATACAGTATATGATATCTGATTTAGAAAAGTACAATGTCAATATGATACTGGTTTTGCCTTTGCCTGTCAAGATATTTTCTGTGAGATTGACTGTACTACTAATCTATTTTTGTT
Organism: Pleurodeles waltl; assembly: GCF_031143425.1. Taxonomy (NCBI): domain Eukaryota; kingdom Metazoa; phylum Chordata; class Amphibia; order Caudata; family Salamandridae; genus Pleurodeles; species Pleurodeles waltl. Next base: position 1,019,876,449 of record NC_090448.1, read on the forward strand.
GTCTTCTTTATTGCTTGCATCAGCACCTAAGGGCAAGAAGAGCACATCAGATGGTCAGGCTGAGGCTGAGGCTGCCAGCAGTAGTGCCGCAGTGGGTAGAAGTACCAACGCTACTAGCAGTGCTGTGGCCACAGCTAATGGCTCTGCTGATCCCAGTAAGTCCTCACGTGTATATTATTTCTTAACTTTTACCTCTCCCCATTTAGAATATTTTTTCTTTTTCTTTTAATACTGTGATAGTTTTTTTTTAATTCTCTTTGTTATATTTATTGTTTGTTAATTCTTTTTGTCCATGCATTATCCTTTTTTCTATATTTCATGTTTCTGTAGCTGATTTCCTCATGACTGTACCAATGCTTCTTCTGCCTTGTTATTAATCTCTCTCACCCTATCTTATGTATCCTGTATACTGTTACTGTAAGACTAGGAGAATAGCTTTTGGGTACACTACGGTGAAGACTGCAGTCCCAAGCAAGCTATTCTACACTTGTTTGTTGAGAAGGCTTTCTTTTTCTTGCTCATGCTTAAACAGTAAAAAATGAGAGTGCCCATGGTCAGGGTGACCCCCTAATGTTGTTTTGTATTTATTATTAAGTATTTCTATGATGGTGCAGCATGGCAGGAAAGTGGTATGAGGATGGTACCATTGCATTAAACAACCAAAACCATATCTCCTTCATTGCACTTCAAATGACTCACAGTCATCATAGTTCTGTCCCTCCATTATGAAAACATTTTGTTTGGCTTGACTACCTGGCTTTACTAACATTGTCAACCAACACCATAAGCAAAGTGATATTTTCGATAGAAGGGAAGGTACTGCTGATCAAACTATAGTAATGTATTGCAGTTGTATTGTTAAAAAAAAGAGTGTCTGAGATCTGAAGTGTCTCATGTTTTTTCTAGCCACACAGACCACCAGTGTTGGGGCCAGCACCTGAAGCGGAGGTAGTTGGAGGGGGAATCCCAGCGGTGGCAGTGGTGATAAGTCAGATTACTTGGTTATTCACAATTACTAGTATACTCACTGTATTTGTTGAGCAAAGCAGATCCTACTCATCATAATTCATGACCTCTCTACCCATGGCATTTGGTAACCTCTGACCTACCTGCTGCATGCTTCAATTTGGTACTACAGTGTTGGCTGTACAGTGTGTATCTGCTTCAGTTAATGCAGCATTTACAGAGTTTTTAATGAAATATTGCAAACCAAAACAAAGACAAAGAGGGTTTCCCTTCCAACCCAGTGTCCAACCAGTCACTGGCTAGTACCTCACTCCTTTGTTCTTTCCTAAGTTCTGTCCCATCCTATCAAAACAAATGGAGAAATCCACTCTTGGCATGAGCAACATGTTTCTGGCCAAGTGGTTTATATATTTAATGGCTTCTATAATGCATTTACACCTGTTCAAATTTTCCCCTTTTGACATTCATCAACTTTCAACTACACTGACTGACTAAGTCAAAGCTTAGGTACATGATGGTCAGTAACACCCCACTATTCTATAGCAAAAGTTCTACCTACCCAGCCTTTTCATTCTAACTTACAGTGCAGAACAGTAAGTCAAGTTAAGCACATGTGTTTGAAATAATTTTTGTTTGAGGGCAAGGACAGGGGCTAAAGTGGGATTAAGTGCCTGTGATTTCATGTTTTGCAGATGTGATACTCTGAAATGAACATGACCAATAAAATCTATATATCCTGTTCCTGCACCTGTACTGCAGTGCATCATTTTTCCCACCATCGACTTATCATAGAAACAATAGCTATTATCCAAATTTGTTATACAAGACGTGTGTGATGTATATTATTCATGTCCTCTTTGGAGTCAGGGTACAATTGAAAGGCATTTGGAGAAGAGCAGGGCCATTGGAATTAAAGTAAAATAATTTCCATTGCAACTGCCTCCATTAGTTTAGCACAACAAAAATATGTGTACTTCATAGTGGATGATGCCTTACTCATTAATGAGAATTAAGTTCTCTTTTTCCACACAAAGTGCTTGTTTTTTTTTTTTTAGAAAATCCTTTACAAAATAACCCAAAACACTGCTTCTTTATTGTGGTTTACACTGCCTTAATTCCTTTTAGCCAGTCAGTGTCCTAATTTGAGGCATGTGTGGGTAAAATCATGTCCTTGTGACTCTCCTAATCACATAAAAAATTCCAATGGCTCTGGTGGACCAGCAATTTACTGCTACTGTGGCACTATATAATTTTAAAGTGCTTGCCCAGAGGGTTGTTTACAATTTGTCTTTCTAGATGTAGCTACTACTGCTGGTCCACCACAAGGCAGGAGATAACAGCCAGGCTGTGGCACCAGAGGCTGGACACCATCCAGAGGAAGAGTACCAATGGCTAGAGGAGGAAGAAGTGGAAGCAGATGCTTCGCCCCAGTTCCTCCAGCAAGTCCCCGCCCCTCCATCGTCCAGGTCATGTCGACACCAGTGCTGCCAGCAGCTAGCAGTCACCCTACCACCATTGCTGCCCCCATTAGACTGCTAGTTCCAACACAGCATGCTTTGTGCATAAGGGACAGCAACGAGAACTGCAGACCCTCATAGAAAATGCCCTCTTCTAAGCCCTTTTGAATTATGGTGGGAGGGTCTTTTGTTGTGGGTGGAGAGGGTGGGGATTGGGTAGGAACTTTTGTACTTTTTTTTTAGATATTGGTTGGGGATGGGGTGATTCATTTTGGGAGAAGGACTAGCCTGGTGGGTAGAGAGGGAGGGCTTTCTTCTTTTGAAACTGAAGTCGATCATGGGTTATTCTTATAACTTGTGCCTGGAATAGTTTTTTGTATTTTACTTTTACTCTCCAAGGTTGCCACAGCATGTTTCAGATTATCAAAATGTTCACAAGATAGTTATAGTTGATTCTACCCTTCTCCTACTACCCTCTGTAACTATATTGACCATTAGGGGTGTGTGCTGCCATTTTACATGTTGCCTACAACAATCTTGAAAAACATCTACCAGTTGAAGTTAGTTACTTGAAAACTAAACAACTTCACTCCACAGTTCTCTTACCTGCATAGATGAAGCAATAGCTGCTATCTCTCTCTCTTCTTTACTGCAGGGGTTCCCAAAGTGCCTTTTTAATGATGGTGGTAGCATGTTAAAAGGGAACTCATCACAAATGAGGTCACACTCTCACCTAGGTGAGATCCATCTATAGGATTAATCAAAGGGTTATCCATCACAGGAAACTAAATTCAAAGAAAAACACAGAGTTAGTTGGTTGTTCATTTATATCATAACCTTAGAAAGAACGAGCCCAAGCTACTACCAGCATGACACAATAATAAATACCAGATAATATAATATAAAGTAGCTGAAGTAAATAGAAGATCCCGGTGTGAGTTGGTGATGCATTTAAACACATTCGCCCCACCAAGTATGTGATCCATTTGGTATAAATTAAGTCACACATCACTTAATCACACAGCCTGGAATAGGAGAGTTTAGGGGTTGATGGATGGATGCGTGAGGGATTTTGGGGAAAGGTGTGAAAAGGACAAACACTGCACACCACAACAACAATATTCATCAAGGTGATGAGCAGCACATCATGATCACTCTGTTATGGAAGGAAATGAAGGAATGAGTACAACACAGTTCAGTTAAATGCAAAGACCCTTTAGACATCTCAGAGCCTGATTACGAGTTTGGACTGCCATGGTGGTGGTGGCAGTCTGACCTCCATAGGCATGGCGGTCGGAACACTCTATTATGATGCTAGTGGGCTCATAGAGGAAAGACCTCTGCAGTTCCACCGGCACCGCCAGGTAGGATAGACCACTGTGGTGAAGATGCAGAACCGGCCGGCAGAGCCAGTGTTCACTCTGGACACATTATGATGTTGCACACCGCCAATATGAATGTGGCAATCCAACAACCGCGTGCCGGCTAGGGGAAATGAAGAGCATAGAGAAAGGAACTCTCCTGCAGGCAGCGTTACATGTCCTGTGCTGCCATGGAGCCCATCACACACATCCTGCCACTGCTGCTGCTTATTGAAGGAGCCCAAAATCCACACTTCCATGGATGCAACTGACAGTAAGTAAGCACACCTTCCTGTGTGATTAATCTCAATAACAGATTTTTGTGCTGTCGTCGACATGATATGGGGCTCACGCTGCGGGCACCAAGTACATTTATCATTGTGTCCCGGGCCTGAGTCACTCACAATGAATGACACATTCACAGCTATCAAATGCCCACTTTGGGCAGGTCACTGACACTGCACCACCACACTCCACAATAACACATGTCTACCCATCTCAGGCACAGGAACAGTGAAGTGTACAGAACATTGTGTAACACAACGACAACACCACAACAAAATAACATCTACCAATTCAACTGACACACTCACATTCCTCACATGCCTTAGACTATTGTCAGATTAAAGACACATATGTATGGATGTAACAGGGAACACAAATACCCTTCCACAAAACAGCCCCAGAATGGATCCACACATCACCCTCATTGCAACACAATGGAAAGTCAATGGTATACACAATAGTTTGAGAGACAAGTATCTGAAGCTCACAATGCAAAACATACCTGCACAATAGGGATGGCAGCATCAGGGGCACTCATGGGAAGATACTGCACTTGGCACAGTTCACTTTGCACATGCCCCTAAAACGACATTTGCATAGGAACCAGCCCGTCATGTATCTCAGGGACAAGCAATAGTAGAGCCAATTGACATGCCTATCTGCATAATGTGTAAGTGCAAGTGAAGAAAGCATATAAAACAGCAACAGCATAGCCAAAATCTAGATGAAGTAGCTGCAAGGTACACACATCAAAATGGACACATTATTAGTCAAATACACGGGGAGGTAGCACAACTCAACACTCTCCATGTGTGAACAAACAAAATTCTAGCTTCCGCACATGAGGAAAATGTGCAATCCATATCTGGGGACAACTCTAACACCATACATGCTGACATTGGACAATACAAGATGAAATACTTACCTTAACAAACAGAACACAGTGCATTGACAACCCAATTGCATTAACAAACAAATATTCAAATAGTATTTGTATTTGTATTTGTATTTGTATTTGTAGAGTGCATTCCGGCCATAGCATCGAAGCGCTAACCAATGAGAGAAGCAGAGCAATGCAATAAAGATAGAACTGGGCAGGTTATGGGGCAAAGAGCCAGCTTTTACGATGTTTTCAATTTGACAAAAAAGATTCCAGCTTCCTACTATGTAAAGGAAAAGAATTCCACAACTTAGCTGCCGCAACAGAAAATTCCTTGTCTCCCCATTTGGCTTTCCTACAGCTGGGAACAAGGGCCTTGTAAAGGCTGGTTGATCTCAAATGGCGGCTAGGCGTATATCACCTCAGTGTGGAGAAAATATATTCAGATCCCTGGAAATGCAGACCCTTCTATGCAATACCAACAGCTTTAAAAGAAATATGCTTTCCAATTGGCAGCCAGTATAGCTGTCTGAGGCTCACACTTGCAGATGTCGCCCTTGGGAGACCCAGCACCAGGCGAGCTGCAGTGTTCTGTATGAGCTGTAGCTTGTGTGGAGAAACTTGATTAATATTCACCAATAATGCATTGCAATAATCGAGTCTGGACATAACTAAAGCAAGTACAACAGAAATCCTAAGATCCTTAGGGAGAAAGGGTAGAACTTTATTTAAGATTTTAATCATCCAGAAACAGGTTTAATGGTTTGATTAACTTGTGCAGTTTTGTGGCAAGCAGTATAAAGCTGGGCCTTTGTTTTTAAAAAAGTCTACTACCTTATCACAGAAGGCTTCGGAATTCTCTAAATCAGGAGAGGTAGCAGGAGAAGCAAGAGAATGGACCACCTTAAGGAGTTCCTTAGGTACATGAACTGCTTCCTTAATCTTAAGAAAGCTTTCCTAATAGCCTGTTTGTAATCATCAAGCAGTGCCTTGAGTTTAGCTCTCTCTTCCAAATCACGGTCTAATTTCCATTTACGCTTGTGGAGTCCATACACTCTTTGGCATTCTCTGAGCTTCTTAGTGTACCATGGAGTCGAGGCTCTCCTACTGACCGCCAATCTATCCTTCCTCATGGGGGCAATATCATCCACCGCCGCTCTTATCCCATTCTCATGTTTTTCGACCAAAGAGCTATACTGCTCACTTTCCTGTCCCAGTATTGTTTCAGAGGCTGCGAAAGAGCTTGCTCTGTAATTTTCCCCCAATTTCTAACCTTCTTGGCAGTAGGAGGTACAAGATTCGTCCCTCCCCTTCACCTTAAAGGACTGAAGATAATAGTCGGTCCAATCAAGGGCTTGATTCTCCATAAAAGTGCAATTGTCATGTCAGGAAAATATACCATCCAAGGTATGTCCTGCCAGGTGGATAGCCGACGTGACCCCAGGTGGGTAGCCAACGTGACCCCTAAATCCCAATCAAAGTTGGTCATAATATCCAATAAGGTACTTGTATCCCTATCCATCTTGTCCTCCAAGTGAAAGTTGAAACCACCTAGAACAAAACATTTGGAGGCTTTTATTCAAGGTTTCATAAGAAGTGGCCAGTGCTGTACAAAAGAACTCTGGGGGCCAGGGGGTTGATAAATCAAGAGGCCCTCTACACAGATGAAGTTCCTATGGTGTATGTTAAAAAAAGGCCCCTTCACATATTTCTGGGCTGCTATAAATAGGTTCTATTGAGCAATGGAATGTACTCCTGTAAATCACTGCCAGACCACCTCCCCTCCTATCAGGCCTATAAAGCCTGGTGGACTGATAGCCTTTGGGGGTGGCTATAGCAAAGTCAAGACCAGAATCTTCCCTGGCCCAGGTATCCATTAGAAACAGGCAATCCAGTGCCATAGCTTCAATGGTATCACCGATTTCTACACTGTGTTTAATTAGGGATCACACATTAAACAGTCCACATTTCAGCTCACCTGATATACTAGTCCCTAAATCAGCAAAAATAGTAGAGTATCTCTGGGCCCAGAACAGGCTCCTTTTTTAGGCAAATCTGCCCATGCTCCCAAGAGCAATTAGCACAACTCCAGCCCCCCAGCTGATCCAGCTTGACCTGCTCCTTACCCTTACAACTTACCTGTGAGGCTAGATCCACCAAAAATTGTCTGGAATACTGAAGGCGAGGGCCATTGTGGTCTGACTAGATATCCTTCCCAGGCCTCGGACCTGGGAGCGCACAGGTGGTCTTGCATTAGGTGTGCCAGCAGCGTGTCTGCTCCGTGCCCATGGCCCGATAGATTTAAATACCGAAGGGCGTTCCATGCAGAAGACCCAGTCCCTGGGGTGACTAGACTGCCAAACTGCAATGAAAGTTCACGGGCACTTAAAAAGGCCACCACGGAACACAGGGTGGGCTCTAACAGGCCCTTTCCAGCCTCAGCAAATAGAAATAAAACAATGCAAAAACACTTTTAAACAGCACGCTTCCTGGTACTTTAATTAGGAAGTAAGTGAAATACATTTTTTAAATCATGTAAACATGTAAAATCAAACCCATAATCCCATAACGCGAAGTAGTGAGTTCTACTCAAAGCTAGCGAGCCCGTGGCCCGATCAATTTAAATACCAAAGAAGGATCCAGGCTGCGTCAAGAAGAGTCAGTCCCTGGGATGACTATCCCGCCCAACTACAATGAGAGTTCATGGGGCAATTAAGATGACCGCTGTAGAACACAGGGTGGGCTCTAACAGGCCCTTTCTTTCAAGCCCCAGCAAACAGAAACAAAACACAAAAACGCCTTTAAAACAGCGTGCATCCCAGTCCTTTAGTTAGGAAGTAATTGAAATACAATTAAAAAAATTATGTGAAACATGTAAAACCAAACCCATAATCCTATTAAGCAATGCAGTGCTCTCTACACATAGCTAACATGCCTGCAGTCTGATTGGTTTAAATACTGAAAGCTGTCCCTGGGGCGAATAGACCGCACAACTGCAATGAAATTTCACAGTGCACTTAAGATGGGCACCGTTGTATACGGGGTGTGCTCTAACAGGCGCTTTCAAACACCAGCAAACAGAAGTAAAACAATGCTAAAACACCTTTAAAATAGCACATGTCCGGTACTTTAATTAGGAAGTAATTAAAGTACCATTTTAAAAATTATGTGAAACATGTAAAACAAAACCCATATTCCCATACAGTAAAGCGGTGTACTCTACTCACAATGAACATCAACCCTTGTCCAGGGTGATACCAGCACTGCCTACAAAGCCAGATATTGCAAACAACAGCAAATGGATCAGGAATCAGGGTGAAACACACAACTGTAGGCGTACAACACAAATTACATAGGAACAACATGACGGTAAAAAGGTAATTGCAGGACAAATGTGTATCCAAAAAAATAACAACTTGTGTTTATGGGATCTAAATGCTTAAGAGCAAAGGCCATTGGCCAGTCCATATATGCCCATGCACATTACTGTGCCTAAACTTGACTACAATTACTGTCAGGGAACCTCCACAAGAAGGGGCATCAAGTGGATAGGCAGGCACCTCAGAGATCATCCTTGGGTGGAGTGGGGTCGGATTTGGGATGGGTGGGTTTGGGCAGGGTTTGGGGGACACTTCACTGGAGGGGTGGGCTTCTTCTTGGGGGAGAAGTATGGGTGACTGCAGGGGGCAGCTGTGTCAGGGGAGGAGTTGAATGTGGAAGGGATGTGTTGGGATGCGGGTGGGGGCCTCGGGTTTGGGAGGGAGTTTGAAGGTAACAGGGGACAGTTCAAGTTTGAAAAGGAAACTCGCTTTGGGAAAATAGGTAGTGTCATCAGAAGGGGTTGGTAATTTGGAGGTTGAGGGAGTGGTCGTTGTGTGTGTGGGTGTAGATGACTTGGGTGTGTGTATGTGTGAGGTATGCTTCTGTTTGGCTGGTGTTTGTTGCATGTGTGAGTGTGGATGTTTGCGTGTCTTGGGCGCTGGAAGGTGGAGGTGCTGGGTGATGTGGGAGTGGTGAATGTGTGTGTATCTGTTAGGCTTGTGTCTGTGGGTATGCTGGATGTGGTGGATGTGTCTGTGTGTTGAGGTGGTACCTGCAGGTATGATTGATGTGGTAGATGTACCTGTGAGTGTTGTGATGGAGTCTGGTGGTATGGTGTCTGAGGTGTGCAGTTCAGTTGGTTCCGAGCTTTTGTCTGGGTGTATGGTGGGTGTGGTGGATGTGTCACTGGGTAATGTGCTAGTATCTGTGGGTATGCTGTATATGGTGTGTGGGTCAGTGGTAGTGGGATGGCTGAGGTGGTGTCTGTGGGTGAATATTGAGTGCCTGCGTGGTGTTTATGTTGATGCGTGCTGCTTGTGTGTGTTGAGGGGGGTGCGTACCAATGTGTCTGTGTGCTTGGGACAGATAGAGGAATAGTGAATTTGGATTGAGAAGAGTGAGGTGAAGGGGTGAGGAATGTGGGGACTGGCTAGCTGCTGTCACTGCAGAGGCCAGAGCCTAAAAAGATCTCTATAGGCTAGACATGTCACTATGAATGACTTTCAGGAAAACATTGGTCTGCTGAAGAAGGCTTGCCAACCTCTGGATGACATTCACATTGACAGTCTGCCCCACACATATACTCCTCAGGAGGTCAATAGCGTCGTCACTAAAGGCAAATCAGGGGTAACAGGGGCTGGGGCTGAGGTGCCTGGGGCAAACAAGATGCCCCCTTGGGTGAGGGGGCATGGCCGACTGGGTGAGGAGGAACAGTGGGTGGGGAATAGAATAGGCGGTGGCAAACAAGGGTGGTACAGGAGCAGGTCCTGATGGGTCCGCCAGCACTAGGTAGTGGCCACTGGATGTAGAATCCGATGATGACATGTTTGTCTCCTCCATGGCACTACCCTCACCCTCTGGTTTACTAGGTCCCTCTGTGTCGGTGGTGTAATGACTGGAGGTACCATGGCCAATGCTTACCCATTTGGTGGGCCCTGTCTCCTTCACTTGGCTGTGCTGATGCTGCTAATACAAGGAGGAAAAGAATCACCACATGTTCCTGGTCACACTTGAACAACAGCTGTGTATAGCAAACATTACCATGACGCCAAGTAGGCCACAGCAACATACTACATCAAAGTGTCTCCTACATGTACCATACCATATGCATGAATGCCACATGAACTGTCAACAGTTGCCCACAGGACAATTAGGATCTAAGACAACTACAATTGCATGGGTGAAGTTGTGCAATCACAGTAACCATTGAACAAGAAGGAGACCCCCTTCAATGCTTTGCCTCATGGAGCATATCTCAGTTACCTGTTGTCATACAATAGTATGCCAATGAAACGTTCATTCCTCACAGATCCCACACAAGGTCATACAGACATCTATTTGTCACATACAGAATAACAATAAGAAATGGTGCTCCAAAATCCTGTCATGTTGCTGACAGCAGTAAAGTAACCTGAAGAAGGTGATATGGAAATGCTCATGTCATACTGGAAAGATATCAACAATGCACACTTAAACATATGTAATTTGTCCTAATGGAGTCATGAAAGTAGTACCAATGTTGCTCAGATATACTAAACATTTGGCATGGAAATGTACACTGTGGGAAAAATGTGCAACATGTCAGGGAGATATATCTCTAAAATCCACAACACAATGAATCAGCAAGCCCCAAGGAAATCTCTACTGTCAGGCACCCCTTACAATTACATACTCTGATTGCATCAGTAGAAGCCATTAGTCCTTTGTATGTGGGAGATGCCCAGAACTTTCCAGGTATTTGTAGATAGCCCTCAACATGTTCCCCTGTGGGAAGCTACATCACTGTCTCCATGTTATTCCTGCAAACCAAGATATCCTTGGATAAATGGTTGTTCCCAATCACATGTGATTACAACATAATTGCAAGTCACTCCATGATGCATTCCAACAGCCAGGTAGCAAGCCTTCCTCGCTGCACATGTGCAGTGCACATTTCCACATGATGCCACATGGACAGCATGGACATCACATTGTAAGTTAAAACTCTAGCCTCACCTGTCATGTCCCTCATTGCCACTGCAGTTGTACATGCCAAATGACATGCAATGATGGGTGAGGGTATGTGTGAGTCACTAATCAATAGTAACACACTCCTGTCTGTGGCACCACATGAAATGTAGCCCCACTGCATATGTCCAATTCCAAACACAAGTTGGCCTGCACATATATGTGAGGGAATACATCAATTATCTCATGAACATAGGTAAACCATGCATGAAACAGTAGTGTACACATTTTATCAAAAGAGAAAGTGACACACGCTAACATGTTGACACAAGGAATGTTGGCAACAGTGATGGCACATAAATCATGTCAATGTAGATTCCCCACTTACCAAGGGAAAGTTTTGATCTGTAGCGGCACCCAAGGTACAATGTCTGCTCTTTCACATGTTTGATGGCCATCTTCACATGACAGACATAGTGAGGCTACCAGTTGGAGCCAGATCTGACGTCAGTTAACAGTAATCCATACTGTATACCACTCATTGTACAAGTCATGTCAGTATTGTACTTCTTGGCCACAGGGTCCTTCCAACATACAAACATAGAGGCACATGCTAAAGTAAATTGGTGTACATCTTCTGTTAATGATTTATAGTCCATATAGAAATATCTTGATCATGTAAAGATGAAACATCAAAGTCCAAAACACATTGGTGGTCAATACAACCCTGCCGGTCGGTGTTAAAGCGGCGGTAAGACCGCCAACAGGCCGGCGGTAAAAAAATAGCAATTACGACCATGGCCGAAACCGCCAACAAAGACAGCCACTTTAACACTCAGACCTCCACGGCGGTACAAACAAACAGCGCGGCGGTCACCGCCAACAGACAGGTGGGAGACAATGTACCGACCACACTATTATGACAGGCCAATCCGCCACCTTTATCGGGGTGGATTCACCGCGGATAAAAACACGGCAGAAACAGGAATTTCAAAGGGAAAACGCTGACCTCTACACACTCCACGAGGACACCATGGAACCGGAACTCCAAATTCTCCCTGCGATAGTCTTCCTGCTCCTCTACTAGGAGCACGAACGCCGGCGGCAAAGACTACGGTGAGTACAGCACCTACGACACAGAGGAGGGGGGAGGCAAAAAACAGGGACACACACACGCAACACCCCCACCCTCACCCACCACAACACATACACTAATGCATATCAGTACATCACAGTTACACCCCCCAAACCCCACGGAAGAATGCAAAGACCAAAGAAAATGAGTGTAACATCAGAATATATTAAAAACCAGTAGGCAGAAATATATATATACACAATGTACAAAATAAATACCAGGCATAGTAGTCCAGGCACTGCACAAAGAAAGTCCGTGGAACACTCGGACCACACGGTATGGGCGAGGCCCACAAAAGATTCCCGACCATGACGGAGAGAACACTGCAGGGGCATCAGACAGCAAGAAAACAGGCACCTCAGGGGGAGGGAAGGGGGGGCACCTCAGCCGCTTGAGTGCACAATGCCAAATCCACGAGGGGGCCACATGCCCACTGTTACATCCTGGGGAGTGCGAAGCCACAGACTCTCAAGTCTATACAGTGGGTGGGTTGCCCACTGTTCAATCCTGGGGAGTGCAAAGCCACAGTCTCACAAGTCTCTACAGTGGGTGGCTTGACCACTGTTCCATCCTGGGGAGTGGAAAGATACAGTCTCTCAAGTCTATACAGTGGGTGGGTTGCCCACTGTTCAATCCTGGGGAGTGCAAAGCCACAGTCTCTCAAGTCTCTACAGTGGGTGTGTTGCCCACTGTTCAATCCTGGGGAGTGCAAAGCCACAGTCTCACAAGTCTCTACAGTGGGTGGCTTGACCACTGTTCAATCCTGGGGAGTGCAAAGCCACAGTCTCTCAAGTCTCTACAGTAGGTGGCTTGCCCACTGTTCAATCCTGGGGAGTGCAAAGCCACAGTCTCTCAAGTGGATGACAGCCTCCACTGGTTCTGGAGGGGGACTGGTGCCCAGAGTGTTTCATCCTGTGATGGACAGAGGTAGTGGATGGATCTCTCCACTGGATCTGGAGGGGGACTGGTGCCCAGAGTGCTTCATCCTTTGAAGGACAGAGGTAGTGGATGACAGTCTCCACTGGTTCTGGAGGGGGACTGGTGCCCAGAGTGCTTCATCCTGTGAAAGACAGAGGTAGTGGATGGATCTCTCCACTGGTTCTGGAGGGGGACTGGTGCCCAGAGTGCTTCATCCTGTGAAGGACAGAGGTAGTGGATGACAGTCTCCACTGGTTCTGGAGGGGAACTGGTGCCCAGAGTGCTTCATTCTGTGAAGGACAGAGGTAGTGGATGGATCTCTCCACTTGTTCTGGAGGGCGACTGGTGCCCAGAGTGCTTCATCCTGTGAAGGACAGAGGTAGTGGATGACAGTCTCCACTGGTTCTGGAGGGGGACTGGTGCCCAGAGTGCTTCATCCTGTGAAGGACAGAGGTAGTGGATGGATCTCTCCACTGGTTCTGGAGGGGGACGGGTGCCCAGAGTGCATCACTCACCCCGTGACGGACCCAGTTGCGTCAGTGCCCCTGCCGCTCATGGGCTAGCGGTGCTTCAGATGGCGGTGCCCTGTTCAGCGGTGCTTGTGATGGCGGTGCCCTGTTCAGCGGTGCTCCAGATGGAGGTCTACATTGCAGGGACTGCTGGCGGTCTTTCATGGCCCAGCGGGGCTTGTGCTGTCGGTCCTTCATGGCCCAGCGTGGCTTGTGCTGGCGGTCCTTCATGGCCCAGCGGGGCTTGTGCTGGCGGTCCTTCATGGCCCAGTGGGGCTTGTGCTGGAGGTCCTCCATGGCCCAGCGGGGTTGGGCTGGCGGTCCTTCATGGCCCAGCGGGGTTGGTACTGGCGGTCCTCCATGGCCCAGCGGGGCTTGTGCTGGCGGTCATTCATGGCCCAGCGGGGCTGGTGCTGGCGGTGGCCTCCTGGGCAGCTGGGCTGGTGCTGGCGGTGGCCTCCTGGGCAGCTGGGCTGGAGCTGGCGGTGGCCTCCTGGGCAGCTGGGCTGGGGCTGGCGGTGGACTCCTGGGCAGCTGGGCTGGGGCTGGCGGTGGACTCCTGGGCAGCGGGGATGATGGCGGTCTTCTCCGCCGTGCTGCTCTTCCCAGACTTGCCGGGTTTCTTGTGGCCCTTACCCACCTTGGAAGGTGTCACAGCTGACTCCACACTCCCAACGGGACCCCTGGGAGCGGATTTGGTGGCTGGAGTCTTCCCCCTCTCCCGCAGGGCACTGGCCAACTTCTGATGCTTCACAGGTGGGGGACTGTCTGTGCTGTGGCTCCATGCCACACTGGCTGTCCTGGTGGCAGGTGCACTCCACATACCGGTGACTACAGGCACTACTGGTCCCGGAGATGTTGTGGCTGAGGTGCAACTTCCGGACCTATGAGATGGACGGGGTGGGGGAGGTGGGGGAAAAAGGTCAAGAGTGGACAGGAAAAGTTTTTGGGACACACTGGGATGGGTACCTGGAGGGGGTTTGGGAGTGGAGGAAGAGGTGGTTGTAGTAGGAGGTGTACGTTTGGTGACTTTGGGTGAAGGTGCATGGGCTGGAGGCTGTCGTGATGTGGATGGCTGTTGGGTGGGTGTTTGCCTGCGTTTGTGTATCTTGGGAGGGGGCGTCACAGACACACTGGGAGAGGACATAGGGGACGTGTGAATGGTAGTGGGGGTGGTGACTGCACGTGAGCGGGGTGTGCTGGTGGGTGTGCTGGTGAGGGAGGTAGTGGCTGTAGAGGTAGTGTATGCAGGTGTGAGTGTAGACGAGACTGGGAGGGAGGAGGGAGCAGACGAGGAGGGGGACACAGTGGAGGCAGTGGATGTTGGCGTGTCTGCACGTGTGTGTTGCTTGCATGAGTGCCTGTGGGATGTGTGATGCTTATGTTTGCCTGAGCTTCCCTTGTGTGTTGAGGTGTGTGCAGGCCGGTCTGATGGTGTGCTTGGGAGAGGCAGAGGTACAGAGGATTGGGTCTGGGTGGAGCAAGTTGTAGGGGGTGGCTAGAGATGGGTATAATGGCTGCAATCAGTGCTGAGGCCAGAGTCTGAAAAGCTCGGTGAAGGGCTGCCTGACCAGAATGAATGCCCTCCAGGAATGCATTGGTTTGTTGCAACTGCCTTTCTACACCCTGGATGGCATTCAAAATGGTAGACTGCCCAACAGTGAGGGACCTGAGGAGGTCAATGGCCTCCTCACTGAGGGCAGCAGGGGCGACTGGGGCAGTGCCTGAGGTGCCTGGGGCGAAGGTGATGCCCACCCTCCTGGGTGAGCGGGCACGGGGCAAAGGCTGAGGGGCTGCTGGGAGGGCGGTGCTGGTAGGGGGGGTGGCGGCTGTACCCGCAGATGCGGGGGCACAGATGTTGCCGCCACCACATGGGAGCTCCCATCAGAGGACGAGTCCATGTCGCTGGTCTCAGCTCCTGTTCCCGCCGTGGAGCTCCCCTCGCCCTCCGTCACACTGGTGAATTCCGAGTCCATAGTCTCGCCCTCGAGGGCCATGTGGGATGCAGCTCCTTCGTGCTCCGGTGCCACTGCTCCTCCGCCTGATGATGCTAATGCACACAAGAACAGGGAGACCACAAAAAGGGGGGGGGGGACAACAGAAGAAAGGCATGTTGAGTGCATGGATTACCGCTACCGTTGGCGGACACGACAGACACAGAAGCCCCCTGCACTACGCCGCACTCTTGGGCTCCACTGTTCTATTCCTGGGAAATGGCCTACAAGGCTATGGACGACATCTGCACATATAGATGACACAAGGGCCAGAATAGCTGTACTTGGCACTCTACAGAGGTGGGGTGCCACATGGCCTGCCTTATGGAGGGGCCTTGCCTATGGAACTCACCCTGGCCTAGGGAAACCCACAGCCCTCCTCCCCCACCCAGACACCTCCACTGCGCGCAAAGTCATCAGAATGAGAGTGTACTCACCCCTTTGTGGCTGCTGTGATGCCCTCAAGCGCCCATCCAACTCCAGGTAGTCCACCGCCAGGATCCTGAACATCAGGGGGGTCATGGTGCGACGGGCATCCCTTCCACGTTGGGAGGCCATCCCAAGCTGAGCCTCCGCCGTCTTCTTGCTCCAGCGGCGAATGTACTTCCATCTTTTACGGCAGTGGGTGCTCCGTCTGTGGTAGACCCCCAGGGTCCGGACGTCCTTGGCGATGGCACGCGAAATATCTTTCTTCTGGTGGGTGCTGACCTACATGAAATGTACAGAGGAAAAAGAAAAGTCATTACCAACGGCATGTTCAATGTGATTGGCCCCCATCCCTACCCTTGCCATGTGGCACATGCATTCACCGTCTTTCATGCACGCAGCACTCTGCCACCTTCCTTCTTACATCCAGCCCTCTCCAAACAGGCATAGCCCATACAACATGCTCCCTGTGTACTTACCTGTTTGTCTGGAGGACCGTAGATAGGTTGTACTGGGGGGGGGGACCCCGTCCACAAGTTTCTCCAACTCCTCCGATGTGAAGGCAGGGGCCCTTTCCCCAGACGCACGAGCCATTGTCTCTTCCAGACCGAGGTCACAGCAGCACTTGCAGTGTAGGTCCTCTCCTGTCGAAGATCAGGTATCGAGTGATTGAACAAATAGAAAATGGCAGTCACGTCCGCGGCGGTGCGTACCGTCACCGCCGGCGTACATCGTTATTGGTTCCTGGGACCCATAGGGTCCAATATTAACCAATGCATCATTGCGCCGCGGTCTTCGAATGCCTACTGCAACGGTGTACAACGCCAGCGCAGTTACCTCACATCCCATTGTCTCACTTTACAGGTCAGGCAGCCGCCATTTCAGGGGCCCACATGGCTTCATTTCCAACTGTGTCACTCATACCTAGGCCTAGACTTAACACACATACAGGCCACCTTTTGTGTATGATAGGTGTTCTGTGTAAACTATGGGTACGTACCTCTGAGTTGGTTGACTCTGTGCTTGCTGTTATCCTTCATAGGCACCGTCCGCTGGTACATGTTAGGAGATGGCGGCATCCTCCGGTGTACCGACCGTTGGTGGACCTGTCGACAATGGAGGAGCGACATTTGATTATCACCTACAGGCTTGACCGTGCCACAATCCGGGAACTGTGTACCCAGTTGGACCCAGACCTGATGTCAGCAATCCACCATCCCACAGGAATCCCCCCTCAAGTGCAGGTGCTGTCAGTGCTCCATTTCCTTGCAAGTGGCTCTTTTCAAACAACTGTGGCCATGGCATCAGGGATGTCCCAGCCTATGTTTTCCAACGTATCGTCCAGAGTGTTGTCTGCCCTTCTGAAACACATGCGGAGCTACATCGTTTTCCCTCAGGTGGAGGATTTGCCTACAGTGAAAGGTGATTTCTATGCCCAGGGACATATCACCAACATCATAGGTGCCATTGATGGGACCCATGTGGCTTTGGTCTCCCCCCCACAGGAGTGAACAGGTGTACAGAAACCGGAAGAGTTATCATTCTATGAATGTACAGATGGTATGTTTGGCAGACCAGTACATCTCCCATGTGAATGCCATGTTCCCTGGCTTAGTGCACGACGCCTAGATCCTGCGGAATAGCAGCATCCCTTATTTGATGGGTCAACTCCAGAGGCACCGTGTGTGGCTATTAGGTGAGCTCCTGGAAGCAAGTTGTTGTGAATGGTTGTCTGGGTCTGGGGTTATCCCTACAGGTTAGTGTGTGTCTAACAGTTGTCCCTCGCCATTTGCAGGTGACTCTGGTTACCCCAACCTGTCATGGCTACTGACCCCAGTGAGGAATCCCAGGACAAGGGCAGAGGAACGCTACAATGAGGCCCATGGGCGAACTAGGAGGGTGATTGAGCGGACCTTCAGCCTCCTGAAGGCCAGGTTCCAGTGCCTCCATATGACAGGCGGATCCCTATTCTACTCACCAAAGAAGGTGTGCCAGATCATCGTGGCCTGCTGTATGCTTCACAACTTGGCTTTGCGACGCCAGGTGCCTTTTCTACAGGAGGATGGTCCAGATGGCGGTGTTGTGGCAGCTGTGGAGCCTGTGGACAGTGATGAGGAGGAAGCAGAGGAAGAAGACATGCACAACAGGGACTCAGTGATCCTGCAATATTTCCAGTGAGACACAGGTAGGAATCCAAACCTGCCTACTCCATGTACTTTGACACTACTACCTCTCTCCTGTCTGTCGTTTTTACCCAGTGTATGGTCACTGAGTTGTCACTTTCCCTTACGATTTCACAGATGTGGGTCCCACTGTGTGACATCTGCTTAGATTCCTCATGGACTAGATCTGTGTGACATAGGTATGTTGACATTACTATTTAAAAAACATTTTAGCACTGTAATTGCTAATACACTATTTCGAAATCAGAGACAGACTCCAGATCGTTTTGTGCTTTAGGTGTGTTTATTTAAATGCTCAATATTGGGGGGGGGTAGTGAAATGGTGAGGGGTGATGGGGGAGGAGTGTCCATGGCAGAGTCCAGTCTATTAGTCTCACAGGTGCATTGCCCATATGGGCATAGGAAGTGGAGCTGGGGCAGTTTAATTGTGGACAGGGTGACAAAGTGGGACAGTAGGAAGACAACCAGGGTGGTCTCATTTCTTGGTGGGGGTCTTGGCATCGTGCTCTGTCTTTGTCCTGGATCTCAGGGACCTTTTGAGGGGTGGTTCTCCCTCTGCAGGGGGTGGGGTGCTGGTGTGGTGGTCCTGTGGCGGGGCATCCTGTCCACAAGCGCCGGCGGAGGTGGTGGGCAGTTCATCATCCATGCTAGTGTCAGGGGCCCCTTGTAGTGCCACAGTGTCCCTCCTGGTGTTGAGTACTTCCTTCAGCACCCCTACGATGGTGCCCAGGGTGGAGCTGATGTTTCTGAGTTCCTCCCTGAAGCCCATATACTTTTCCTCCTGCATGCGCTGGGTCTCCTGAAACTTGGACAGTACCGTTGCCATCGTCTTCTGGGAGTGGTGGTAGGCTCCCATGATGGAGGAGAGGGACTCGTGGAGAGTGGGTTCCCTTGGCCTGTCCGCCCCCTGTCGCACAGCAGCCCTCCCAGTTCCCCTGTGTTCTGGGCCTCCGTTCCCTGGACCGTGTGCCCACTACCACTGCCTCCAGGTCCCTGTTGTTGTTTGGGTGGTGGGTTATCCTGGGTTCCCTGTAATGGTGGACACACTGCTGATTGACATGTCCTGGGGACGGAGGTATGGGCCCGCTGGGTGGGTGCTGTGCTGTGTTTCCAGAGGGGGGAAGGTCTGTGGTGGCCTGTGCCTGTGTGAGGGGAACCGACTGTCCAGAGGTCCCCGATGGTCCGGGCTGGTCATCTAGATCCAGTTGGACAGAGGTGCTGTCATCACTGTGGGCCTCTTCTGTTGGTGGTGTGGACATGTGTGGACCCTCCTGTCCGGTGACATTGGGTAGGGGTCCTGCAGGGGTATAAAAGGATGTTTATTAAATCTGTGTGTGTAATGGTGTGCAATGGGTGGGTGACCGTGTACCCCAGTGGTTGCATTCCTGTGTGGGAGCTTCTGTGATGATGGTTTAGGGGGGTGTATGGGTATGTGCAGTGGGCAGTGGGTAAGCTTTGGTGATGGGCGTCCATGCTTTGTTGTTGCATGTAGTGCTTGGTGTTGGGATGTGTGGTTTGTGATGTTGGGACATATGTGAGGAGTTGGGGTGCTGGGGGTGAGGGTGAGGGTGGGGGTATGTGATAGCATGCAGGTAGGGTGGGGATGTAATAGTAAAGCTTTGACTTACCAGAGTCCAGTCCTCCACCTACTCCTGTGAGGCCCTCAGGATGCAGAATCGCCAAGACCTGCTCCTCCCATGTTGTTAGTTGTGGGTGAGGAGGTGGGGGTCCGCCGCCAGTCTGCTGAACCACCAGGTGGTATCTTGAGACCACGGAACGCACCTTCCCCCATAGGTCGTTCCACCTCTTCCTGATGTCCTCCCGATTTCTTGGGTGCTGTCCCACTGCGTTGACCCTGTCCACTATTCTTCGCCATAGCTCCATCTTCCTAGCTATAGAGGTGTGCTGCACCTGTGATCCGAATAGCTGTGGCTCTACCCGGACGATTTCCTCCACCATGACCCTGAGCTCCTCCTCCGAGAACCTGGGGTGTCTTTGGCATGCCATGGGGTGGTGTAGGTGATATGTGTGGTGGAGTGTGTGGTGATAAGTGTGGTGATACGTAGTGGTGTGTTGTGTTAAGTACGTGGAAGTTGTGTGGGTGATGGTGTTGTGTGCCTGTGGATGCTGTTGTTCTTGCTGGTGGTGTCTCTCTCTGGCCTTCTTTTGGAATTTTTTGTTGTGGGGGTTTGTGGGTGATGTGAGTGTGTGTTTTATATTGTATTGGGTGTGTGGGAGTGGTGTGTGTATGTGTATCAGGTGTGTGTATTTCGATTTGTCCAATGTGGATGTGTTTTGTAAATGTGTGTGTATTTTGAGCGCGGTGGATTCGTGTGTCATGATAGTGTGGGCGTATTTCTGTTGGCGTGACGGTGGAGGTTTTGTTTTCACCAGTTTATCACTAACCTTTGGTGTGGCGGACTTATGTGGGTGTCTGACTTTTGGCAGATTCCGCGATGTGGGTCATAATAGCTATGGCGGATTTCCGCGGCCGCAGCGGTGTGTTGGCGGTCTTCTGCACGGCACTAAGCAGCTTTTACCACCAATGTTGTAATGAGGGCCATTGTCATGAAAACAGTCTGATCTTATAACAAGCAGATACAAAATGTTGCAATTCTTCAGTGTGATTCAACCAGTTTGTAGATTATTTGTTTCAAACATGTTGGATTCCAAACGTACCACAGCCAACAAGTGTTTCGCATAAGGGAATAACCCCATGACTTCCTCAGGGCTAGAATCATATCAAAAATAACTTAGGCCTCCATTATGACATTGGCAGTAAGTCCTGCTTACCGCCATGCCGACTGCCACCTACATATCGCCGCCAAAGAGGTTTACCGCTACCCATATCATGACACACACTTTTCAATCCGTCACTATACAGACACACACACACAAATCCGCCAGTCCAAAGGTAAGTCATAAACTGGCGGTATCCAAACCCACACCATTACGCCAACAGAATTTCGCCCATCTCATTATGACCCACGAATCACCGCGGCGGACATTCAACCGCGGTAAACCAAACAGGTACATACCGCTGCGCTCAAAATACACACACACATACAAAACTACACCACATTGGACAATTCAAACTACACACACCTGACACACATACACACACCACTCCCACACACCTACACCACTATAAAAAGCATGCCAACAATACCCACAACCCCTTAGGATGAAAAAATATTGCCAACTGAGAGAGACAGACCAACAGCACCCACAGAACCAGAGCCACTAAACACCATCACCCATATACCATCCACGTACCTTACAGCACCCACCCCAACACATCACCCCACACACCCTCATACACACCACACACTACACCCATGGCACCACAAAGACACCCCAGGTTCTAAGAGGAGGAAATCTTCCTGTAGAGCCACAGCTATTTGGATCACAGGTGTAGCAGACATCTGTTGCCAGGAAGATGGAGCTATGGCAGAGGATCATTGACAGGGCCAACACCGTGGGACAGCATCCAAGAACAAGGGATGACATCAGGAAGAGGTGCAATGACCTACGGGGGAAGGTACATTCCGTGGTAGCAAGACACCAGATAGCAGTAAAGAGGACTGGCGGTGGACCCTCACCTCCTCCCCCACAACTAACAACATGGGAGGAACAAGTCTTAACAATACGGCATCCTGAGGGCCTTGCAGGAGTAGCAGGAGGACTGGACTCTGGTAAATCAAATCTTTTCTACTTTCACCCCCCCCCACCTGCATGACATCACATACCCCCACCCTCACCCTTACTCCCATCACTCCACTGGGGCCAGCAACATCCAGTCCCTTCAGAAGAGGCCCACAGTGATGACAGCAGCTCTGCACGCCTGGATCAGGATGATGAACCTTGGCCATCAGGGTCCTCCAGACAGTCGGTTACCCAGGCACAGTCAAAGACAACCACAGAGCCTCCCACCGCAGGAAACACCAGCACAGAACCCAGCCAGAACCCAGCCAGCGGGCCCATACCACTGTCACCAGGACCATCAATCAGCAGTGTGTCCACCACTACAGGGACCACAGGCCACCCCACAAACACAGGACGATCAGGGACTTGGGGTTAGTGGAAGTGGGCACACAGTCCAGGGGACAGAGGCACAGGCAACAGGGAAGCTGGGAGGACTGCTGTGTGACAGGGGGAGGACAGGCCCAGGAAACCGACTCTCCACGAGACACTCACCAACATCCTGGGAGTATACCACCATTCCCAGGAGATGATGGGCCAGATACTGGCCAAGTTGCAGGAGACCCAGTAGCTGCAGAAGGACAGTACCTGGGGATCAGGGAGGACCTGAGGGACATCCACACTGCCCTGGTCACCATTATTGGGGTTCTGACAGACATGACCAACACCATGAGGGAGGCAGTGGCACACCAACAGGCCCCTGACTCTAGCCAAACTGATGAACAGCCTTCCACCTCTGCTGACGCTAGTGGACAGGAGGCCCCGCCACAGGAACAACAGGCCATCCCCTTGCAGAAGGAGAGCCACCCCGCAAACGGTCTCTGCGATCCAGGCAGAAACCAGAGAATATTGCCAAGACCCCGCTAGGAAATAAGACTCTCCTGAATGTCACCCTTGTGTTCCACTCTGTCACCCTGTCCACCTTGTACTGCCATCGCTCCACTTCCTATGCCCCCTTGGACAGTGCACCTCTGATACAAATAGAATGGAACTTTACCCTGGACTCTCCTCCACAAGCACCCCAGGCCATTGCAATACCCCTTCCACTTATTAGCACATAAATAAATACCCTTGTAAAAAATACAAGTATGTAGTCTGTCAATTGATTGAACTATGCATTTGTTTAACAAGCTGTAAACACTGCAATTCAACTGTACAGTAATGTATACATAGGTATGACCTGTAGTTGGCTGAAGTCAACACATCAGGAGCCAGAGAGGGGCACAGATATCTGAAAATAGAGATGTCAAAGGGTACAGTAAGTGGCCATAGTAGTGGGAAAATCAGCATGCCAGTGACAATATCCAACACATAGCTGTCAATGGAAGGTGAAGTTACAGTGTCTTACCTGTGTGTCACTGGAAGTACTGTTGAATGATTAATGTTTTGCTGTCCTCATCCTCATCCTCTGCCTCCTCTTCATCACTGTCCACAGGGTCCACTGTTGCCACACATCCATCTCAGGCCTCATCCTCCTGCAGAAAAGGCACCTGGCGACGAAAGGCAAGGTTGTGCAACATACAACATGCCACGATGATCTGGCAGACCTTCTTGGGTGATTAGCACAGGGAACCACCTGTTAGATGGAGGCACCGAAACCTGGCCTTCAGGAGGCCGAATGTCCTCTCTATAATCCTTCTTGTTCGCCCATGTGCCTCATTGTAACGTTCCTTTGCCCTTGATCTGGGATTCCTCACTGGGTTCAGTAGCCATTAGAGGTTGGGGAAACCGGAGTCACCTGCAAATATCAAGGGATACCTGTTAGATACGCACTAACCCTTAGGGCCAACCCAATACCCATGCACCACCATATACAGGGTGGGAACCATGGGCGCACCTATTAGCCACACCCGGTGCCTCTGGAGTTGA
Organism: Pleurodeles waltl; assembly: GCF_031143425.1. NCBI lineage: Eukaryota > Metazoa > Chordata > Amphibia > Caudata > Salamandridae > Pleurodeles > Pleurodeles waltl. The sequence goes on from NC_090448.1 coordinate 1,019,900,122, forward strand.
GCCATTTCATATGGGATGCTGCTATTCCTCAGGATATTGTGCATTGACATGGGTGCACTATCTGAACATTCATTGAGTGAAAGCTCTTTCGATTTCTGAATACCTGTTCAGTTCTCCGGGGGGGAGGGGGACAAAGGCAATATGTGTACCATCAATTGCCCCAATAATGTTGGGGATATGTCCCATTGCATAGAAGTCAGCTTTCACTGTGGCCAAATCCTCCACCTGGGGGTAAACAATGTAGCTGTGCATGTGTTTCATCATGACATACAACACTCTGTTTGCACTATTGAGAACATTGGCTGTGACATTCCTGCTGCCAAGCCCACTGTCACTTGGAAAGAACCAGTTGCCATGAAATGGAGCAAAGATAGCACCTGCACAAGAGGGGGATCCAGTGGGGTGGCGGATAGCAGATATCAGGTCTGTCTCCAAATGGGCACACAGCTCTTGGATTGTGGCCCTGTCAAGTCTGTAGGTGAGGATAATGTGCCTGTCCTCCATTGTTGTCAAGTCCACCAGGGGTCTGTACACAGGGTGATGTCTCCACCTCCTAGTTATTCGCAGCGGTTGCAATCTAGGGGGCAAAATGATGAGCATCTGGTCAGTATTCCACACTTACAAACTGTACACTGCATTGCATCTTGTGACTGAAACAGTATGTTGTTGGATAGACCCAAATGGTGCCTATGTGTACTGTGATGCAGTTAGGTGCCATGGCCTGCCCCCCCCACCCCCGAAATGGCATCCGCCTGTCCTATGTGGATGGACAGGTGGAAATGATGTAATGCCGCTGACGTTGTGCGCGTTGCGGGAGGCGGTAGACTACCGCCGTGCAACTCCTCATTGGTTGTCTATGGGCCATATGGGTTACAGTGGCCAATGGTGATGTATGCCGACGGTACGCACCGCCGCAGACGTAACCGTAATTTTCTATCTGTTCTCTCACTTGCTACCTGACCTTCAACAGAAGAGGACCTACACTGCAAGTGCTGCTGTGACCTGTGTCTGGAACTGACCATGGATCATGTCACTGGGGAAAGGGCCCCTGCTTTCCCTGCTGCTGAGTTGGAGAGGCTGGTGGATGGGGTCCTACCCCAGTACCGAAAGCTGTATGGGCCTCCAGATCAACAGGTGAGTACACTGTGAGCACGATGCATGGGGCATGAATGCAGGGAGTGCTGTGGGTGAGGGCCTCGTGTAAGGGGGGGTGGAAGGGTCCTGGGCAGTGTGCTGCATGTATGGTGGGCAATGTCTGTGCGTAAGGGGATGTGAGGGATATGGTGGGCCATGAATGTGAGAGGTCGGACGGTATGGCTGATACCTTTTTCTATGTTTATTTTTCTGCAGGTCAGCACCCATCAGAGAAAGGGTATATGGCGTGCCACCGCCAAGGACGAGCGGACCCTGGGGGTCTACTGCAGGCGGAGCACCCACTGTCAGAAATGGTGGGTGGACCTCAGACACTGGGCACGGAAGACAGTGGAGTCCTAGCTGGGGATGGCCTCCCATTGAGGAAGGGGTGTCCGTCGAACCCTGACCCCCCTGATGTTCTGCATACTGGCGGTGGCCTATCCGGAGCTGGATGGGTGCTTGAGGCAATCACAGCAGCCACAAGGGGGTGCGTACAGTTTCCAAATCTTCAAAGTGCGCGTGGTGGGGTGGTCTCCCGGTGGGGGATGTGGGCCTGTGGGTGCCCCTAGGCCAGGAAGGACATTGCATGGTAGGTTCCATGTTGGGCAGGGTTCTGATGTGAATGTCCTCCAACCAAGCTAGTAGGCCTCCACTACTGGGCAGGGGTCTGTGGATCTCAGGTATGCTGCTATTGGCCTTAGGTATGCCTGTCCTAGGGCTGGTGACTAGCATTGTGACTGTTAGTACATTGCATAGTGCGTAGGCCTGTTCCCTGCGTGAGTGTGCTGTGTACGCAAACAGTGGTGTTGGGGCAGCCATTGACCAAGTGTATCCTTTGTTTCCCCCCTTTTTGTTTTGTCACCCTGTCCTAGTGTGCATTAGCATCATCTGGCGGAGGAGCAGAGGCACCAGCGATGGAGGGAGCTGCATCCCACATGGCCCAGGAGGCCAAATCCACTGACGGTGAGGGCACCAGTGGGACGGAGGGTGAGGGGAGCACCACAGCAGAGACAGGAGGGGACAGTTCTTTTAGTGATGCCTCCTATGTTGTAAGCTCCCTGGTGGTGACGGACACCTCTGTGCCCACCTCAACTACAGGTACAGCCACCACCCCTGTACCAGCACCGCCCTCCCAGCAGCCCCTCAGCGAGTTTCCCGCACCCGCTCACCCAGGAGGGTGGGCATCTCCTTCACCCAAGGCACCTCAGGCCCTGCCCCAGTTAGCCCTGCTGCCCTGAGTGAGGAGACCTCCTGCGATCCATGTCTGTTGGGCAGTCACCCATAGTGAATGCCATCTAGGGGCTGGCAGGCCATTTGCAACAAACAAATGCATTCCTGGAGGGCATTCACTCTGGCATGGCGGCCCAACAGAGATCAATCCAGGCTCTGGCCTCCTCCCTGATGGCAGCCATTGTCCCTGTCTCTAGCCTCCCCCCCCCAACTTCCTCTACCCAGGCCCATTCCCCTGACTCCCCACCTATTCCAAGCACACATTCAGACCAGCATGCACCCAAGACAACACACGGGAGTGGCTCAGGGAAAAACACAAGCACCATATATCATCCCACAGGCACTCACACAAACACCATCCAGAATCAGACACACCAACTTCCACTGCCTCCACTGTGTCCCCCTCCTCCTCCTCATCCACCACCCTCCCAGTAGTGTCTCCACTCACACCTGCATGCACTACATCCTCATCCACTACCTCCATCACCATCACGCCTATCACTACACACCCCTCACTGGCAGTCACCACCCCCACATCCATGCACACGTCCCCTGTGTCCTCTCCCACTGTGTCTGTGCCCCTCCTCCTAAAGTACACAAACGCAAGCACTCAGACACCCAACAGCCATCCACCTCACAACAGCATTCAGCCCATGCACCAGCACCCAAACACAGCAGACTGACACTTCCTATAACCACTCCCTCTTCCCCCACTCCCAGACCTTCACCCTCTTCCCACCCAGTGTCCCTAAGAAGCTTTTCCTCTCCGCCGTTGACCTCTTCCCTACCCCTCCCCCCATCCTTCACGTTGGGCCAGGGTGGTCAGAACCCAGGCTAGCACCTCAGCCACCCAGTCTATGGCCACAGTAGTGTTGGCAGCTACTGCAAGTGGGAGAGGCTCCAGGGAACCAGCCATAACCACTGACAGTGTGCCTGCACCAACTGCCAAAGGGAAGGACAAGGATGCACCACCAGCTGTGAAGGGCAAGGGCAATGGGCCTGCCCCTGCAGGCAGGAAGGTCAGGAGGCCTGGAGCAGGGACTAAATCAGAGCCCACACCACCAACCATGGTGGTTCAGATGTCCGAGGCTGCAGTGGACAGGCTGGAGCCTCCCCCCACCACTGGCATCCCCTTCACCAGCACCGCCACCAGCATCACGGCCTGCAGCAGTGCCAGCAGCAGCCCCAGTGGGCAGCCGTCCGAGGCTGCAGAGGACGGGCTGGAGCCTCCCCCCACCACTGGCATCCCCAACACCAGCACTGCCACCAGCACCGCCACCAGCATCACTGCCTGCAGCAGTGCCAGCAGCCCCAGTAGCCAGCCATCCGAAGCTGCAGGGGACGGGCTGGAGCCTCCCCACCACTGGCATCCCCGACACCAGCACCGCCACCAGTACCACCACCAGCATCACTGCCTGCAGCAGTGCCAGCAGCAGCAGCCCTAGTGGGCAGCCGTCTGAGTCTGCAGGGGACGGGCTGGAGACTGCCCCCACCACTGGCATCGCCAAGACCAGTACCACCACTGCCACCACTGAGCAGCCATCACCGCCGGCGGGCAGTGTGTAGTCCTGCCTCCATGGACTGTAATGCATCCTGGCCCACGAAATCCTGTGGGTGTGACACCCAGGTGAGAGACTGTGACCTTGCACTCCCTATGTGCTACATCACAGGGCACAAAGCCCCCTCCAGAAAGAGTGAAAGAAAGCATCCACTCACCCCATCCTTGCCAGGATGAAGCACACTGAGCACACACAGAGCCCCCTCCAGAACCAGTGAAAGAAGCCATCCACTCACCCCCTCCTCGCCAGGATGAAGATAACTGGGCCCCAAGCCCCCTCTAGAACCAGTGGAGAAGCCATCCACTTGAGAGACTGTGTCCTTGCACTCTCCAGGACCAAGCAGTGGGCAAACCTCCCACTAGCGAGACTGTGGCTTTGCACTACCCAGGACCAAGCTGTGGGTTAATCACCCACTAGAGAGACTGTGGCCTTGCATTCCCCAGGACCAAGCAGTGGGCAAACCACCCACTAGAGAGACTGTGGCTTTGCACTCCCCATGACCAAGCTGTGGGCAAACCACCCACTAGAGAGACTGTGGCCTTGCACTCCCCAGGACCAAGCAGTGGGCAGACCACCCACTTAAGAGACTGTGGCTTTGCACTCCCATGACATCGCACAAGGCATGTTATCTCCTCCTGGACAAGTGGTGTTGTTCTATCTTCTGGCTGAGGTGCCCTCCATTCCCCATCTCCCTGAGGTTCCTGTGTATTTTCAACCTGATGCCCTTGCAGTGTTCTCTCCGTGTTGTGGCAGGAGTCAAGTGAGGCCTTGGCATATGTGATGTGGACCTGTGGCCCATGGACATTGTGGACTGGGCAGTGTCCCTCCATTTGTACATATGTATATAATGTTTTGATTTTGAAGGACATATTTCTAGTATTTTATCTTATTACACTCACTTTAATCAATTCCTTTTTACCTTGCATTATTCCTGAGGGGTACGGGGTGGACATGTTATGTTACTGCATCTGCTTGTGTGTATGGTGTTGGGGTGTTGCGTGTTGCGTGTGTGTGTCACTCTCTTTTTCCTCCCGTCTCCCCAGTGTGATAGGCGTCAATACACACCGTAGTCATCTTCGCCGGCGTTGGTATTCAAGTTGAAGAAGGAGATAGACGAGCATGGGGAACACCTGCCACTCAGGCTCCATGGCGGCGTGGTTCTTCCTTGAGTCTCCAGGGATGAGTCGTTTCCCTTCTGTGCACTGTTTCTGCCGTGCTTTTGATGTCATTGGTACCGCCCCAGAAAAGGTGGCGGATAGGCCTGTTGTAATAGTGTGGGTAATACATTGTCTTCCGCCTGGCTGTTGGTGGTTACCGCTGTGGTGCTTGTTGCTACCACTGTGGCGGTCGGTGTGTTAAAGTTGCTGTTTGTGTGAGCGGTTTCTGCTGTGGTCATAATTCCATTTTTTTTACCGCTGGCCTGTTGGCAGTATTACCGCCGCTTTATCACCGACTGCCAGGGTTGTAATGAGGGCCTTAATGTAAGTAAAAAAAAAAAAATATTTACAGCTGTAATAGACATAAGCCCTTCACCATAGTGTCCTTTGAATGGAGAACAATTGTTAAAAATCCCCTCACATAAGTATTCTTCAGAATACAAATAATTATTCAGTAATTTTCTTGTGATTCGTAATATATGTAGTGCATTGACATGCCACAGTTATGTTAACTTTTAGTACAACAAGGAAGTTAAAATGCCCATATCGTGCAGATCCCAAAAGCTCAAGTAAAAAGTGTAATGAACCATGCACACACATGTGTGACATAACCTTGTGATAGCACAAATAGAAAAATCCAAACTATTCTCAAAATCCTAATTTATGCAATATCAATTTTATAGCCAACTACTGAGTTCACAAGTCATATTGGGCGAGCTCCAACATAATGCCCCACGTTGTATTAGGTGTCAAAATTCAAATCATGGATGCTAGGTCTATCCAACATACCACATGATAATATTTCGATCTATCTAGTGTTATCGCGAGCCACAATTCCTCATGGTGCTTTAGCGTTCCAGCATTATAAAAATGTTAAAAATTAATAGTTGGTAAGCAATAAGCATACATAAAGTATATTTACAAAAGAAATATATAAGTGTAACCATAACCAGTAACTGATATATGAATACATTACCCGACATTAGAGCAAGAAAACAATTCGATATATTGCGTATAAACAAGATTAAACATGCTAATGGCGCTTTGGCGTTCATCGTCTTGATAACGTTAGCGTTTCGTGATTGGTGAGCAAAAGACATAATCAATATTGTTTGTTCCAACAGAGAAAACGTAGTTGATTAATGTGTGCTGAGCAATTCACCTTATAAACGTTGAGGCAAAGACTATTGGTGAAACGAATAAAATAAAACCACGAGTAAAGGTTGAGAGTACCTACCATTTTCAATTTTGGAAAAAGCCTCCTCATAAGAGACCACAGGTAAAGGAAGGACTTATTCATACAACCTTCCGTGCCTGCCATTTTAAGCGTATATCATCGATACATTCCCCGTGTGTGGAATCCCAAAGTGAGATTAATGGCCTCCTTCACCAAACAAATATGAAATATAATGAAGTCCGAATCATAAGTGCGCCTACAACCATGGGAACCAGTCCTCCGTAGATGGAATATCAAGAAAGGATTGGTCGCCTCTTTCACCGAAGAATCATAATATGGCGAAGTCTGTCCATGAATGCACCTGTAACCATGGAAATTAACCAATTGGCAACCGTAAAACAAGAATAACTAGACCGTAACTCTAAGAGTTCCAAGCGATTATGAAGTTATTCTTAAATCGCCAATAAGAACAGATTGTGTTAATAGCCAAATGTATGTGTAAGCCAAAGCCAAAGCCAATAACTACTGTTAGAAATGGGGTCCTTGGTTGACAGTCAGGTTACCCCCTGTTCAAGCAAAGACCCTCACTCTAGTCAGGGTAAAAGAGAATCACCCTCAGCTAACCCCTGCTTACCCCCTTGGTAGCTTGGCAGAGCAGTAGGCTTAACCTCGAGTGCTAGGCGTAAAGTATTTGTACCAACACACACAGTAACTCAATGAAACACTACAAAATGACACAACACAGGTTTAGAAAAATAGGAAATATTTATCTAAACAAAACAAGACCAAAACGACAAAAATCCACCATACACAAGTCAAGTTATTAATTAAAAATCAAAAAGAGTCTTTAAGTAGTTTTAAAAACACACTAGCGCTGCTAGAGTGAAAATGTACCTGGTGTGCGTCCAAAAATAACCCCGCACGGGCGGGCGTGCATCGAAAATAACTCCGCACGGCGGTACTCGAGTCAAAAATCCAGCCGCACGATGAGTTGACGATCCAGCCGCGCAGGTTGCGATCTCCCAGCCTCCGTCAGCGATGCTGCGTGTCGTTTCTCCTGCTCCGTGCGTCGATTCTTCGGTCGCGTTTCCTGCGAGCGTCGTTTCTCAGCCGCGGAGCTGGCGGCGCATCGTTTTTCAGCCGCCGATCGGATTCGCGTCGATCTTTTCCCCGCACGGCGCTCTGTGCATGGATTTTCTTGTCTTTAGGCTGCCAGCTTCTCCTTTCAGGGTCCCAGGAACTGGATGGGCACCACAGGGCAGAGTAGGAGTCTCTCCAGAGGCTCCAGGTGCTGGCAGAGAGAAGTCTTTGCTGTCCCTGAGACTTCAAACAACAGGAGGCAAGCTCTAGATCAAGCCCTTGGAGATTTCTTCTCAAGATGGAAGGCACACAAAGTCCAGTCTTTGCCCTCTTACTCTGGCAGAAGCAGCACTGCAGGAAAGCTCCACAAAGCACAGTCACAGGCAGGGCAGCACTTCCTCCTCAGCTAACAGCTCTTCTCCAGGCAGAGGTTCCTCTTGATTCCAGAAGTGTTTCTAAAGTCTGTAGATTTGGGTGCCCTTCTTATACCCATTTTAGTCTTTGAAGTCACATTTCTTCAAAGGGGACTCACACCTACTTGTGAAATCCTGCCTTGCCCAGGCAAGGCCTCAGACACACACCAGGGGGTTGGAGCCGGCATTGTTAGAGGCAGGCACAGTCCTTTCAGATGAGAGTGACCACTCCACCCCTCCCTCCTAGCAGAGATGGCTAATCAGGAAATGCAGGTTACACCCCAGCTCCCTTTGTGTCACTGTCTGGTGTGAGGTGAAAAACAACCCAACTGCCAAACTGACCCAGACAGGGAATCCACAAACAAGGCAGAGTCACAGAATGGTTTAAGCAAGAAAATGCTCACTTTCTAAAAATGGCATTTTCAAACGCACAATCTTAAAATCAACTTTACTAAAAGATGTATTTTTAAATTGTGAGCTCAGGGACCCCAAACTCCACATGTCCATCTACTCTCTAGGGGAATCTACACTTTAATCATATTTAAAGGTAGCCCCCATATTATCCTATGAGAGAGACAGTCCTTGCAACAGTGAAAAACAAATTTAGCAGTATTTCACTGTCAGGACATATAAACCACATTACTATATGTCCTACCTTATCCCTACACTGCACCCTGCCCTTGGGGCTACCTAGGGCCTACCTTAGGGGTGCCTTACATGTAAGAAAAGGGAAGGTTTAGGCCTGGCAAGTGGGTACACTTGCCAAGTCGAATTTACAGTGTAAAAATACACACACAGACACTGCAGTGGCAGGTCTGAGACATGATTACAGAGCTACTTATGTGGGTGGCACAACCAGTGCTGCAGGCCCACTAGTAGCATTTGATTTACAGGCCCTGGCACCTCTAGTGCACCTTACTAGGGACTTACTAGTAAATCAAATATGCCAATCATGGATAAACCAATCACATACAATTTCACACAGAGAGCATATGCACTTTAGCACTGGTTAGCAGTTGGAAAGTGCTCAGAGTTCAAAAGCCAACAGCGACAGGTCAGAAAAAAATAGGAGGCAGGAGGCAAAAAGACTGGGGATGACCCTGCATAAGCAAAAGTCCAACACGATCCCCTACCAGCCTAAAGCCAGGGGAGGACAATCAATACCTTGATGTACTTCCCTGATTGGGGCGATAGAACAAGAACCCAGGCCCACAACAGCAGGGGCATGTTCCAGTTCTACGCCTTCCTGACTCCAGTTGGATCCCTCTGTCCATACTCTCAGGGCCCACTAAGCTAACCCATGGGGAACCCTTCTCCACATCTACAGACACCATCTGTGCAGCACCTAACTTTACTTTGCTCACAGATGAATTGCAATGGGCAGATAGTACCACCAGGGCCAACACAGTGGTGTTGCCCACTCCACCCCCGGGGTGTGACTCTCGTCCCCCCCCCAGGGGCGGGCAACTCTGTCCACCAGGACAGCAAGCCACAGTGACCCCTGACAACTGTCAGGGATGAGAGCCCGACCTCAGGCCTCTCTAACCACTGTGACTGTGGAGAGTGGGGGGCGGAAGCCCCAGGTGCCTGGCACCCTTTGACCACTCTCTCTTCCACCAGGTCAGGCATGACACCATGAACCTGGCCTTCCAATCCAGGGTCTGTACCCTTAGATTGCACTGGGGCCAGGGGTGAGGCTCTTTCTCCCCTGTCCCTACTCTCAGGGTTCTGCACCCCCCCCTCAGGGAGAGTACCCCTTGAAGTCACACCAGGGGGGGTGATTGGGAAAAACGCCCACCCCTTCAGGTCAGGGTTTACCCCCTGCACCTGATCCTCCAGTCCAGGGTCCTTACCCACAGACTGGACCACTGCCTGGCAACCCAGGACTTCCTGGGGGGCATACCTACCCCCCACCAGGTCAGAGTTTACCCTCTGAACCTGGTCATCCAACCCAGGGTCACCACCCTGCGGTTGAACCACTGCCTGGCGCACCAGGACTTCCTTGGGAGCACAGTTACCCCCCATCAGGTCAGAGTTTACCCCCTGAACCTGATCATTCAACCCAGAGTCACCACCCTGCAGTTGAACCACTGCCTGGCACACCAGGACTTCCAGGGGGGCACACTTACCCCCCTCAAGGGACACACTGTCCCCAAGGGCCACACAAGAGTCTGGCTGGCGCAGGTCTCCTGACCTCTGCCCATCTGACAGAGTCTGGATTCCCCCCAACCCAGAAATGGTCTTACCAAGGTCATTCCTGGGGGGCTCTGCTCTCAGAGCTGACCCCTGACCCTCCAGGTTCTCCACTGGGGTCCGCAACCCCCTCTCAACCCTCTGTCTGGACTTCTGCACCCCCTCACTAGGAGTGGTACTGCCAGACACCAGAACTGGTGGGACGCTGGCTACAGCCGCCCCCCCAAGTTCTCCTGACACTGTGGGGTCTCCCTCAACAGATGGCCCTATGGTACAGGCTAGGCTCCCCTCCTGGTGTTCCCTCATGGAACCCTCCAGGACCTGGGACCGGATCTCGGGCACCTTGGACCTCAGCCCATCCCCATTCCCTCTCCTCAGAGACTGGACATGGGGTCCCTCACCCATCCCACTACACTGGGACCTACCTGGGACACTACAATCCTTTCCTACCTCACCTGGTTGGGAAATACCTAGACCACTCCTCTCAGGAGCACCCCCAAATGCCTCTTCAGACTCTCTGGTACTCACCAAGAGGTCTGCCTCCATTGTAAGCTCCCTGGGGTCAGAGAACTCACACTCCACCTGGTGTTGGCATAGCTCTGGAAAATAAGGACTAGACATATGCTCTCCAGCAATTACATCACTCAGCCCCTCACATGAATTAACCAAAGTACCCTTCACTCAACCATCCAGTGACTCTGCTTTGAAAAAGCACCCCACATCACCCTCCTGAGACTGGTGAGACAGTACCTGACTGTCCCTGACACTCAACCCACACTCTTCTGGGATGTCTTCACACTCCATAACCAGGACTTCTACCTGGGGGGAACCCCTCTCCCTGTCACTCTCACCTAGAGTCAGTAGAGTGTCCTTCCCACCAGTAGGAATATGACTCCCCATGCCAGTTCCCCAATCCACCTCAGGGACCATGTGCATCACTGGAGCTACCTCATACCCCTGAACCTCCTGGTGTGTGTTAACTCCCTCCTTCAAGTAGGGCACCACATCTCTGGGCATGTGCATTTCTTCAGCAGCACTAGATATAAAATTGTTGCTGCCACCATTCCAGCTGGATTCAGCCCTCATGACTTCCAGCGGTTTCAATTTAAGCTTGTAAGCATAAATCATCCTTTGTATCTCGAAGTCCCTTTCCCACTTGTCATACTCCCTTTGCATCCTCAACTTTTCTGCCTCCAACCGGCGAACCCTTTCTGCCTGTCTGTCCTGCACATCTTTAGGAGTCAACCCTTAGACGACACCCTGCTACCCCTCCTGGGGACCCTCCCCCCAGGCGTAACAGGTACCTCCACTACACCACTGTGTATCCTCTGCACTTCCCCACCCACATTCTCCTCCTCTGTGTGCCCTCCAGCCTTCTTGATTGTCACCCCGGCCCTCTGTGCCTTTTGCAGCTCCCCCTCCCTGGTGGAGCTCTTAGTGGGACAGTCAAGATCTTTAAGGAACTGTTTCAATTGAGCAACTGAGTACTCCTTCAGTTTCTCCATTTCAAACACAGCTCCAGCTGTTGCATCTCCAGATTGAGACATGATGGTCACAAGTGCAAAGTTCCAAAGGCAGAAAATAAGTTCCCAATGAAGTAAAAAGAATCAGTCAAGGGTTCAGCAAAATCATGGAAGTAGAACAAAAAGGAGTCCTTAAGAGAAAAAGCAAAAGATCACCAAACAAGTAGTATGTGGTCACGTAGTGGTCTGAGATCAAAACAGTAGTGTACACTTAGGTATGCCACCAATGTTAGAAATGGGGTCCTTGGTTGGCAGTCAGGTTACCCCCTGTTCAAGCAAAGACCCTCACTCTAGTCAGGGTAAAAGAGAATCACCCTCAGCTAACCCCTGCTTACCCCCTTGGTAGCTTGGCAGAGCAGTAGGCTTAACCTCAGAGTGCTAGGCGTAAAGTATTTGTACCAACACACACAGTAACTTAATGAAAACACTACAAAATGACACAACACAGGTTTAGAAAAATAGGAAATATTTATCTAAACAAAACAAGACCAAAACGACAAAAATCCACCATACACAAGTCAAGTTATTAATTAAAAATCAAAAAGAGTCTTTAAGTAGTTTTAAAAACACACTAGCGCTGCTAGAGTGAAAATGTACCTGGTGTGCGTCCAAAAATAACCCCGCACGGGCGGGCGTGCATCGAAAATAACTCCGCACGGCGGTACTCGAGTCAAAAATCCAGCCGCACGATGAGTTGACGATCCAGCCGCGCAGGTTGCGATCTCCCAGCCTCCGTCAGCGATGCTGCGTGTCGTTTCTCCTGCTCCGTGCGTCGATTCTTCGGTCGCGTTTCCTGCGAGCGTCGTTTCTCAGCCGCGGAGCTGGCGGCGCATCGTTTTTCAGCCGCCGATCGGATTCGCGTCGATCTTTTCCCCGCATGGCGCTCTGTGCGTGGATTTTCTTGTCTTTAGGCTGCCAGCTTCTCCTTTCAGGGTCCCAGGAACTGGATGGGCACCACAGGGCAGAGTAGGAGTCTCTCCAGAGGCTCCAGGTGCTGGCAGAGAGAAGTCTTTGCTGTCCCTGAGACTACAAACAACAGGAGGCAAGCTCTAGATCAAGCCCTTGGAGATTTCTTCTCAAGATGGAAGGCACACAAAGTCCAGTCTTTGCCCTCTTACTCTGGCAGAAGCAGCACTGCAGGAAAGCTCCACAAAGCACAGTCACAGGCAGGGCAGCACTTCCTCCTCAGCTAACAGCTCTTCTCCAGGCAGAGGTTCCTCTTGATTCCAGAAGTGTTTCTAAAGTCTGTAGATTTGGGTGCCCTTCTTATACCCATTTTAGTCTTTGAAGTCACCTTTCTTCAAAGGGGACTCACACCTACTTGTGAAATCCTGCCTTGCCCAGGCAAGGCCTCAGACACACACCAGGGGGTTGGAGCCGGCATTGTTAGAGGCAGGCACAGTCCTTTCAGATGAGAGTGACCACTCCACCCCTCCCTCCTAGCAGAGATGGCTAATCAGGAAATGCAGGTTACACCCCAGCTCCCTTTATGTCACTGTCTGGTGTGAGGTGAAAAACAACCCAACTGTCAAACTGACCCAGACAGGGAATCCACAAACAAGGCAGAGTCACAGAATGGTTTAAGCAAGAAAATGCTCACTTTCTAAAAGTGGCATTTTCAAACGCACAATCTTAAAATCAACTTTACTAAAAGATGTATTTTTAAATTGTGAGCTCAGGGACCCCAAACTCCACATGTCCATCTACTCTCTAGGGGAATCTACACTTTAATCATATTTAAAGGTAGCCCCCATATTATCCTATGAGAGAGACAGTCCTTGCAACAGTGAAAAACGAATTTAGCAGTATTTCACTGTCAGGACATATAAACCACATTACTATGGCCCTCATTCTGACCCTGGCGGTCGGTGATAAAGCGGCGGCCAAGCCGCCAACAGGCCGGCGGTCTAAAATATGCAATTCTGACCCTGGCGGGAACCGCCAACACAGCCCGCCAACTTAACACTCCGCCCGCCACAGCGGTACAAACAAACAGCGCGGCGGTTCCCGCCAACAGCCAGGCGGCAGACAATGTACCGCCCACCCTATTACGACCCACCAATCTGCCACCTTTTCCGGGGCGGGAGCACCGCCGATAAGAACACGGCGGAAACAGACTACGAACGGGAAAACGCTCACCTCTACGCACTCCACGCGAGATTCCGGCAGCATGGAACCAGAGTTGCAGGTCATCCCCGCACTCCTATTCCTGCTCATATACCAGGAGCACGCCCGGCGGCGCGGAAGACATCGGTGAGTACTGCACCTACGACACAGGGGAGGGAAAAGATTACCGGCACACACCCACCCACCCACACCCACTACAACACACACATCAATGCATTCCCACAGATCACTGTCACAACCCACAAACCACCCCCCTCCGAAATAATGCAAAGACTAAAAGAAGAGATCATAAACGGGCAGATATATTGAAATATGGACACCAGTAATCCCAATAAATAAATAAACTATATACAAAATATATACAGCTACTAAATGTAGTCCAACCACTGTCCGTGGATCACAGGGTTCCTGTGCAAAGGGGCAAGGCCCAGTCCCACGACAAGAACTCCACGGAGAGAACACTGCAGGGGCATCAGAAAGAAAATCGGACAGGCACCTCAGGGGAAAGGAAAGGGGGGGCACCTCAGCCACTTGAGTACACGACGCCAGATCCACGAGGGGACTCCATGACCACTGGGCCATCCTGGGGAGAGCAAAGCCACAGTCCAAACAGTCCATACAGTGGGTGGCCTGCCCACTGGGCCATCCTGGGGAGAGCAAAGCCACAGTCCAAACAGTCCATACAGTGGGTGGCCTGCCCACTGGGCCATCCTGGGGAGAGCAAAGCCACAGTCCATACAGTCCATACAGTGGGTGGCCTGCCCACTGGGCCATCCTGGGGAGAGCAAAGCCACAGTCCATACAGTCCATACAGTGGGTGGCCTGCCCACTGGGCCATCCTGGGGAGAGCAAAGCCACAGTCCAAACAGTCCATACAGTGGGTGGCCTGCCCACTGGGCCATCCTGGGGAGAGCAAAGCCACAGTCCAAACAGTCCATACAGTGGGTGGCCTGCCCACTGGGCCATCCTGGGGAGAGCAAAGCCACAGTCCATACAGTCCATACAGTGGGTGGCCTGCCCACTGGGCCATCCTGGGGAGAGCAAAGCCACAGTCCATACAGTCCATAACAGACCCCACTGCCACTGGAGGAGGCAAGTTGGCCAGAGGACATCCTGCAGCCCTGCCCGAGATAGATCCTGCCCTGCCACGTCTGCCAAAGGGCCAGCGGTTCTTGCCTTGAAGGGCCCAGTTCAGCGGTTCTTGAGACGGCGGGGCCCAGCGGAGCGGTGCTTGAGACGGCGGGCCCAGTTCAGCGGTCCTTGCCCTGAAAGGCCCAGTTCAGCGGTTCATGAGACGGCGGGGCCCAGCGGAGCGGTGCTTGAGACGGTGGGGCCCAGGTCAGCGCTACTTGCCTTGAAGGGCCCAGTTCAGCGGTTCTTGAGACGGCGGGGCCCAGTTCAGCGGTTCTTGAGACGGCGGGGCCCAGTTCAGCGCTCCTTGCCTTGAAGGGCCCAGTTCAGCGGTTCTTGAGACGGTGGGGCCCAGGTCAGCGCTACTTGCCTTGAAGGGCCCAGGTCAGCGCTACTTGCCTTGAAGGGCCCAGTTCACCGCTCCTTGCCTTGAAGGGCCCAGTTCAGCGGTTCTTGAGACGGCGGGGCCCAGTTCAGCGGTTCTTGAGACGGCGGGGCCCAGGTCAGCGCTCCTTGCCTTGAAGGGCCCAGTTCAGCGGTTCTTGAGACGGCGGGGCCCAGTTCAGCGGTTCTTGAGACGGCGGGGCCCAGTTCAGCGCTACTTGCCTTGAAGGGCCCAGTTCAGCGGTTCTTGAGACGGCGGGGCCCAGTTCAGCGGTTCTTGAGACGGCGGGGCCCAGTTCAGCGCTACTTGCCTTGAAGGGCCCAGTTCAGCGGTTCTTGAGACGGCGGGGCCCAGTTCAGCGGTTCTTGAGACGGCGGGGCCCAGTTCAGCGGTTCTTGAGACGGCGGGGCCCAGTTCAGCGCTCCTTGCCTTGAAGGGCCCAGTTCAGCGGTTCTTGAGACGGTGGGGCCCAGGTCAGCGCTACTTGCCTTGAAGGGCCCAGGTCAGCGCTACTTGCCTTGAAGGGCCCAGTTCAGCGCTCCTTGCCTTGAAGGGCCCAGTTCAGCGGTTCTTGAGACGGCGGGGCCCAGTTCAGCGGTTCTTGAGACGGCGGGGCCCAGTTCAGCGGTTCTTGAGACGGCGGGGCCCAGTTCAGCGCTACTTGCCTTGAAGGGCCCAGTTCAGCGGTTCTTGAGACGGCGGGGCCCAGTTCAGCGGTTCTTGAGACGGCGGGGCCCAGTTCAGCGGTTCTTGAGACGGCGGGGCCCAGTTCAGCGCTCCTTGCCTTGAAGGGCCCAGTTCAGCGGTTCTTGAGACGGTGGGGCCCAGGTCAGCGCTACTTGCCTTGAAGGGCCCAGGTCAGCGCTACTTGCCTTGAAGGGCCCAGTTCAGCGCTCCTTGCCTTGAAGGGCCCAGTTCAGCGGTTCTTGAGACGGCGGGGCCCAGTTCAGCGGTTCTTGAGACGGCGGGGCCCAGTTCAGCGGTTCTTGAGACGGTGGGGCCCAGGTCAGCGCTACTTGCCTTGAAGGGCCCAGTTCAGCGCTCCTTGCCTTGAAGGGCCCAGTTCAGCGGTTCTTGAGACGGCGGGGCCCAGTTCAGCGGTTCTTGAGACGGAGGGGCCCAGTTCAGCGGTTCTTGAGACGGCGGGGCCCAGTTCAGCGGTTCTTGAGACGGCGGTCGGTCTATGGCCAACTGCTAATTGCCTGGTGGTGCCCTCCTGGGCAGCGGGGATGGTGCTCCTTCAATGCCCACCTGGGCTGTGGGTGGTGGGGCCCTCCTGGCCAGCTGGGCTGGGTCCTCCCTGGGCAGCGGCTATGGGGGTGGTGGGCTCTCCCGGGGCAGCTGTGCCGGTTCCTCCCGGGGCAGCGGCTATGGGGGTTGTGGGCTCCTCCTGGGCAGCAGGCCTGCTGCCTGACCTCTCCGACTTGCTGCCCTTGCCCTCCTTAGTCGTGGGCCTGTGGCCCTTTCCTCCCTTTGGAGCTGTGGCTGGTGACTGTCTCTGGGTGGTGTCCGGGGGGGATGTAGAAGGCGGGCTCCTGCGGCGCCCCTTCCGCCTTCTGCTCCTCTTCCCAGGGGGTGGGCTGGCTGTCCCCTTGCTGCTGGGCGAAGATCCAGACATGCGGGCTGGCGGGCTCCAATACCCCTGCACCCTTGTCAAGGGGGCTGCAGGGCTGGTGGCGGCTGAGGTGCTCTTCTTACCCCGACGAGAAGGAGGGGGGGGCTCAGGGTCAGGAAAGAAGTTAGTAGTGGCGAGGAAGAGCTTCTTGGGACAATGGAGAGTGGTAGGTACAGTGGGAATGGGAGTGGAGGGAGAGGATGTGGTTGTAGGTGAGTCACGTTTGCTGTCTTTGGGTGCAGGTGCAGGAGGGATAGGCTGTCGTGAGGTGGATGGCTGTTGGGTGGGTGGGTGGCTGCGTTTGTGTGGTGTGGAAGAGGGGGTGACAGACACAGTGGGAGAGGACACAGGGGACGTGTAAATGGCAGTGGGGGTGGTGACTGCACGTGTGCGGACTGGAGTGGAGGGTGTGCTGGTGATGGAAACACTGGCTGATGGTGAGGTGAATGGAGGTGTGAGTGTAGACGTCACAGGGAGGGAGGAGGGAGACGAGGAGGTGGGGGTCACAGAGGTGGTAGTGACTGTTGGCATGTCTGCATCGGAATGTTGCGTGTGTGAATGTCTGCGTGATCTGTGGTGCTTATGTTTGGATGAGCTTCTCTTGGGTGTTGAGGTGTGTGCATGCTAGTCTGATGGTGTGGGTGGGACAGGCAGAGGAACAGGAGACTGGGAGGAGGGAGTTAGTGGAGGCAGGCAGGAGACAGGGACAATGGCTGCCGTCAGTGCTGAGGCCAGAGCCTGGAACGATCGCTGATGGGCAGCCTGACCCGAATGAATGCCCTCCAGGTACGCATTGCTGCGATGAACCTCCCTCTCCACCCCCTGGATGGCATTCAAAAGGGTAGTCTGCCCAACAATGAGCGTTCGGAGGAGGTCAATGACCTCCTCACTGAGGGCAGCGGGGGTAACAGGGGCAGGGCCTGAGGTGCCTGGGGCGAAGGAGATGCCCGGCTTCCTGGCAGAGCGGGCACGGGGCGAACGCTGAGGGGCTGCTGGGAGGGCGGAGATGGTGCGCTGGGTGGCGGCTGTACCTGTAATGGCGGGGGCACGGATGGTGCCACCCCCGCAAGGGAGCCCCCTTCCGAGGACGTGTCCGTGTCGCTGCAGGCTCCAGTCGTCCCCGTCGTGGAGCTCCCCTCGCCCTCCGTCTCACTGGTCCAGTCTGACTCTGTGGCATGGCCCTCCTGGGCCATGTGAGATGCAGCTCCCTCCTGCCCCGATGCCACTTCTCCTCCGCCTGATGATGCTGATGCACACAAGCACAGAAAGACAAACAAAAAGGGGGGGGGAGAGAGAAATAAAGGGATATTGAGTACATGGATCTCCGGTACAGTTAGCGGACATGACAGACACAGATGCCCCCTGCACTAAGTTGCGCACTTGGGGTCCGCTACGCATTCCGTGGAACATGCCCTACACGCCTAGAGTTGACAACTGCACCCATGGATGACACGGCCCAGGGATGGCTGTACTGACAAACTACTGAGGGTGGTGGCTGGGGACACAGGGGCTTACGGGGGTGCCCAGCCTACAGATATCGCCCTGGCCTAGGGGGACCCCCAGCCCTCCTCCCCCAACCAGACACCTCCACTGCGCGACAACAGAGTAGATAATGCTTGTACTCACCCCCTTGTGTCTGCTGTGCTGCCCTCACGCGCCCATCCAATTCAGGGTAGGCCACCGCCAGGATCCGGAACATCAGGGGGCTCAGTTGACGGCAGGCACCCCGCCTACGTTGGGAGGCCATCCCCAGCAGAGACTCGGCGGTCTTCTTGGTCCCGCGGCGGATGTCCTCCCACCTCTTGCGGCAGTGGGAGCCCCGTCGATGGTGGACCCCCAGGGTCCGGACTTCCTTGGCGATGGCACGCCAAATCCCGATCTTCTCATGGGCGCGGACCTATGTGACACGTACAGGGAGGGAGAAATACCACGTTCAAGTTTGTCAGCATTTTCCTTGCCAGTGGCCCAACGCCCCCCATCCCCGCCAGGCCCCCCGCCAGGCCCCCGCCAGGCCCAACATGCCCCCCATCCCCGCCATGCCCCCCACCAGGCCCAACATGCCCCCCATCCCCGCCAGGCCCCCCGCCAGGCCCCCCGCCAGGCCCAACATGCCCCCCATCCCCGCCATGCCCCCCGCCAGGCCCAACATGCCCCCCATCCCCGCCATGCCCCCCGCCAGGCCCAACATGCCCCCCATCCCCGCCAGGCCCCCCGCCATGCCCCCCGCCAGGCCCAACATGCCCCCCATCCCCGCCAGGCCCCCCGCCAGGCCCCCTGCCAGGCCCAACATGCCCCCCATCCCCGCCAGGCCCCCCGCCAGGCCCAACATGCCCCCCATCCCCGCCATGCCCCCCGCCAGGCCCAACATGCCCCCCATCCCCGCCATGCCCCCCGCCAGGCCCAACATGCCCCCCATCCCCGCCATGCCCCCCGCCAGGCCCAACATGCCCCCCATCCCCGCCAGGCCCCCCACCAGGCCCCCCGCCAGGCCCAACATGCCCCCCATCCCCGCCATGCCCCCCGCCAGGCCCAACATGCCCCCCATCCCCGCCAGGCCCCCCGCCAGGCCCCCCGCCAGGCCCAACATGCCCCCCATCCCCGCCAGGCCCCCCGCCAGGCCCCCAAGCCAGCCAGTGTCCCCAAATCCATATTGAATTAAACTCACTTGTTGGTCTGGAGGACCGTAGAGTAGCGCATACTGGGGGAGGACCCCATCCACGAGTTTCTCCAACTCCTCTCCAGTGAAGGCAGGGGCCCTTTCCCCAGGTGCAGCAGCCATTGTCCCTTCCAGACCGAGGTCACAGCAACACTTGCAGTATAGGTCCTCTCCTGTGAAAGTTCAAGTCGCAAGTGGATAAGTAGATAGAAAATGGCGGTCACGTCCGCGGCGGTGCGTACCGCGGCGGTGCGTCCCGCCACCGCCGGCGCCCTTCGCCATTGGCTCCTGAAACCCATAGGCTTCAATGTTAACCAATGCGGCTTTGCGCCGCGGTCTTCGCCCGCCGCCCGCCGCGGTGTGCCACGCCAGCGCATTGACCTCACATCCCATTGTCACACTTCACAGGTCAGGCAGCCGCCATTTCCAGGGCCCACATGGCTCAATTTCAACTGCGTCACACAGGCCTAGGCCTTGCATAGCCACTCAGACACGCCATTCACTGCATAGAGAATCGTATACTGTGCTAGCTGTGAGTACGTACCTGTGGGTTGCTTGACTGTGTGCTCCATGTTGTCCTTCCTAGGCACCGTCCGCTGGGTTGGGCGAGGAGACGGATGAATCCTCCTGTGTACCGACCGCTGGTGGACCTGTCGACAATGGAAGAACGCCACATTATCCTGACCTACCGTCTTAACCGTGCCACTATCCATGAACTGTGTGCCCAGCTGGAGCCCGACCTGATGTCCCCCATCCGCCAACCCACAGGGATTCCCCCTCTGGTGCAGGTCATGTCAGTACTCCATTTCTTGGCAAGTGGGTCATTTCAGACAACCGTGGGAATTGCTTCTGGGATGTCTCAGCCCATGTTTTCGAAGGTGTTATCCAGAGTGTTGTCTGCCCTGATGAAATCCGTGAGGAGCTACATAATTTTCCCTGAGGTGGGCGAATTGGCTACAGTGAAGGGTGATTTCTACTCCCTTGGACATATTCCCAACGTAATTGGTGCCATTGATGGGACCCATGTGGCTTTGGTTCCCCCAAGAGACAGGGAGCAGGTGTACAGGAACAGAAAAAGTTACCATTCAATGAACATCCAGGTGGTGTGTTTGGCTGACCAGTACATCTCGCATGTAAATGCCAAATTCCCAGGGTCAGTGCATGACGCCTACATCCTCAGGAATAGCAGCATCCCTTACATGATGGAACAGCTACAGAGACACCGTGTATGGCTAGTGGGGGACTCTGGGTACCCCAACCTGTCGTGGCTACTGACCCCAGTAAGGAATCCCCGGACCAGGACAGAGGAACGGTACAATGAGGCCCATGGGCGTACTAGGAGGGTGATCGAACGCACCTTTGGCCTCCTAAAGGCCAGGTTTAGGTGCCTGCATATGACAGGTGGATCCCTAATGTACTCACCTAAGAAGGTGTGTCACATCATCGTGGCCTGCTGCATGCTTCACAACCTGGCTTTGCGCCGCCAGGTGCCTTTCCTGCAGGAGGATGGTCGAGACGGTGGTGTTGTGGCAGCGGTGGAACCTGAGGAGAGTGACGAGGAGGAAGACGACGGGGCTGAAACAGACAACAGGGACAGAATCATTGAACAGTACTTCCAATAGGACACAGGTAACATTTCAAAGATAATTTAGTAAATGTTAACTACTCTACAGCATCTCTGCTGCCTGTCTATTTGCCCCAGTGTATGATGACTGAGTTTTGGCTTTTCCCTCCCTATTTCAGATCTGGGGTCCCCACTACGAGTCCTGTGCTTCGTTTCCCCATGGACTACAGCTTTGTGGCAGCTGTTTGTTGACTTCACCATGTACAAGGACATATTTGCACTGTCATGTCAATTACAATCTATTGAAATCACAGCCAGACTCCAGATATTTTGGTGCAAAATAGGTGTTTATTGAAGTGCTCAAAATGGGATGGGTGGTTTCAAGTGGGTGGGGGCTATGGTGAAGGAATGTCCATGGCAGAGTCCAGAGTAACAGTCACACAGGTGCATTGTCCAGAGGCCTGTGGAGAGATGGAGCATGGGCAGTTCAAGGATGGACAGGGTGACAATGTGGGACAGTGGGATGACATCAGGTGGTATCCATTGCTGGCGGGGGTCTTGACATCCTACTCTGTCTTCTTGCGAGATCTCAGGGCCTTCTTGCGGGGTGGTTCTTCTCCTGCAGGAGGTGGGGGTCTGGTGGGCTGCTGCTGTGCGGGGGCCTCCTGTCCACTAGCGCCGGCGGAGGTGGTTGGCTGTTCTTGGTCCAGGCTAGTGGCAGGGGCCCTTGGGTGTTGTTCAGTGTCCGCCCTGGTGTTTACGAGGTCCTGCAGCAGCCCTACCATGGTAACCAGGGTGGTGTTGATGGCTCTGATGTCCTCCCTGTACCCCCGATAGTGTTCCTCCTGCAGTGCCTGGATCTCCTGGAACCGGGCCAGTACCGTCGCCATCGTCTCCTGGGAGCGGTTGTATGCTCCCATGATGGTGGTGAGGACCTCGTGGAGAGTGGGTTCCCTGGGCCTCTCCTCCCCCCCCTGTCGCACAGCTGCCCTCCGAGTTCCCCTGTTTCCCTGGGCCTCTGCCCCCTGGCTGGTGTGCCCACTACCACTGCCCCCAGGTCCCTGTTGTTGTTGGGGTGGTGGGTTATCCTGGGTGCCCTGTAGTGGTAGACACACCGCAGATTGACGCGCCCTGGAGACAGAGGCATGGGCCCGCTGGGTGGGAGCTGTGCTGGTGTTCCCAGAGGGGTTAGGGTCTGTAGTGGCCTGGGCCTGTGTGAGGGGAACCGACTGTCCAGAGGTCCCCGATGGTCCGGGCTGGTCATCGGTGTCCAGGTCGACAGAGCTGCTGTCATCGCTGACGGCCTCTTGGGTGGGGGGTGTGGATAATTCTGGCCCCTCCGCCGCGGTGTGTTGACGGTCGGGTCCTGCAGGGGTATAGAGGTATGGTTATAGTTTCAATGTGTGGCATATGGGTGTATCTGTGGGTTCTCGTGTCCCCAAGTGCTGGCATTCGTGTGTGGGGGCTTTGGTGAGGGTGGCTTGTGGGGGGGATGTGTATATGCATTGGGCATGCTTTGGTGATGGGTGTCCATGCTTAGTGGACGCATGCAGGCCTAGGTTTTGGGATGTGTGGGTTGTGATGGTGAGACATTGGCGGGGAATAGGTGTGCAGGGGGTGGGGGTGAGGATGGTGGTGGGGGTGAGGATGGTGGTGGGGGTGAGGGTGGGGGTGAGGATGGGAGTGGGGGTGAGGTTGGGGTTCGAGGATGGGGGTGAGGGTTGGGGTCTGATTTTGCATGCAGGTGGGGGGGAAGCAGTATTGAAGCTTCAACTTACCAGTATCCATTCCTCCGCCGACTCCTGCGAGGCCGTCAGGATGCAGGATGTTCAAGACTTCCTCCTCCCATGATGTGAATTGTGGGGGTTGAGGTGGGGGTCCTCCGCCAGTCTTCTGCACGGCGATGTTGTGCCTGGATACCATGGAACGCACCTTCCCCCGTAGGTCGTTCCATCGCTTCCTGATGTCTTCCCGATTTCTGGGGTGCTGTCCCACTGCGTTCACCCTGTCGACAATCCTCTGCCATAGCTCCGTCCTCCGGGCAATGCTAGTGTATTGTATCTGTGTGCCGAACAGCTGGGGCTCTACCCGAACGATTTCCTCCACCATGACCCTGAGTTCTTCGTCTGTGAAGCGGGGTTGTCTTTGGGGTGCCATGGGGTGGTGTGTATGATGTGTGGGGTGGAGTATGTGTATTTAAGTGAGTTGAGTGTGGTGGTGTGTCTTGTTTTGTGTGTGGATAGTGTGTGGGTGAAGGTGTTGAGTGGCTGTGGCTGTTATTTTTTGGATGCTGGTGTCTCGCTCTTGCCTTCTTTACGAATTTTTTAGCGTAGGGGTTTGTGGGTGATGTGGGTGGGTGTTTTATATTGTATTGTGTGTGTGGGAGTGGTGTGTGTATGTGTATCAGGTGTGTGGGATTCAAATCGTCCAATGTGGCTGAGTTTTGTTCGTTTGTGTGTATTCTGACCGCGGCGGTGTGTCCCGCCAATGGAATACCGCGTTTGAATGACCGCCGCGTGGATTCGTGGGTCGTAATGGCATGGGCGTATTTCTGTTGGCGTGACGGTGGAGGTTTTGTCACCTCCACCTTTCCGCCGACCGCTGGTCTGGCGGTCTGTTGTGGCGGTCGGATTTTCGGAGGTTTGCCTTCTGCGGGTCAGAATGACCGTGGCGGGTTTCCGCGACCGCGGCGGGATTATGGAGGATTTCTGACCGGCGGTAGGCGCCTTTTACCGCCGAGGTCAGAATGACCACCTATATGTCCTACCTTATCCCTACACTGCACCCTGCCCTTGGGGCTACCTAGGGCCTACCTTAGGGGTGCCTTACATGTAAGAAAAGGGAAGGTTTAGGCCTGGCAAGTGGGTACACTTGCCAAGTCGAATTTACAGTGTAAAAATACACACACAGACACTGCAGTGGCAGGTCTGAGACATGATTACAGAGCTACTTATGTGGGTGGCACAACCAGTGCTGCAGGCCCACTAGTAGCATTTGATTTACAGGCCCTGGCACCTCTAGTGCACCTTACTAGGGACTTACTAGTAAATCAAATATGCCAATCATGGATAAACCAATCACATACAATTTCACACAAAGAGCATATGCACTTTAGCACTGGTTAGCAGTGGGAAAGTGCTCAGAGTTCAAAAGCCAACAGCGACAGGTCAGAAAAAAATAGGAGGCAGGAGGCAAAAAGACTGGGGATGACCCTGCATAAGCAAAAGTCCAACAACTACCATAACTATCGTACCCTAATCCAAATAATGGAGCAAGATTCTCTTATATGAATATAAGTATATATTGTAACATATATTGTCACACCTCTATCTTCATCATATATAAAGTAAGCAGATCAGGGCTAAGACCAGTTAGAATAATATAAATCAATATTGTAATATAAATCAATGGCCCTCATTACAACACTGGCGGTAAATGTCACCTACCGCCATGCTGATGGGCGCCAACATACAGTGACCGCAGCGGTAATCCGCCACGGGTATTATGACCCACACATAGGAATCTGCCACAATGCAGACACCCACACAAGTCCGCCAGACCAAAGGTCAGTGATAAACTGGAGATAACAAAACCCACACCGTTACGCCAACAGGAATACGGCCACAGTATCGCGGGCCATGAATCACTGCGGTGGTCTTTCAGTTACGGTAAAACATTGGCGGTACATACCGCCATGCTCAAAATACACACACACTTACAAAACTACACCACATTGGACAATTCAAACTACTTCCACCTGACACACATACACACACCACACCCACACACCCAATCCAATATAAAACACCCACCCACATTACCCACAACCCCTTACAGCAAAAAAAAGAGACCAAGCACAGAGAGACAAGCGAGGAGCACCCACTCAATCAGAGGCACAGAACACCCTCACCCATACACCATTCACGCACATCACAGCATACACCACAACACATCACCCCACACATCACCCTACACATCCTCACACATCCTCACACATATCACTCACACCAAATCCATGGCACCCCAAAGACACCTCAGGTTTTCAGAGGAGGAGCTAAGGGTCATGGTGGAGGAAATCATCCTGGTAGAGCCACAGCTGTTCGGATCACAGGTGCAGCAGTCGTCCATTGCAAGGAAGATGGAGCTATGGAGGAGATTTGTGGACAGTGTCAACGCCGTGGGACAGCACCCCAGAACTAGGGATGACATCAGGAAGAGGTGGAACGACCTACGGGGAAGGTGCGTTCCGTCGTTGCAAGACACCAGATTGCTGTACAGAGGACTGGCGGTGGACCCCCACCACCTCCCCCATAACTAACAACATGGGAGGAGCAAGTCTTGGCAATAATGCATCCTGAGGGCCTCGCAGGAGTAGCAGGAAGACTGGACTCTGGTAAGTCAAATCTTTACTACTACATCCCCCACCCTACCTGCATGCCATTACATAACCCCACCCTTACCCTCACTCCCATCACTCCATCGCCACACATATACCCCACCATCACAACCCACCCATCCCAAGCCATGCATGCAACAACAATGCATGGACACCACCCACGGACCTGCATGGACACCCATCACCAAAGCATGCCCAGTAGGGAGACTCAGTCAGCCTACAAATTCACTACCCAACCAAGGCCAAGCTAACAGGGAAAGCACAATGATACAGGAAACACACCCATGTACAAGATGGCACACGCAGACACATTAACAATGCATTTGCATCCCAACAGGACCCCTACTCAACGTCACCGGTGAGGAGGTGGCAGCTACATCCAGTCCCCCCCCGAAGAGGCCCACAGTGACAACTGACAACAGCAGCTCTGCATTCCTGGATCAGGAGGATCAACCTGGCCAATCAGGGGCCTCTGGATAGTCGGTTCCCCTGCCACAGTCCCAACCCACCACAGATCCGCCCCCTCAGGAAACACCAGCACAGTACCCACCCAGAGGGCCCATGCCACTGTCCCCAGGACATGTCAATCAACAGTGTGTCCACCACTACAGGGACCCCAGGCAACCCCACAAACCCAGGACGATCAGGGACCTGGGGTCGGTGACAGTGGGCACACGGTTCAGGGGACAGAGGCACAGGACAACAGGGAAGCTGGGAGGACCCAGCATCTGCAGGAGGGACAGTACCTGGGTATCAGGGAGGACCTAATAAAAATCTACACCATCCTGGTTACCATTGCAGGGGTGCTGGCTGACATGGGCAAGACCATGAGGGAGGCAGTGGCACAACAAAGGGCGCCTGACACTAGCCAAACTGAGGAACAGCCTTCCACCTCCGGCGGCACTAGTGGACAGGAGGCACCGCCACAGGAACAACAGGCCACCAGCACCTCACCCCGCGATCCAGGCAGAAAACAGAGAACATTGCCAATGCCCCACCAGGAAATAGGACTCTCCTGATAATCACCCTCTTGTCCGACTGTGTTACCCTGTCCACCTTGAACTGCCATTGCTCCCCTTCCTATTCCCCCTTGGACAATGCACCTCTGATACCAAGAGACTGGACTCTAACTGGACCTTCCTCCAACATCACCCCAGCCCCTTGCTCATACCTCTATACTTATTGGCACATAAATAAACACCCTTGAAACAAATACCATACTGGAGTCAGTGTAATGAATCTCAAATGTATTAGTACAACATTTCCAAAGCATTGCAACATATATGTACAGTGAAATATACTACAGGATGTCCTTTGGTGAGCAGCAGTACATATAGCAGGAGCCAGAATGGGGCACACAGATCCCAAAATAGAGAATCCAAAGGGAACAGTCAGTGGCCATAGACATAGGGCAAGAGGCTGCACAATGTCCAACCGATTACTGAAATGTTAAGTGAAGTTACAGTGTCTTACCTGTGTGTCACTGGAAGTACTGCTGTATTATATTTGTTCTGTTGTCAACATCTTCTTCCTCTGCCTCCTCTTCATCACTGTCCACAGGCTCCACCACTGCCACAAGGCCATCTCCTGCAGAAAAGGCACCTGGCGTCTCAAGGTCAGGTTGTGCAACATGCAACATGCATCGATGATCTGGCATACCTTCTTAGGTGAGTAGTACAGGGAGCCACCTGTCAGAAGGAGGCACCGGAACCTGGCCTTCAGGAGTCCA
Source organism: Pleurodeles waltl (assembly GCF_031143425.1). Lineage (NCBI taxonomy): Eukaryota > Metazoa > Chordata > Amphibia > Caudata > Salamandridae > Pleurodeles > Pleurodeles waltl. The sequence goes on from NC_090448.1 coordinate 1,019,927,191, forward strand.
AAGGTTCTCTCAATTATCCTCCTTGTACGCCCATGTGCCTCATTGTAACGTTCCTCTGCCCTTGTCCTGGCATTCCTCACTGGGGTCAGTAGCCATCAGAGGTTGGGGTAACCAGAGTCACCTGCAAATACAGGGTGACAACTGTTACATACACACTAACCCTTAGGAGCAATCCCATACCCAGACACCAATTGATACTTGGTGGGGACCTTTGGCTCACCTATTAGCCACTCCTGGTTATTGGCCCATGACATATGAGATGCTGTCATTCCTCAAGATAAAGGCGTCATGCACAGAGTCAGGATATTTGGCATTCACATGGGAGATGTACTGGTCCGCCAAACAGACCATCTGCACATTTATCGAGTGATAGCTTTTTCTATTCCTGTAGACCTGTTCATTTCTCCAGGGGGGGGGGGGGACAAATGCTACATGTGTACCATCAATGGCACCAATGAGGTTGGGGATATGTCCCAGGGCATAAAAGTCAGCCTTCACTGTGGCCAATTTATCCACCTGGGGGAACACGATGTAGCTGCGCATGTGTTTCAGCAGGGTAGACAACACTCTAGTCAACACGTTGGAGAACATTGGCTGAGACATCCCTGATGCCATGGCAACTGTAGTTTGAAAGGAACCACTTGCCAGGAAATGGAGCACTGAAAGGACCTCCACTAGAGGGGGGATACCTGTGGGCTGGCGGATAGCTGACATCAGGTCTGGCTCCAATTGGGCACACAGTTCTTGGATTGTGGCACGATCAAGTCTGTATGTGATGATAACGTGTCTGTCCTCCATTGTCGACAGGTCCACCAGGGGTCTGTACACCGGAGGATGCCGCCATCTCATATCCTGCCTCAGTGATTGAAGCCTATGGAAGAGAACGGTGAGCAGAGGGTCATATTTCCACATATATTGCACTAATGTTGATTTGTTTACTTTACAGAAACAGTATGTGAACTCGAGAGTCAGTTGATGTGCCAATGTCTGCTGTGACGCAGTTTGGTGCCATGCCCTGTGGCCCCCAGTAATGGCGACTGCCTGACCTATGAGGTAAGTGCGCTGGCGTTGGGTGCCGTCACGGTAGGCAGTCGATGACTGCCGTGCAGATTCGCATTGGTTATTATTAGGCCCTATGGGCTCCAAGAGACAATGGCGATGTACACCGGCGGTGACGGTACGCACTGCTGTGGACGTCACCGCCATTTTCTAACTATTCACTCACTTGCTACCTGACCTTCAACAAGAGAGGACCTACACTGCAAGTGCTGCTGTGGCCTGTGTCTGGAAAGCGACAATGGCTCATGTATCAGGGGAAAGGGTCCCTGCCTTCACTGCGGAGGAGTTGGAGAAACTGGTGGATGGGGTCCTACCCCAGTACACATTACTCTACTGTCCTCCAGACAAACAGGTGAGTACACTTTGAGCATTATGTGTGGGCAATGCATGTTTGGAGTGGTGTGGATGTAAACCACATGTGAGGGGGTGCTGAGGCGTCCTGGCCTCAGTGCTGCATGAGAGGTGGTCAGTGTTTGTGCGTCAGGGCATGGGTGTGAACTGGTGGCCAATGAGTATGCCGGTCCGGACACGTGAGTATATTTCTTTTATTCTGTCTTTTCCCTCCAGGTCAGTGCCCACCAGAAAAAGGGTACTTGGCGTGCCAAGGAGGTGTGGACCCTGGGGGTCTATCACAGGCGGAGCACCCACTGCTGCAAGAGATGGGAGGACCTGTGCTGCTGGACCAAGAAAATGGCAGAGGCCCTACTGGGGCTGGCCTCCCAATGTGGAAGGGGTGCCCGTCGCATTATGACCCCCTGATGTTTTGCATCCTGGCGGTGGCCTATCTGGAGTTGGATGGGCGCTTGAGGGCATCACAGCAGCCACAAGGGCGTGAGTAGAGGTTCTGAAAACTGACCTTGCATGTTTTAGGAGGTAGTTGGGTGGGGGATGTGGGCTGTGGGTGCCCTTAGGCCAGGGAGATCATGGCGGGGTAGGTCCCTTTTTGGGCAGGCTCTGGCACACTCCTACTCCAATGGTGTAAGTGGCCATCTACTATTGTGCAGGGTCTTGTGGGTTTCAGGTGTGCAGATGCTGGTGTTAGGCATTGTACCCCATGGGCTGGTGACTGTCTCAGTAAATGGTTGGGCATGGCTTAGTGCATAGGGCGGCTCCCTGTGTGTTGTGTATGGCAATGGTACTAGGTGTTGCTGGCATTGACCAAGTGTACCCTCTGTCTCTCCCCCCCTTTTTTTGTTGCCCTGTCCTTGTGTGTATTAGCATCATCTGGCGGAGGAGCAAAGTCACCGGCGATGGAGGGAAACTGCATCCCACATGGGCCTGAAGGCCGAATCCACCAAGGGTGAAGGCACCAGTAGGACGGAGGGCGAGGGGAGCTCCACGACGGGGACAAGAGGGGAGACCACTGACAGCGAATCCTCCTCCGATGGAAGCTCCCTGGTGGACACCTCTGTGGCCACCCCAACAACAGGTACAGCTGCCACCCCCCTACCAGCGAGGCCCTCCCAGCAGCCCCTCAGCATGTTTGTCGTACCCGCTCACCCAGGAGGGTGGGCATCTCCTTCGCCCCAGGCACCTCAGGCCCTGCCCCAGTCAGCCCTGCTGCCCTCAGTGAGGAGGCTTCTGACCTCCTGAGATCCCTCACTGTTGGGCAGTAAACCATTCTGAATGCCATCCAGGGTGTCGAGAGGCATTTGCAACAAACAAATGCATACCTGGAGGGCATTCACTCTGGTTTGGCGGCCCAACAGAGAGCATTTCAGGCTCTGGCCTCAGCAATGATGGCAGCCATTTTCCCTGTATCCAGCCTCCCTCTCCAACTTCCACTACCTAGACCCAATCCCCTCTACCTCAGCCTATCCCAAGCATACCTTCAGACCAGCATGCACCAAAATCACCACACAAAAGTGTCTCAGGCAAACATAAGTACCACACTTCATCTCACAGGCACTCACACAAGCACCATACCCATGCAAACACATCAACATCCACTGCCTCCACTGTGTCCCCCTCCTCCTCCTTGTCCACCTCCCTCCCAGTAGCGTCTACATTCCCACCTGCATGCACTACATCTTCATCAACCTCTTCCATCACGTCCATCACAACACAGACCTCATGAGCAGTCACCATCCCCACAAACATGCACACATCCCGTGTGTCCTCTCCCAGTGTGTCTGTGACCCCTCCTCCCAAAGTACACAAACGCAAGCACCCACCCACCCAACAGCCATCCACCTCACAACAGCATCCAGCCCATGCACCTTCACCCAAACTCAGCAGATGCACACCTCCTACAACCACTCCCTCTTCCTCCACTCCCAAACCCTCTCCATCTTCCCGTTCCATTGTGTCTAAAAATCCTTTCCTGGCAAACATTGACCTCTTCCCTATGCCCCCCATCCTTCCCCTCGGGCCAGGGTGTCCAGATCCTAAGCCAGCACCTCAGCCGCCAAATCGGCGGACGCTGTGGTACCTGCAAGTCCCAGAGGATCAAAGGGGGCACCCGTCAGGGCAGCCAGTGAGCCACCAACACCTGCAAAGGTGCCACCTGCATTCTGCCACCTGCCAAGATGAAGAAGGGGCCAGCATGCAGCACAGCCAAGAAGCATGACCCACGCAGCAAAGCCTCCTCCAAAACTCAAGCTGCCAGTGCCAAGGTCCCAGCAGCATCTGCCAAGGTGGGGAAGGGGAAGGAAACCCAAGGCAAGGCACTTCAGGCCTCAGAGGCTCCAGGTGAGGTAGTGGTACCCACCATCAGTACTGACAGCCCCGCAACCTGTGCCACGGCAAGCACCGCCGCAGGCACCGCCACCTGCACCGCCATCTGCACCGCCACCTGCACCACCACTGCCACAACAACTGTCAGCAGCATCATCCCCAGTGGGCAGCTGTCCGAGGCTGCAGGAGACAGCCTGGAGCCTCCCACCACCACTTGAAGCACCCCCACCAGCACCGGCACTACCATCAGTTTCCAGCCTTAGTCGCCGCAGGATGGAGTCTGTCCCTGGCTCCATGGAGTATCATGCAACCTGTTCCCTGCAAATCTCGTGCCTCAGACACCCAGGTGACGGAATGTGAACTTCCACACCGCAAGTGCAGCATCACTGGACACAATGCCCCCGCCAGAATCAGTGGAGAAATGCATCCACTATCACTATCCTTGGCAAGATGAAGCAGACTGGGCACAATGCCCCCTTCAGAACCAGTGGAGAAATACATCCACTATCACTATCCTTGGCAGATGAAGCAGACTGGGCACATTGCCCCCTCCAGAACCAGTGGAGAAGCCATCCACTCAGCCCCTTCTTGGCAGGATGAAGCAGACTGGGCACAAGGCCCCCTCCAGAACCAGCAGAGAAGCCGCTTGTAGGAAAGTACCATCTTGCCTGGCATGTTACCCCCATATTTCACTGTATATATGTTGTTTTAGTTGTATGTGTCACTGGGACCCTGCCAGCCAGGGCCCCAGTGCTCATAAGTGTGCCCTGTATGTGTTACCTGTGTTATGACTAACTGTCTCCCTGAGGCTCTGCTATCCAGAACCTCAGTGGTTATGCTCTCTCATTTTCTTTCCAAATTGTCACTAACAGGCTAGTGACCAATTTCAACAATTTAAATTGGCATACTGGAACACCCTTATAATTCCCTAGTATATGGTACTGAGGTACCCAGGGTATTGGGGTTCCAGGAGATCCCTATGGGCTTCAGCATTTCTTGTGCCACCCATAGGGAGATCTGACAATTCTTACACAGGCCTGCCAGTGCAGCCTGAGTGAAATAACGTCCACGTTATTTCACAGCCATTTACCACTGCACTTAAGTAATTTATAAGTCACCTATATGTCTAACCTTTACCTGGTAAAGGTTAGATGCTAAGTTACTTAGTGTGTGGGCACCCTGGCACTAGCCAAGGTGCTCTCACATTGTTCAGGGCAAATTCCCTGGACTTTGTGAGTGCGGGGACACCATTACATGCGTGCACTAAACATATGTCACAACATATGTATAGCGTCACAATGGTAACTCCGAACATGGCCATGTAACATGTATAAGATCATGGAATTGTCACCCCAATGCCATTTTGGCATTGGGGAGACAATTCCATGATCCCCCGAGTCTCTAGCTCAGACCCGGGTACTGCCAAACTACCTTTCCCGGGGTTTCACTGCAGCTGCTGCTGCTGCCAACCCCTCAGACAGGTTTCTGCCCTCCTGGGGTCCAGCCAGGCTTGGCCCAGGAAGGCAGAACAAAGGACTTCCTCAGAGAGAGGGTGTTACACCCTCTGCCTTTGGAAAAAGGTGTCAGGGCTGGGGAGGAGTAGCCTCCCCCAGCCTCTGGAAATGCTTTGATGGGCACAGATGGTGCCCATCTCTGCATAAGCCAGTCTACACCGGTTCAGGGATCCCCCAGCCCTGCTCTGGCGTGAAACTGGACAAAGGAAAGGGGAGTGACCTCTCCCCTGACCTGCACCTCCCCTGGGAGGAGCCCAGAGCTCCTCCAGTGTGCTCCAGACCTCTGCCATCTTGGAAACAGAGGTGCTGCTGGCACACTGGACTGCTCTGAGTGGCCAGGGCCAGCAGGTGACGTCAGAGACCCCTTCTGATAGGCTCCTTCAGGTGTTGCTAGCCTATCCTCTCTCCTAGGTAGCCAAACCTCCTTTTCTGGCTATTTAGGGTCTCTGCTTTGGGGAATTCCTTAGATAACGAATGCAAGAGCTCATCAGAGTTCCTCTGCATCTCTCTCTTCACCTTCTGCCAAGGAATCGACTGCTGACCGCGCTGGAAGCCTGCAACACTGCAACAAAGTAGCAAAGACGACTACTGCGACCTTGTAATGGTGATCCTGCCGCCTTCTCGACTGTTTTCCTGATGGTGCATGCTGTGGGGATAGCCTGCCTCCTCTCTGCACTAGAAGCTCCGAAGAAATCTCCCGTGGGTCGACGGAATCTTCCCCCTGCATCCGCAGGCACCAAAGAACTGCATCACCGGTCCTCTGGGTCTCCTCTCAGCACGATGAGCGAGGTCCCTTGAACTCAGCAACTCTGTCCAAGTGACTCCCACAGTCCAGTGACTCTTCAGTCCAAGTTTGGTGGAGGTAAGTCCTTGCCTCCCCACGCTAGACTGCATTGCTGGGAACTGCGTGTTTTGCAGCTACTCCGGCCCCTGTGCACTCTTCTAGGATTTCCTTTGTGCACAGCCAAGCCTGGGTCCCCGGCACTCTAACCTACAGTGCATGACCTCCTGAGTTGTCCTCCGGCGTCGTAGGACCCTCTTTCGTGACTTCGAGTGAGCTCCGGTTCACTCCACTCTGTAGTGCCTGTTCTGGCACTTCTGTGGGTGCTGCCTGCTTCTGAGTGGGCTCCTTCTCTTGCTGGGCACCCCCTCTGTCTCCTCACGCAATTGGCGACATCCTGGTCCATCCTGGGCAACAGCAGCATCCAAAAACCCTAACCGCGACCCTTGCAGCTAGCAAGGCTAGTTTGCGGTCTTTCTGCACGGAAATACCTTTGCACGACTCTTCACGACGTGGGACATCCATCCTCCAAAGGGGAAGTTTCTAGCCCTTGTCGTTCTTGCAGAATCCACAGCTTCTACCATCCAGTGGCAGCTTCTTTGCACCCACAGCTGGCATTTCCTGGGCATCTGCCCACTCCCGACTTGATCGTGACTCTTGGACTTGGTCCCCTTGTTCCACAGGTACTCTCATCAGGAAATCCATCGTTGTTGCATTGCTGGTGTTGGTCTTCCTTGCAGAATTCCCCTATCACGACTTCTGTGCTCTTTGGGGAACTTAGGTGCACTTTGCACCCACTTTTCAGGGTCTTGGGGTGGGCTATTTTTCTAACCCTCACTGTTTTCTTACAGTCCCAGCGACCCTCTACAAGGTCACATAGGTTTGGGGTCCATTCGTGGTTCGCATTCCACTTCTAGAGTATATGGTTTGTGTTGCCCCTATCCTTATGTGCCCCAATTGCATTTTATTGTGACTATACATTGTTTGCACTGTTTTGTATTGCTATTACTGCATATTTTGGTATTGTGTACATATATCTTGTGTATATTTGCTATCCTCATACTGAGGGTACCCACTGAGATACTTTGGCATATTGTCATAAAAATAAAGTACCTTTATTTTTAGTATATCTGTGTATTGTGTTTTCTCATGATATTGTGCATATGACACTAGTGGTACTGTAGGAGCTTCACTCGTCTCCTAGTTCAGCCTAAGCTGCTCTGCTAAGCTACCTTTTCTATCAGCCTAAGCTGCTAGACACCCCTCTACACCAATAAGGGATATCTGGGCCTGGTGCAAGGTGTAAGTACCCCTTGGTACCCACTACAAGCCAGTCCAGCCTCCTACATTGGTTGTGCAGCGGTGGGATAAGTACTTGCAACTACTTACCACTTTGTCATATTGTACTTTTCATAAGAGAAAAATATACAAAACAAGTTCAGTGTATGTACACCTAACCAAAAAGTTTTGCTTTTCTTCTCTTACTCTTTTTCTAAGTGCTGAAAAGTACCTCTAAAAACTTTCAAAAAGTTTGCGGTCTTTCTGCACGGAAATACCTTTGCACGTCGCTTCACGACGTGGGACATCCATCCTCCAAAGGGGAAGTTTCTAGCCCTTGTCGTTCTTGCAGAATCCACAGCTTCAACCATCCGGTGGCAGCTTCTTTGCACCCACAGCTGGCATTTCCTGGGCATCTGCCCACTCCCGACTTGATCGTGACTCTTGGACTTGGTCCCCTTGTTCCACAGGTACTCTCATCAGGAAATCCATCGTTGTTGCATTGCTGGTGTTGGTCTTCCTTGCAGAATTCCCCTATCACGACTTCTGTGCTCTTTGGGGAACTTAGGTGCACTTTGCACCCACTTTTCAGGGTCTTGGGGTGGGCTATTTTTCTAACCCTCACTGTTTTCTTACAGTCCCAGCGACCCTCTACAAGGTCACATAGGTTTGGGGTCCATTCGTAGTTCGCATTCCACTTCTAGAGTATATGGTTTGTGTTGCCCCTATCCTTATGTGCCCCAATTGCATTCTATTGTGACTATACATTGTTTGCACTGTTTTGTATTGCTATTACTGCATATTTTGGTATTGTGTACATATATCTTGTGTATATTTGCTATCCTCATACTGAGGGTACCCACTGAGATACTTTGGCATATTGTCATAAAAATAAAGTACCTTTATTTTTAGTATATCTGTGTATTGTGTTTTCTCATGATATTGTGCATATGACACTAGTGGTACTGTAGGAGCTTCACTCGTCTCCTAGTTCAGCCTAAGCTGCTCTGCTAAGCTACCTTTTCTATCAGCCTAAGCTGCTAGACACCCCTCTACACTAATAAGGGATACCTAGGCCTGGTGCAAGGTGTAAGTACCCCTTGGTACCCACTACAAGCCAGTCCAGCCTCCTACATTGGTTGTGCAGCGGTGGGATAAGTACTTGCAACTACTTACCACTTTGTCATATTGTACTTTTCATAAGAGAAAAATATACAAAACAAGTTCAGTGTTTGTACACCTAACCAAAAAGTTTTGCTTTTCTTCTCTTACTCTTTTTCTAAGTGCTGAAAAGTACCTCTAAAAACTTTCAAAAAGTTCTTAAAAAGTTTTAAAAGTTTTTTTCTGTTCCTTAAAAAGTTCTGAAACTTTTTCTTTCTTTTTTTGTCCCTTAAACCTTTTCTATCATGTCTGGTACAGGCCAAACTCATGATCTGGCCAGCATAGCTTATGATAACCTTAGCTGGAAGGAAGCAAGGAGTCTCTGCTTAGATAGAGGTTTAGGGGTAGGGAAGAATCCCTCAAGACAACTGTTAGTTAATATGCTCATTGAACAGGATAAGACCTTAGTTGGCACATCTGTAGAGAAATTAGCTGATGGTTCACACTCTGACTCTGGGGCACCCCTAGTAAAAGAGGTAGCAAGGAATCTTCCCAGCCTGCCCCCTAGCAAGCTACCTAGCATGGCTGGTACTTATGTGAGTTCCCATCACAGTAGGAGTGTTACTTCTGTAGGTCAGAATGTTAGAGTGCCATCTGTTAGGGACAGGTCTCCCTCTGTCCATTCACACCATTCTTCTGTTTCAAAGCATGCCCAACCCACCATCCCTGAAGACAGAATGTTAGAAAGGGAACTCAATAGATTGAGAGTGGAAGAGTCCAGGCTGAAGCTTAAAAAGCAACCGCTGGATCTAGACAGGGAAGCATTTGACTTGGAAAAAGAAAGACAGAGGTTGGGGTTTGGACCCCATGGTGGCAGCAGCAGTATTCCAAATAGTCATCCTGCAAAAGAGCATGATTCTAGGAATCTGCACAAGATAGTTCCCCCTTACAAGGAGGGGAATGACATTAACAAGTGGTTTGCTGCACTTGAGAGGGCCTGTGTTGTACAGGAGGTCCCTCAAAGGCAGTGGGCTGCTATCCTATGGCTATCTTTCAGTGGAAAGGGTAGGGATAGGCTCCTTACTGTTAAAGAAAGTGATGCCAATAATTTTACAGTTCTTAAAAATGCACTCCTAGATGGTTATGGCTTAACCACTGAACAGTACAGGATCAAGTTCAGAGAAACCAAAAAGGAGTCTTCACAAGACTGGGTAGACTTTGTTGACCATTCAGTGAAGGCCTTGGAGGGGTGGTTGCATGGCAGTAAAGTTTCTGACTATGAAAGCCTGTATAACTTTATCCTGAGAGAGCATATTCTTAATAATTGTGTGTCTGATTTGTTACACCAGTACCTGGTAGACTCTGATCTCACCTCTCCCCAAGAATTGGGAAAGAAGACAGACAAATGGGTCAGAACAAGGGTGAACAGAAAAGTTCATACAGGGGGTGCCAAGGATGGCAAGAAGAAGGATGGTAAGTCTTCTGACAAGGGTGGGGACAAATCTAAAAATGAGTCTTGATCAGGCCCACAAAAACACTCTGGTGGGGGTGGTGGGCCCAAATCCTCTTCAAATCAAAACAAAGAAAAGAAACCATGGTGCTATTTATGTAAAACAAAAAGGCCATTGGACAACAAATCCCAGTTGTCCAAAGAAAAGCACCAAACCTCCCACTACCACAACCCCTACTGCTACACCTAGTGCCCCTGGTAATATCAGTGGTGGTGGGAGCAAACCTACTAATAGCCAATCCAAGGGAGTAGCTAGGCTCACTTTTGGTAATTTAGTTGGGGTTGGTCTTGTTAGGGAGACCACAGAGGCTGTGTTAGTCTCTGAGGGGGGCATTGATTTGGCCACCTTGGTTGCTTGTCCCCTTAATATGGATAAGTACAAGCAACTTCCCCTAATAAATGGTGTTGAGGTTCGGGCCTACAGGGACACAGGTGCCAGTGTTACCATGGTAATAGAGAAACTGGTCCACCCTGAACAACACCTACTTGGTCACCAGTACCAAGTAACTGATGCTCATAACAACACACTTAGCCACCCCATGGCTGTTGTAAATCTCAACTGGGGGGGGTTACTGGTCCAAAGAAAGTTGTGGTTGCCTCAGATTTACCTGTAGACTGTCTACTAGGGAACGATTTAGAGACATCAGCTTGGCCAGATGTGGAGTTGGAGGCTCATGCAGCAATGCTGGGCATTCCAGGGCATATTTTTGCTTTAACCAGGGCTCAGGCCAAAAAGCAAAAAGGACAGGGTGACTTGGATCCTGGAAGAATGGACCAAGTTCTCCCTAAAGCTAGGGTTAGTAAAGGTAAAACACTACCTACTATCCCTCCCTCTACAGTGGATTCAACTTCTGAGGAAGAAGAATTTCCACCCTGTGCAGAACCTACACCAGAGGAGCTGGAAGCAGACACTGCTGAACTTTTGGGTGAAGGGGGGCCTGCCAGGGAGGAGCTGAGTGTGGCAGAGCATACCTGTCCCACACTAGAGGGTCTAAGACAGCAAGCTGTCAAACAAGCAAATGGTGACTCTCACAGAGTTTACTGGGAGGACAACCTTTTGTATACTGAAGTAAGGGATCCAAAACCTGGAGCTGCCAGGAGATTGGTGATTCCTCAGGAATACAGAAAGTTCCTCCTAACTTTAGCCCACGACATTCCCTTAGCTGTACATTTGGGGCAAATGAAAACTTGGGACAGGCTTGTCCCCTTGTTTCATTGGCCTAGAATGTCAGAGGACACAAAGGAATTTTGTAAGTCCTGTGAAACCTGTCAAGCCAGTGGCAAAACAGGTGGCACTCCAAAGGCACTCCTTATTCCACTGCCTGTGGTTGGGGTTCCCTTTGAAAGGGTAGGGGTTGACATAGTTGGCCCCCTTGACCTTCCTACTGCTTCAGGCAATAGGTTTATCTTCATGGTAGTGGACCATGCCACCAGATACCCTGAAGCAATTCCTCTAAGGACCACTACAGCTCCTGCAGTCCCAAAGGCCCTCCTGGGAATCTTTTCCACGGTGGGCTTCCCAAAAGAGGTGGTATCAGACAGGGGAAGCAATTTCATGTCTGCTTACTTAAAGGCCATGTGGAAGGAATGTGGTGTGACATACAAGTTCACCACACCCTATCACCCACAAACAAATGGACTGGTTGAGAGGTTTAATAAAACTCTCAAAGGAATGATAATGGGACTCCCTGAAAAACTCCGCAGGAGATGGGATGTCCTGTTACCTTGCCTCCTTTTTGCTTACAGGGAGGTACCCTAAAAAGGAGTGGGCTTCAGCCCCTTTGAACTCCTATTTGGACACCCTGTGAGAGGTCCTCTAACACTTGTGAAGGAGGTTTGGGAACAACCTTTAAAAGCTCCTAAGCAAGACATAGTGGACTATGTACTTGGCCTAAGATCTAGGATGGCTGAGTACATGAAAAAGGCCAGTAAAAACCTTCAGGCCAGCCAAGAGCTCCAAAAGCAATGGCATGACCAGAAGGCTGTTCTGATTCAGTACCAACCAGGGCAGAAAGTGCGGGTCTTGGAGCCTGTGGCCCCAAGAGCACTCCAAGACAAATGGAGTGGACCCCACATTATTGTTGAGAAAAAGGGTGTAGTCACTCTTAGGGTGCTCAATGTCAATCGCCTGAAACCCTACTATGACATGGCTGATCTCACCCTACTCATGGCAACAGATGAAGGACAGGAAGACGAGAGTGACCCTCTCCCTGATCTCTTCTCTTCCACAGACCAAGATGCTCTAGTGGAAGGTGTAGTTTTGGCAGATTGTCTTACTGCTGAGCAGAAAGACCACTGCATAAATCTCCTGGGTCAGTTTTCTGAACTCTTTTCTACTGTGGCAGGTACCACTTCTTTGTGTGAGCACACTATAAATACTGAAGACAGCTTGCCTGTCAAAAGTAAGATCTATAGGCAGCCTGACCATGTCAGGGACTGCATAAAACAAGAGGTTCAGAAAATGCTTGAACTGGGAATGGTTGAGCACTCTGAAAGTCCATGGGCCTCTCTTGTGGTACTTGTACCAAAACCTCATTCCAAGGATGGAAAGAAGGAAATTAGATTTTGTGTAGACTATGGAGGTCTCAACCAAGTAACTAAAACTGATGCTCACCCTATACCCAGGGCAGATGAGCTAATAAATACACTGGCATCTGCCAAGTATCTAAGCACCTTTGATTTGACTGCAGGGTATTGGCATATCAAGTTATCAGAGGATGCATAAGCAAAAACTGCATTTTCAACCATTGGAGGGCACTACCAATTGACAGTAATGCCTTTTGGGTTGAAAAATGTACCTGCCACTTTTCAGAGGTTGGTGAATACAGACCTGCAAGGTCTGGAGGCTTTTAGTGCAGCATATCTAGATGATATGGCTATCTTTAGCTCCAGCTGGGATGATCACCTGGTCCACCTATGGAAAGTTTTGGAGGCCCTGCAAAAGGCAGGCCTCACTATCAAGGCTTCAAAGTGCCAGATAGGGCAGGGCAAAGTGGTTTATCTGGGACACCTGGTAGGTGGAGAACAGATTGCACCACTTCAGGGGAAAATCCAAACTATTATAGATTGGATTCCCCCTACCACTCAGACCCAGGTGAGAGCCTTCTTAGGCCTCACTGGGTATTACAGGAGGTTCATAAAGAACTATGGCTCCATTGCAGCCCCTCTTAATGACCTCACATCTAAGAAAATGCCTAAAAAGGTATTGTGGACAGCTAGCTGTCAGAAAGCTTTTGAGGAGCTAAAGCAGGCCATGTGCTCTGCACCTGTCCTGAAAAGCCCCTGTTACTCAAAAAAATTCATTGTCCAAACTGATGCATCTGAATTAGGGGTAGGGGCAGTCTTATCACAACTTAATTCTGAGGGCCAGGATCAACCTGTTGCTTTTATCAGCAGGAGGTTGACCCCTAGAGAAAAGTGTTGGTCTGCCATAGAGAGGGAGGCCTTTGCTGTGGTCTGGGCACTGAAGAAGTTGAGGCAATACCTGTTTGGCACTCACTTCATTGGTCAGACAGACCACAAACCTCTACTTTGGCTAAAACAAATGAAAGGTGAAAACCCTAAATTATTGAGGTGGTCCATATCTCTACAGGGGATGGACTATACAGTGGAACATAGACCTGGGAGTACCCACTCCAATGCAGATGGACTCTCCAGATATTTCCACTTAGACAATGAAGACTCATCAGGTCGTGGCTAGTCTTATTGTCCTTCGTTTGGGGGGAGTTGTGTAGGAAAGTACCATCTTGCCTGGCATGTTACCCCCATATTTCACTGTATATATGTTGTTTTAGTTGTATGTGTCACTGGGACCCTGCCAGCCAGGGCCCCAGTGCTCATAAGTGTGCCCTGTATGTGTTACCTGTGTTATGACTAACTGTTTCACTGAGGTTCTGCTATCCAGAACCTCAGTGGATATGCTCTCTCATTCTCTTTCCAAATTGTCACTAACAGGCTAGTGACCAATTTCACCAATTTACATTGGCATACTGGAACACCCTTATAATTCCCTAGTATATGGTACTGAGGTACCCAGGGTATTGGGGTTCCAGGAGATCCCTATGGGCTGCAGCATTTCTTGTGCCACCCATAGGGAGATCTGACAATTCTTACACAGGCCTGCCAGTGCAGCCTTAGTGAAATAACGTCCATGTTATTTCACAGCCATTTACCACTGCACTTAAGTAACTTATAAGTCACCTATATGTCTAGCCTTTACCTGGTAAAGGTTAGGTGCTAAGTTACTTAGTGTGTGGGCACCCTGGCACTAGCCAAGGTGCTCCCACATAGTTCAGGGCAAATTCCCTGGACTTTGTGAGTGCGGGGACACCATTACACACGTGCACTATACATATGTCACGACATATGTATAGCGTCACAATGGTAACTCCGAACATGGCCATGTAACATGTCTAAGATCATGGAATTGTCACCCCAATGCCATTCTGACATTGGGGAGGCAATTCCATGATCCCCCGAGTCTCTAGCTCAGACCCGGGTACTGCCAAACTACCTTTCCCGGGGTTTCACTGCAGCTGCTGCTGCTGGTAACCCCTCAGACAGGTTTCTGCCCTCCTGGAGTCCAGCCAGGCTTGACCCAGGAAGGCAGCACAAAGGACTTCCTCAGAGAGAGGGTGTTACACCCTCTCCCTTTGGAAAAAGGTGTCAGGGCTGGGGAGGAGTAGCCTCCCCAAGCCTCTGGAAATGCTTTGATGGGCACAGATGGTGCCCATCTCTGCATAAGCCAGTCTACACCGGTTCAGGGATCCCCCAGCCCTGCTCTGCCGCAAAACTGGACAAAGGAAAGGGGAGTGACCACTCCCCTGACCTGCACCTCCCCTGGGAGGTGCCCAGAGCTCCTCCAGTGTGCTCCAGACCTCTGCCATCTTGGAAACAGAGGTGCTGCTGGCACACTGGACTGCTCTGAGTGGCCAGGGCCAGCAGGTGACATCAGAGACTCCTTTTGATAGGCTCCTTCAGGTGTTGCTAGCCTATCCTCTCTCCTAGGTAGCCAAACCTTCTTTTCTGGCTATTTAGGGTCTCTGCTTTGGGGAATTCCTTAGATAACGAATGCAAGAGCTCATCAGAGTTCCTCTGCATCTCTCTCTTCACCTTCTGCCAAGGAATCGACTGCTGACCGCGCTGGAAGCCTGCAACACTGCAACAAAGTAGCAAAGACGACTACTGCAACCTTGTAACGCTGATCCTGCCGCCTTCTCGACTGTTTTCCTGGTGGTGCATGCTGTGGGGGTAGCCTGCCTCCTCTCTGCACTAGAAGCTCTGAAGAAATCTCCTGTGGGTCGACGGAATCTTCCCCTGCAACCGCAGGCACCAAAGAACTGCATCACCGGTCCTCTGGGTCTCCTCTCAGCACGACGAGCGAGGTCCCTTGAACTCAGCAACTCTGTCCAAGTGACTCCCACAGTCCAGTGACTCTTCAGTCCAAGTTTGGTGGAGGTAAGTCCTTGCCTCCCCACGCTAGACTGCATTGCTGGGAACTGCGTGTTTTGCAGCTACTCCGGCCCCTGTGCACTCTTCTAGGATTTCCTTTGTGCACAGCCAAGCCTGGGTCCCCGGCACTCTAACCTGCAGTGCACGACCTCCTGAGTTGTCCTCCGGTGTCGTGGGACCCTCTTTCGTGACTTCGGGTGAGCTCTGGTTCACTCCACTCTGTAGTGCCTGTTCCAGCACTTCTGCAGGTGCTGCCTGCTTCTGACTGGGCTTCTTGTCTTGCTGGGCGCCCCCTCTGTCTCCTCAGACAATTGGCGACATCCTGGTCCATCCTGGGCTACAGCAGCATCCAAAAACCCTAACCGCGACCCTTGCAGCTAGCAAGGTTTGTTTGCTGTCTTTCTGCACGGAAACACCTCTGCACGACTCTTCACGACGTGGGACATCCATCCTCCAAAGGGGATGTTTCTAGCCCTTGTCGTTCTTGCAGAATCCACAGCTTCTACCATCCGGTGGCAGCTTCTTTGCACCCACAGCTGGCATTTCCTGGGCATCTGCCCACTCCCGACTTGATCGTGACTCTTGGACTTGGTCCCCTTGTTCCACAGGTACTCTCGTCAGGAAATCCATCATTGTTGCATTGCTGGTGTTGGTCTCCCTTGCAGAATTCCCCTATCAAGACTTCTGTGCTCTTTGGGGAACTTAGGTGCACTTTGCACCCACTTTTCAGGGTCTTGGGGTGGGCTATTTTTCTAACCCTCACTGTTTTCTTACAGTCCCAGCTACCCTCTACAAGGTCACATAGGTTTGGGGTCCATTCGTGGTTCGCATTCCACTTCTAGAGTATATGGTTTGTGTTGCCCCTATCCTTATGTGCCCCAATTGCATTCTATTGTGACAATACATTGTTTGCACTGTTTTGTATTGCTATTACTGCATATTTTGGTATTGTGTACATATATCTTGTGTATATTTGCTATCCTCATACTGAGGGTACCCACTGAGATACTTTGGCATATTGTCATAAAAATAAAGTACCTTTATTTTTAGTATATCTGTGTATTGTGTTTTCTCATGATATTGTGCATATGACACTAGTGGTACTGTAGGAGCTTCACTCGTCTCCTAGTTCAGCCTAAGCTGCTCTGGTAAGCTACCTTTTCTATCAGCCTAAGCTGCTAGACACCCCTCTACACTAATAAGGGATACCTGGGCCTGGTGCAAGGTGTAAGTACCCCTTGGTACCCACTACAAGCCAGTCCAGCCTCCTACACCGCTCACTTGAGAGACTGTGGCTTTGTACTCCCCAGGACCAAACAGTGGGCAAACCACCGACTGGAGAGACTTGAGAGACTGTGTCTTTGCATTCCCCAGGACCAAGCAGTGGGCAAACAACCCACTTGAGAGACTGTGACTTTGCACTCCACAGGAGCAAGCAGTGGGCAAACCACCCACTTGAGAGACTTGAGAGACTGTGACTTTGCACTCCCCAGGACCAAGCAATGGGCAAACCTCCCACTTGAGAGACTTGAGAGACTGTGGCTTTGCACTCACCAGGACATCGCTGTGGGCATGTTGCTCCCTCCAGGAGCAGTGGCGTAGTACCATCTTCCTGCTAAGGTGCCCCCCTCCCCCTTTCCCCTGAGGTGCATGTGTGTTTACAACCTGCAGTGGTCTCTCTGTTTTGAAGCAGGAGTCAAGTGTGGGCTTCGCTCATGATTTTTTGGCCCAGTGGGCCATGGACATTTGCAAGGGACAGTGTATGGTCTTCTGCACATATTGTAAATATTTGTATATACTGTTTTTCAAATCGTTAACTATAACTGCATATTTCAAAATATCACTGTTTGAACTCAATTCCTTTTGTCCTTGCGTTCTTCCAGGGGGTAACGGGGTGTAAATGTACTGTTGATACATGTTTTTGTGTGTATGGTGTTTTGGGTGAGGGTGGGGGTGGAGGTGTTGCGTGCTGCGCGTGTGTGTCACTCTCTTTTTCTCCCCCTTTCCCCTGTGTGCTAGGTGCAGTACTTACCGTGGTCATCGCCGCCGCCTTTGATTTCCGTTGTGTATAAGGAGGTAGACGGGCATCGGCAGGACCTGCAGCTCGTGCTCCATGGCATCCTGGTTCTTTGTTGATTGTCGAGAGGTGAGTGGTTTCTCTTCAAAGTCCTGTTTCTGCTGTGCTTTTGATGGCATTGGTACCATCCCGGAAAAGCTGGTGGATTGGCGGGTTGTGATAGGGTGGGCGGTACATTGTCTTCCGCCTGTATGTTGGCGGTGACCGCCGCGGTGTATGTTGCTACCGCCGTGGCGGTCGGTGTATTAAAGTGGCTGTCTACGTTGGCAGTTTCCATCGTGGTCATGCTCCCATTTTTTTTACCGCCGGCCTGTTGGTGGTATTACCGCCGCTTTATTATCGACCGCCAGGGTTGGAATGAGGGCCAATCTGTACAAAGCTACCTAGATTAAAGTCTAATCCGAATGACGCTGTGGAAGCAGTTATAAATCAATCTATCAACATAAATAATATTTCTTACTTAATAACGATCTAAATCTGTTGCAAAACATGTGTGTGCATGTCCAAAAAATAGTAACCAAGAAATCATTATACTGACCCAAACCTGTGTAAGGCAATATTAACCCAAAACAATAATATCGGGTTAGATTGACAGAAACATTATATAGACATGTGCATGAAAATCATATTGTTAGTGAAGTACATTCCTAATAGATTATTGCTATGTACATAGTAACATACAAATCTAATAAGCAAAATTCATAAATCAAAAGTCTCTTTATGCATGAATATGATCACACAGTACAGATGTGTTTAGTCGCCCAAGAAGTACTCAGGTTCATGGGCCATATCAAGACCGTCCTCCACTGCTCTGAGGCGCATGATTTCTTCTCAGGGTAAGTTCCCTGTTACCACCCCTAAAATCTCTCGGAATGTGTTTGATGCCCAAAAATCTAAATGACTTGTTGGCTCCTTGTGTCTGGCATGCTCTCCTATGTGCCACTATCGGATATCTGTCATCATCGTGTGAGTGCTCTCGCATGTTCACTGATCCTGATCCTAAGGGGACGGATGGTACTTCCCAGATAAATACATTCACACTTACACATTATAATATATATAACAAATATTGTGTTGCAATTTATAGCCAATTCAGTCTTATAAATTTGATTAGTAGTGCTGATAAATTCCTTTTTACCATGACAGGCCCTTCTCACATCCCACACTGACTGAATTTGAAAAAACCTTTCCTATGGTCGGAGAGCCAATCACCCCGTGATCTGAGTGTCGGAAAGCTGGGGCTAAGAATATTTCTCAGAGATCTACCTTTTCGATATGTGATTTCTGGTCTACTTGAAATGAAATCTTTAAGAGTATTATCCTGAGACAGTATGCCCTAATGTTTGTTCAACATCCTTCTTAGCATGATGGATGTTCTGGTATAATCCGTAAACAGTCTACACTTATGAGCCTCCTTCCCAGCATCGGGAGTATTAGTAGGTTTTACAGTTTCATTTCTAGGGATACGCAAAACTCCACATTGCGCTCTTTCAATGTCACCCCTCTTATAGCCTCTTTGTTTAAAACGTTCACCCATCTCCTGAATACACTGTACAAAGTCCTCATCCTTGCTACAGTTTCATTTAGCTCGCACCATCTCTCCAAATATTATTGACGTGATTTGATGTCTAGGGTGAGCACTTGATGCATGTAAGATAGAATTGCAAGCAGTATGTTTACGAAACAATCTGCTATGTATTTTGTTCTCTTCGATAAATAGTTCAACATCCAGAAATTCAATAATTTCAGAACTGTGTTGGTAAGTAAATCTTATATTCACCTCATTGGAATTAAGATATTCACAGAAGCCAACTAACTGTTCAACACTGCCCGTCCAAATCATAAGACAGTCATCAATATAGCGACCCTAATATAATATGTATGTGTGCCACTGGATGGAATCAGGACCCCAGACCCACTTCTCCTCAAACCAACTCATGAACAAATTCGCATAGGAAGGAGACAATCTTAAACCCATTGCCACCCCTTGTTTTTGTCTATACCATCCTTTACCAAATAGAAAAAAATTGTTGTTTAGAATCATGTCTATCATTGCAATCAACATCTCTGTGTGTTCCCACAAGCTAGCCGATCTCTTGTTAAGAAAACACTGTATCGGCTGTAGGCCTAGATCGTGTCAAATGCTAGTGTACAAAGAAACAACATCTAGTGTTACGAACAACATATTCTCCTCCCATTCAACATCACTCAAGATGCTGAGGATATGTTTTGTGTCCCTAATATAAGAGGGAAGGTTGTAAACAAATGGTTGCAAAAAAGGTCTACATATTCCCATAATCTCTCCGTTGGTCCTGAGATGCCAGAAACAATTTGCCTCCCAGGTGTAAATGATAATGTTTTGTGAATTTTAGGTAGAGTATATAAACTGGGGAAACTAGGACGGTCCACTTTAAGATACATGTATTCATCCTCATTAGGTAAACATTGCTGATGCCATATCTTTAATCTTCTTTGATTTTATTTGATAATCCAGGAATTGGGTTAAACATAATACTCTCATAGCACTTGCCATCACTCAATTGTATACAAATCTCATTATCATAGTCCAACCTATTCATGACTACAACGTTGCCATCTTTGTCAGCCTGTCTGATAATGATACCCTCCTCCCATTGAAGTAATTTAAGTTCCTGTTGTTCACCATAACTCAAGTTGTTAATGATTCTCCTTCCAAAATACAGTGAACCTATTTACTGGTTTGTCCCAACATATGTTCAATGTGTGGAGATTACCTGTCAGTAATGTTGAAACACATTGACAGTTTTGCCAGGTTTCCCGACGTGAGGATGTAGCCAATGTGAAAGCTGACATCTATGGTTTT
This sequence comes from Pleurodeles waltl, assembly GCF_031143425.1. NCBI lineage: Eukaryota > Metazoa > Chordata > Amphibia > Caudata > Salamandridae > Pleurodeles > Pleurodeles waltl. The sequence continues at coordinate 1,019,947,480 of NC_090448.1, forward strand.
GCTCACCCCCCACATGTGGTGGGGGCCATTGATGGCACACATGTTGGCTTGGTGCCATCACAGGCCAGTGAACAAGTCTATCACAGCAGATAAAACCTCCATTCCATCAACATGCAAGTTGTCTCTTTGGCAGATCTGTACATCTCAAATTTGTGTGCCTGTTTTCCTGGATCAGTGCATGATTTGTTTATAACGCGGAACAGCATAATACCCCAGCTGATGTCATAACTCCAACCAGAGATGGCCTGGCTTGTTGGTAAATCACATCTGTCCTGATTGTGTGTGTGCAATGTCAGGTGCTACAATCATGAAGTTAGTGACTTATTGTTGCACTTATGTCTCATTCCTTAACAGGAGACTCAACCTATCCAAACCGTCCATGATTATTGACACCGCCGAGGAATCTAACTAGAACAGGAAAATTCTGCTTCAATGAGGCCCATGGAAGAACACAGTAGGCACTGGAGGGGTTTTTAGGCCCCTAAAGGCCAAATCTTGCTGTCTGGACAGGACTGGTGGAGCCCTCTTCTATTCACCCGGTAAAGTGTATCAGATCACTGTGGCATGCTGCATGCCCCAAAACTTCACCCTGCAGAGGCATATCCACTACATGCCAGAGGAGGGGGAGACTGCAGTGCCATCAGGTGAGAATACTGAAATGCCAAATGAAGATGACAGTGGTGAAGAGGAACAAGCTGACTTACGAGAATATCTCAATCACAACTACTTCTCATGAGTGTGTGTCATGTGATGTCATGACTGTGACTGTACAATGACCTGTAGTTGTAATAATGTGATGGAGTTTAGTGTTTTCCAAACAGCTAGGGAGCTGATACACTGCAGATATCAGCCAAAGGCTGATTGATAAGATAGATTTTGGCACATTCCCCCCTTTGATGATGTTGCTTTGTTTGTGTCAGAATTATAGTGAAGTACTTTGTTTTCCAGATGTTTTTGTCATATTTATGGTTTCAAGCCTGTACTCCTTGTTTTGTTCTTTGTACAGGTACCTTTGCCATGACATCTTCATGTGGGCATTTTCAGAGTTGTGACATTGGCAGGTATATGATGCAGTTCTGACTTGCGAAGTGGACATAGATTGATTCAGGTAATTTAGGTTGCATAGTTTCGGTGCATGAGACTTGTGCCAAGACAGCTTGCACAGTGTTTGGATGGAACTTCAGAAGTGACTATTGTACTTGTTTTGTGTCCTATGATGGGCCTGATGTATCATGTGTGTCATCGCGTGGTCATAAAATATGTAGTCCTAGCTTACGACTAAGTCATTTTCTATTCACATTGGTTAAACATTGTTTTTGTAGAACCTATGTGCACCTGTAGATGTAAAACATCATTGTAGGCCACAGCTCCTGTGCCAAAACACTGACATATGTTTGTGTCATACCACCTGGTGCATGTGCATTGGATTATAATGGCCCTGTGATCAGGAACTGTTGTAGTGTCATCTGTCTGAAACTTGACTAATGTGATGTTAGATTACTTTGGTGTGGCATGTGATAAGGCTCAAACAGATGACATCAAAGATTTCAATGTTTGCTTATTCTACAGGACAATGTCTGACAAATCTCTTCCTTTCGTGGTCCGGAGGTCTGTACCTGCAAATATGTTCATTTACTTAGTATGAGACAATCATTTAAGTTTCCAATAGTTCAGCTATATTGAAAGCCTTTGTGCTGAACACTGTAATACATTTTCAGTTTGACCAGACACTTGCATGTATGTGTTTGTGTTGGATGGTTGTAATCCTGAGCTGGTAATTGTGTACATGCGAGATATCTCATCCTGAACAAGTACCTTAGATCATCATTGTATGGTTCACAAGGCCTGACATGTCTACATATCACAATATGAAAGCAAAATCATAAGACAATGAATCAGTGATGGGTGATTTTATTGTGAAGCTACGAATAATAGAAAAGATGTGTGTCATGAATCAACCAAATATAATATGTGAAGGGGTCAGTCATGGTGAATGGCCACACCATTGAAAGTCCAAAGTATAGAGTACTCTTTCCATTGGAACTGTAATGTGGTTCAGGATCAGTCCACAGAGTGAATGTGTGGCACACAAAGAGGACATTAAGGAAGAGGGTAATTGCTGACAGTGGTGGTGTCTTGCCATCTGTACCTCCTGGATTCTTTGCTGAAAGTCTCGGTTGAGTAGAGGGTGATCAGCTGCTACAGAGGCAGGGGTGTCTGTGGCTGGTTCTTCCTCAGGCAGGGCCTCCATTCCTGTGGCTGGCATCAATGTTGATAGGCCTGCTGTTGATGAGCCAAAGGAAGGGGTAGACTGGTGTTGAAAAGCCGAGCCCAGGGTGGTATGTATGCCCCTCAATACCCCTGTTAGGGAGGCCATGTTGGAATTGTGAGCCTCCATCTGCTTGTGCATGTTCTTATGCATGTCCCTATGTAGCTGCTTGATTTACTGGAGTTCATCCAACACCTGGCCCATCACGCCTTGGGACTCCTGATAGACCCCCCAAGACGTGGCTGATGGTATCCTGACAAAGAGAAGCCCCAGTGGTCTCATCCCACTGCCCCACAGCGTCCCTCCCACATACCTTAACCCAACTGGCCTGTGCCCTAACGACAGGTGCACTCTCCCACTTGTTCCCGGACCCTCATTGTCCGAAGTGTTGCGCTGCAACTCAGGATCCAGGACTGGGGGGCTCAAGATGATGGACACTGTGATAGGGACACAGGTTTGGAGGGTAAATGGTTTCCTGTGATGTTAATGGAAGAGGGCTGGGAGGGGACGTTATGGGCACAGAGATCCTCACTTTGCCACCTGACCAGGTTGCCAAGATGGACCAAAACCGTCCTCCACACCCAGAAGTCCACATGTGTCGTCGTTACTGAAAGCTTCATCCGGGGGGATAGTTTTAGTCTGTTCCCTGGCTTCCATGCCCCCAACGGCAGCTCGACCTGTTGATGGAAAATTTACATTGTTACTGGTTGAATTGTGACACCTACCTCCAAAGGTTTTGTGTTACAGTAAGTAAAGACCTTGGACATAGGTTAGCTGTAGGTAATCCAGTTGTGCTAAGTAACCCTGGTATAGGGTGATTTGACACGACATGTTTGAAGCATGCCAACCGAATTTGACTCAAGCAGCTGATAAGATGTGCAGATCAGTTGCACTTTAGAAGATGACATGAAAATGACATTTTAACAACAATGTAGGCAACACAGTGGAGAGGCAAGATATGGCTTTGACCATTTGGAAGCCTAATTGATTTGTGATGAAGACAAACCCAGGAATTTGTGGTATATATGGAGTCCACATGTGCACAGTGCTGTGTCAATATGTCTGCTGCTGATACCAATCTGGTGATGCAGCTTGAGGCCTTAGGAATACTTGTTGTACACACTGGGTAAGGTGTCATTCCTATTCTCAATAGTTCCATCTTAGGTTAGCAAGTCAAGATGGAGCTAGGCAGACAGACATGTCTCTGAGTTGAGCATAATCTGTATCTTGATCACTCCCAGGTGAATACACATAAATTGAGAGTTGACAGACAGGGTTATTTGGGCAAGTAAACAGTTGGCTTGTGGTTGGAGCTAGAGAAATAGGGCATATTGGGCTTTGCAGTCAGGTCACTCCCTTTACTTCCCAACACTTGACAAATGGTATACCCCTAGGTGAGTGAAGTGCATTAGAGAGATTACAAACAGGTGTATTTGGACAAGTGAACACTGGGCTGGTAGTTGGAGTTACAGACATAAGGTCTCCTGGGAGTTGCAGTCATGCCAGTCCGTCTACTATACATACTATACAAATGATATCCTCCCAGGTGAGTACACTTCATTTGAGAGATCAGATACAGATGTATTTGGGCCAATGAATACTAGGCTGGTGTTTAGATCACAAATACAAGGCCTCCTGCGTGTTGCAATCAGGTCACTCTCTCTACTACACACTCTGTATACAAGGTATCCTCCCAGGTGAGTACACTTCAATTGAGAGTTGAGGAACAGGGGTAGGTGTTCAAGTGAACACTGGGCTGGTGTTTGGAGTTCGTCTAACAGTGCCTCCTTAGAATTTCAGTTCAGTCACTCTCTCTACTACACACACTATACACATAGGGGGTCATTACAACATTGGCGGTAAAAGCCGCTTACCGCCGTGCAGAAGCTGCCAACACACCACCGAGGCCACGGAATTCCGCCACGGTCATTATGACCCACAGCTCGGAATCTGCCAAAATCCAGACACCCACACAAGTCCGCCACACCAAAGGTCAGTGATAAACTGGCTATAACAAAATCTCCACCGTCACGCCAACAAGAATACGCCCACACTATCACGACCCACGAATCTACGCAGTGGTCTTTTAACCGCAGTATTCCATTGGCGGTACACACCGCCGTGCTCAAAATACACACACATTTACAAAACACAACCACATTGGACAATTTCAAATACACACACATGATACACATACACACACCACTCCCACACATCCAATACAATATAAAACACACACCCACATCAACCACAAATCCTTACATCAACAATTGCGACTGGAGGCCAGAGAGAGACACCACCATCTACAAACTAGCATCCACAGGCACTCAACACCATCACTCACACAACCTCCAAGCACCTCACACAACACACCTCTAAATATCAACCCACACATCACAACACACACCACCCCACACATCACCCACACCACCCCATGGCATCGCAAAGACACCCCAGGTTCTTTGAGGAGGAGCTCAGAGTCATGGTGGAGGAAATCATCTGGGTAGAACCACAGGTATTCAGATCACAGGTGCAGCACACCACCATAGCTAGGAAGATGGAGCTATGGCGATGAATCGTGGACAGGGTCAACGCAGTGCGACAGCACCCAAGAACATGGGATGACATCAGGAAGAGGTGGAACGACCTATGAGGGAAGGTGCGTTCCATGGTCTCAAGACACCACCTTGTGGTTCAGAGGACTGACGGCGGACCCCCACCTCCTCCCCCACAACTAACAACATGGGAGGAGCAGGTCTTGGCTATACTGCATCCTGAGGGCCTCGCAGGAGTAGCTGGAGGAATGGACTCTGGTAAGTCAAACCTTTAACTACTTCATCCCCCACCCTACGTGCATGCTATCACATACCCCCACCCTCGCCCTCACCCCCATCACTCCAACTCCTCACGTATGTCCCAATATCACAAACTACTCATCCCAAACCCAAGCCCTGCATGTAACACCAAAGCATGGACACCCATCACCAAAGCATGGCCACTGCACATACCCATACACCCCCCAAACCATTATCACACAAGGTCCTACACAGGAATGCAAGCACTGGGGTACACGGTCACCCACCCATTGCACACCATGGCACACACAGATGCAATAATTATGCCTTTACACCCCTACAGGACCCCTACCCAACGTCACCAGACAGGAGGGTCCAGATATGTCCACTCCACCCACAGAAGAGGCCGACAGTAATGACAGCAGCTCTGTCCAACTGGATCAAGATGACCAGCCGGCCCATCTGGGACCTCAGGACAGTCGGTTCCCCTCACACAGTCACAGGCCACTACAGAGCTTCCCCCCTATGGAAATACCAGCACAGCACCCACCCAGCGGGCCCATACCTCTGTCCCCAGGACAGGTCAATCAGCAGTGTGTCCACCACTACAGGTGGAGATAGAGTGTAAGCATTCAAATATCACAAAACAGTATTTAAATAAAACACAGGAAACAGTTTACAAATCCAAAACCAATTTATAAAAATAGATTATATTTTTATCTTTAAAATGACACAAAAATGAATAAAATCGGATAAGGGGAACCGGAGACATGATTTTTTAAAGAATTATTGTTTTCTAGCGCCTAGAAACAAAAAGCGCCAATCTGGTCAACTGGTAGCACCTCGACCGGGGTAAAGTCAAAGTTTAAGGCCGACCGCGATGGAGCCCGGCACGGCTACAGCTCACGGGAGGCCCCGGTCAAAAGTTTACTTTCACACTTAGTCGTTTTTCTGAAGATTTTCTTCAGCGGGACGAGCCTGCCAGTCCAATCTGACCTCCTGGAACTCTTGTCCTGTTACGCGTCGCAGGAGCCCTTGGTGGAGATTTTTATCTTCGGACCTCGTCGATTTTTCAAGGTGAAAATCCTTCAACCGGGGCAAACCTGGATCTTGATCCGACGTCCTTGGAGCCCTCCTCGGATACGCTGGCTGGGAGGTCCCGGTCAACTTTCTACGTTCGGACTTAGTCTCTTTTTTGGAGATTTTCTTCACCGGGACGAACCTGCAAGTCAGGCCGGGTCGCGGTTGAGGAAAGCTGGCTAGAGTTGCTGCGGCGGGTTGGTCCCTCTATGGAGCTTTTTTTCAAAAGTTCTCCAAACTCCTCCAAACTTCTGGATCTTCTCCCAGATGTTCCTTTGAGGTTGTTTTGGGGTCCACAGCTCACCCCAAGGTTCCAGAAGCTCTGAGATGCTCCTTGGGGGTGTGAACTACAACTCCCAGAATGCACCTGGTGCAAACTCCTTTTTGGCCACTGGACAGTGGTCAGCTGGTTGGTTTCCTTAGGAGTTGGTGCAGGGGACTCTGGTTAGCAATTTTTCACCTGTAGCAAACAGGGAGTCCCTCCTTGAACCAGTTGAAGCCAGGTAAAGTCCTTCTTGCGGTGAAGCCCAAGTGTGCAGCTGGTGCAGTCCTTCAGAGTACAGGGTCCAGATGCAGACCAGGGGTCCAGCAGGGAAGTCCTTCTTCTCCTGTAGTTCTTCCTTGTTGGAATCTGATGGGCATCTGGTAGGGAACTGAGGTGTGGGTGCAGCTCTGCCAGTTTTATCCCTGCTCCTGGGTGAAAAACAGGGGGGTCCTGGTTCTCCAATCAGGTGCAGGGTCCTTCCCCCTGTGATGACCACTTCCTGGGAAGTGTGGTAAAAATCAATCCCAGGAGGCAACATTCCCCAAAAATCCATCATGGCTGAAAGTGATTTTTGGAGGTTACATCTGGCTGAGCCCACCCACTGGTGTGGCTAAAAATCATAAAAACACCCCTCTCCTGCCCTCTCCTAATCTAATCAAGGGGCACCTAGTTGTATGGGGTTGCAGGATGTGGGGGTGTTGCTGGGTTACTCCAAATGTCCTTCTCTGCCTTTGAAGACCAGTTTGGCAGCACTCCCCCTTCCTACCTCACCATCTGCTGAGGGGAGATCCCCTCCCACAGGCACATTCCTTGGTGTGAGGCCAGGCCACTTCACACCTCATCAAGGCAGCCTGGCCAGGCTGCCAGAGGCTGGCCAATCAGAGCACAGAAGCAAAAACAATGCAGGGCTGAAGTTGGCAACTTTTCAGGTAAAGTTTAAAACTCTTTACCTGAACAAGATATATTAAATCCCACAACTGGAAGTTGTGGGATTTATTATAACAATTAATTTGATATCAAACTCTTTGTATCTGTCACTTAAAATAAAGTCTCCACATTCTAGCCTATCAAGGCCATTCACTACAATGAGGGAAAAACAAATTTGACTGTTTTTACCTTACCAGGGCTTATAAAACTATTTTTATAAGGTCCCCACTTATAGTTACTTGGCACCCAGCCCTAGGGGCACATAGGCCACACCTTAGGGGTGACATATATGTAAAAATAAGGTAGTTTAAGACTTTGGAACTACTTTTAATTCCAAAGTCGAATTTGCACACAATTTCAATTTAAAAGCAGCCAGCAAGGCAGGCCTGCCTTTAAAATGACACTGGGTACCTCAGCAGTGCACCTATGGGTGCACTACCTATGCTGGGGTCCCTAGACCTACATGCCCTACCATATACTAGGAACTTATAGGTAGGTTGACTTAGCCAATTATAATTAGCCTAATTTGCATACTGATTTTACACAGAGAACAGGCCTTGGGACCGGTTAGCAGTACCCAGGGCACCATCAGAGTCAGGAAAACACCAGCAAAAAGTGGAAAATGGGGGCAAAAAGTTAGGGGGCCTCTGCAATCAGCCCTGTTCTCTCACACATGGGAGATATACTGGCCCGCCAAACACACCATCTGCACATTCATAGAGTGATAGCTTTTTCTATTCCTGAACCCGGGGGGGGGGGGCAAATGCTACATATGTACCATCAATGGCACCAATGATGTTTGGGATATGTCCCAGGGCATAAAAGTCAGTTTCACTGTGGCCAAATCCTCCACCTGGGGGAATACGATGTAGCTGCGCATGTGTTTCATTAGGGCTGACAACACTCTGGTCAACACATTGGAGAACATTGGCTGAGACATCCCTGATGCTGTGGCCACTGTTGTTTGGAAGGAACCACTTGCCAGGTAATGGACCACTGACAGGACCTGCACTAGAGGGTGGATACCTGTGGGCTGACGGATAGCTGACATCAGGTCTGGCTCCAATTCGGCACACAGTTCTTGGATTGTGGCCCGATCAAGTCTGTAGGTTAGGATAATGTGTCTGTCCTCCATAGTTGCAAGGTCCATTAGGGGTCTGTACACCGGAGGCTGTCACCATCTCATATTCATCCTCAGCGGCATAACCCTATGGAGGAAAACGGTGAGCAGAGGGTCATATTCACACATCAATTGAAATAATGATGCATCTTTTCCATTACAGAACCTGCATGTGAATCTGAGAGTCAGTTGCTGTGCCAATGTCTGCTGTGATGCCGGTAGGTGCCATGGCCTGTGCCCCCCCTGAAATGGCGGCTGCCTGACCTGTGAGGAGGGAGAAGTGGAAATGAGGTAATTCCGCTGGTGTTGTGTGCTGTTGCGGTAGGCGGTCGTTGACCGCTACGCAACTTCCCATTGGTTATCATTGGGTGCTATGGATTCCAGGAGCCAATGGCGATGTACGCCAGCGGTGTGACCGCCATTTTCTATCTGTGCACTCACTTGCTACCTGACCTTCAACAGGAGAGGACCTACACTGCAAATGCTGCTGTGACCTGTGTCTGGAAGCAACAATGGCTCATGTGTCTGGGGAAAGGGCCCCTGCCTTTTCTGTGGAGGAGTTGGAGAAACTGGTGGATGGGGTCCTACCCCAGTACACGTTACTCTACAGTCCTCCAGACAAACAGGTGAGTTCACTGTGAGCATGATGTGTGGGACATGAATGTATGGATTGCTGTGTGCGTAAGCCACATGTGGGGGGGCTGAGGCGTCCTGGCCAGGGTGCTGCCTGTATGGTGGTCAATGTATGTGCGTTAGGGGATGGGAGGGATCTGGTGGGCCATGAGTGTGACGGTCTGGATGGTTAACTAATTCCCTTTTCTACTCTCTTTTCCATGCAGGTCACCGCCCATCAGAAAAAGGGTATTTGGCGTGCCATTGCCAAGGAGGTGTGGACCCTGTGGGTCTTTGACAGGCAGAGCACCCACTGCCGCAAATGGTGGGAGGACCTCCGCCGCTCGGCAAGGAAGACGACGGAGGCCCAGCTGGGGCTGGCCTCCCAACGAGGAAGGGGTGCCCATCGTACCCTGATCCCCCCTGATGTTCTGCATCCTGGCATTAGCCTATCCGGAGTTGGATGGGCGCTTGAAGCCATCACAGCAGCCACAAGGGGGTAAGTACAGATTCAGATTCATGACTGTGCGCGCATTAAGGTTTACCTCGGTGGGGGTTGTGGGCTGTGGGTGCCCCTAGGGCACGGCGAACATGGCAGGATAGGTCCCATGTTGGGCAGGCTCTGAAGCACTCCACCCCCAACAGTGTTAATGAGCTTCTACTACTGGGAAGGGTCCTGTGGGTTTCAGTTGTACAGCTAATGGTGTTGGGCATTGTACCCCATGGGCTGGTGACTAACTTAGTAACTGGTGGTGCATGGCTTAGTGCATTGGGCTACTCCCTGTGAGTTGTGTACGCCAACGGTAGTGTTGTTGCTGGCATTGACCAAGTGTATCTTCTGTCTCTCCCCCCCTTTTTGTTTTGTCACCCTGTCCTTGTGTGTATTAGCATCATCTGACGGAGGGAGCTGCATCCCACATGGGCCTGGAGGCTGAATCGAACGACGGTGAGGGCACCAGTGGGACAGAGGGCGAGGGGAGCACCACGACGGGGACAGGAGGGGACACCACAGACAGTGACTCCTCCTCCGATGGAATCTCCCTGGTGGTGGCAGACACCTATGTGCCCACCCCAACAACAGGTCCAGCCGCCACCCCCCTAGCAGCACTGCCCTCCCAGCAGACCCTCAGCGTGTTTCCCATGCCCGCTCACCCAGGAGGGTGGACATCTCCTTCGCCGCAGGCATCTCAGGCCCTGCCCCAGTCAGCCCTGCTGCCCTCAGTGAGGTGGCTATTGACCTCCTCAGATCCCTCGCTGTTGGGCAGTCAACCATACTGAATACCATCCAGGGTGTCGAGAGGCATTTGCAACAAACAAATGCATACCTGGAGGACATTCACTCCTGGCTTGGCGGCCCAAAAGAGAGCATTTTAGGCTCTGGCCTCAACACTGATGGCAGCCATTGTCCCTGTCTCTAGCCTCCCTCCTCCAACATTCTCTACCCAGTCCCAATCCCCTCAACCTATCCCAAGCACACCTTCAGACCAGCATTCACTCAAATCACCACACAAAAGTGGCTCATGCGAACACAAGCACCACACTTCATCTCACAGGCACTCACACAAGCACCATCCCCATGCAGACACACCAACATCCACTGCCTCCAATGTGACTCCCTCCTCCTCCTCGTCCACCTCCCTCCCAGTAGAGTCTCCACTCACACCTGCATGCAGTACATCCTCATCCACTACCTCCATCACCAGCACACCCATCACCATGCACCCCTCACTGGCAGTCACCACCCCCACATCCATGCACACGTCCCCTTTGTCCTCTCCCAGTGTGTCTGTGACCCCTCCTCCCAAAGTACACAAACACAAGCACCCACCCACCCAACAGCCTTCCGCCTCACAACAGCATCCAGCCCATGCACCTGCACCCAAACTTAGCAGACAGACACCTCCTGCAACCACTCCCTCTTCCTCCACTCCCAAACCCTCTACCTCTTCCTGCCCCAGTGTCACTAAGAAGCTTTTCCTGGCCAACTTTGACCTCTTCCCTACCCCTCCCCCATCCTTCCCCTCGGGCCAGGGTGGCCAGAACCCAGCCTAGCACCTCAGCCACCAAATCGTCATCCACTGTGGTTCCTGCAGCTGTCAAAGGCTCAAAGTGGGCACCCGTCAGCCCAGCCAGTGTGCCACCAACCCCTGCCAAAGCCAAAACCATTCCACCACCTGGCAAGGTAAAGAGGGTGACAGGATCCAGCAAGGGGAAGGAGCCATAACCACCCAGCAAGGCCACCTCAAAGACTCCAGCTGCCAGACCCAAGGTCACACCACCATCTGCCAAGGTGAGGAAGGGGCAGAAAACACCATCCAAGGCACTTCAGGCATCCGAGGCTGCAGGTGAAAGCCTGGTGGGTACCAGCACAACCACCAGCACAGCCACCTGCACCATGGCCAGCACCTCCAGAAGCCCCGCCGCTAGCAGCGCCACAAGCCCCGCCACCTGAACCGTCACCTGCACCACCGCAAGCACCACTACTGTCAGCAGCAGCAGCCCCAGTTGGTAGCCGTCCGAGGCTGCAGGAGAAAGGCTGGAGGCTCCCTCCACCACTGGCAGCACCGGCACCTGCACCATGGCCAGCAATGCCACCTGCACCGCCGCTAGCACCGCCGCAGGCCTTGCCGCAAGCACCGCCACCTGCGCCCTCTGACAGTAGCACCACTACCAGTAGCAGCAGCCCCAGTATGCAGCCGTCCGAGGCTGCAAGAGAAGGGCTGGAGCCTCCCTCCACCACTGGCAGCACCCCCACCAGCCCCGGCACTACCCCCAGTTTGCAGCCGTAGCCATCGCCAGATGGAGTATAGCCCTGCCTCCATGGACTATCATGCAACCTGGTCCCTGAAAATCTCGTGCCTCAGACACCCAGGTGAGGGACTGTGAACTGCCATACCCCAAGTATTGCATCACTGGGCACAAAGCCCTCTGCAGAACCATTTTAGATATGCATCCACTCACCCTATCCTTGGCAGGATAAAGCACACTGGGCACAAAGCCCCCTCCAGATCCAGTGGAAGAAGGCATCCACTCACCCAATCCTTGGCAGGATGAAGCACAGTGGGCAGAAAGCCCCCTCCAGAACCAGTGGAGATATGCAACCACTCAGCCAATCCTTGGCAGGATGAAGCACACTGGTCACAAAGCCCCCTCCAGAACCAGTGGAAGAAGGCATCCACTCACCCAATCCTTGGCAGGATGAAGCACACTGGGCAGAAAGCCCCCTCCAGAACCAGTGGAGATAAGCATCCACTCACCCAATCCTTGGCAGGATGAAGCACACTGGGCACAAAGCCCCCTCCAGAAGCAATGGAGATAAGCATCCACTCACCCAATCCTTGGCAGGATGAAGCACACTGGGCACAGAGCCCCCTCCAGAACCAGTGGAAGAAGGCATCCACTCGAGAGACTGTGGCCTTGCAATCCCCAGGACCAAGCTGTGGGCATTCCACCCACTAGAGAGACTGTGGCTTTGCACTCCCCAGGATGAAGCAGTGGGCAACCCACCCACTTGAGAGACTGTGGCCTTGCATTCCCCAGGACGTCGATGTGGGCAACCCACCCACTTGAGAGACTGTGGCCTTGCACTCCCCAGGACATCGCTGCGGGCAACTCACCCACTTGAGAGACTTTGGCCTTGCACTCCCCAGGATATTGCTATGGGCATGGAGCCCCCTCCAGGAGCAGTGGTGTTTTACCATCTTCCAGCTGAGGTGCACCCCCCTTCACCCTCCCCCTGAGGTACCTGTGTGTTTTCGACCTGATGCCCCAGCAGTGTTCTCTCTGTATTGAGGCAGGAGTCAAGTAAGGGCTTGGCCTATGAGTTTTGGCCCAGTGGCCCACGGACGTTTTGCGTGGACAATGTACCTCCTTATGTACATATTGTATATTTTTGTAAATTCTGTTTTTAGAATTCTTACGTATATCTGACTATTTCTAATATATAAATGTTTTGATTCTATTCCTTTTGTCCTTGCGTTCTTCCAGGGGGTTACGGGTTGTAAATGTAATGTTGATGCATGTGTTTATGTGTATAGTGTTGTGGGTGAGGGTGGGAGTGGGGGTGTGGCGTGTTGGGTGGGAGTGTCACTCTCTTTTTACTCCCCCCCTCCCCTGTGTGCTAGGTGCAGTTCTCACCATGGTCGTCGCCGGCGCCGTTGGTACTCCTGGTAGATGAGGAGGTAGACCAGCATGGGGAGGACCTACAGCTCGAGCTCCATGGTGTCCTGGTTCTTCGTTGAGTGTCGAGAGGTGAGTGGTTTCCCTTCCAAGTTATGTTTCCACCGTGCTTTTGATGGCATTGTTACCGCCCTGGAAAAGCTGGTGTCTGGATGTTTTGGCAGTTCCCGCCGTGGCCGTGATCCCATTTTTTTTTACTGCCAGCCTGTTGGCGGTATTACCGCTGCTTTAACACCGACCGTCAGGGTTGTAATGAGGGCCTTAATTCCTTGTTTTGTTTGCAGTTTGAGATAGTGCAGACTTAGCCCAAAGTTACTGGAGTGCTCTACATGAGCATCAGCTATATTTCACAAGGACACATTCATTTTGGCTTTAAGCATGGAGCAATTAAGTGATTTGCCCAGAATTGCTGGATGTCGAGCTGATGCTGAAACTCAATCCTGGTTCTCCAGTTGCAAAATCTGCAGCTCTGACCTTACCGCCACTTCCTCTTCCCTGAGTCAAACATATAACCAAGTGATCAATTGTATAAACAACATAAAGATAGCAAATAGTTAAAAAGTGCTTTGTCATTATTTGGAAACTCAAACACATGTCATCATTTTGGTACTCTAGAGCACCAACCATAAGTTCTATAAAAGTAAGACCCTCTCATTTTTATAATCTATGTAAAGTAAATGCTTTAGATATTACAGTTTTGATTACATCGAGATGATCGAGACATGCCACACTTTTTTAATAAATATAAAATGTTAACAATCTGGTTGTTCATTTGAATACTGTGGGGAGGCAAAGGGCTTGGACTTGGATAATTGAGGACAGGGAGGAGGGTGTAGAGGCAACAAATTGACCACTATGGAGAGGTGGAACTGGCAGTGGCACCACAACAGACCATGGAGGGCAAAGGAAAGGAGGGGCGGGTGCAACACACCAACCATGCAGGCAAGAGAGGCTATTTCAATATAACAGACTACTGAGGACAGAACAAAGAGGCAGTGGCAGTACAACCATACCTGATAACAGACCCGATTCAGGCAGGACACTCCCAGTGTTTTTCTGACCAAAGAGGCTTTTGTGTATCTGTCTCCTGCCTAACATGTCCTCTTTTTCAATGTAAGTCAACATAGAAAATCAATTCCCCAGTTTTCCTTTTCAAAATCTTCCTCTTAACAACTTCAAAATGTTGGCACGTATGGTACATTGAATCACGGAGGGCAGGAGGAATGGGGTAGGGACATTGGCTTGGATAACAAAGGACAGGAGGGAGATGGGAATGGGCACCAAACTGGCCTTACAGAACAAGTGTCAGGGTTTTCAGCAGTACAATACACCACACAAGGCAAGAGGGACAGCAGTGTAGCGCAACAGACAAAATAAAGCAATAGGGAGGGGACAGGGTCATACACATGGAGAACATAAAGCAGAGAGGATAAGGGAAGGGCAAGGAAGGGCAACAAGCTGACCACACTGGACAGACAAGAAGGAAAGTTGCAACATAATGGCCCATGAAGGACAGGAGGGAAGGGCAGTGGCAATACATCAGACTATGTAGGGTAGGAGGAAGGGGGCTGGTGCATGGACTCGACAACAGAGGATAGGGAAGTGGTGGTTTTGGCAGCAAGCTAACTGTTCAAAGCAGGCAGGAAGGGCAGTGACATAACAACAGCCACACTGGACTCTAATGAGGGAGCAGGGGTCTGGACTTGGACAATGGATGGCAAGGAGGAGGAGGGGCAGGAGCAGCAAGCGTGGGAGAGGCAGCTCAGTGCCAAGCCAGGCCATGCATATGGACATCAGAGAGGGGAAAGAGGCAAGGGCAGCAAGCTGACAATATTAGACAGACAGGAGGGACAGTTGCAGCATAACTGACCATGAAGGGCAGGAAGATGGGGCAGGGGCACAATAATGAACCAGACGAGGCAGGGAGGAGGGTATAGAGGCCTGCGCATGGAAAACAGAGGGCAGGTGGCAAGGGGGCAGGAACAACTATTTTACCATGGAAGGCAGGTGGGATGGGCACTGGAAGCACAACACATCTTGGAGGGCAACAGTGAGACTATAATGGCATACACGCAGACAATGAGGAAAGTTGGGAGAGGGTCAGGGGCAGCAAGCTGACCACTCAAAGCAGGTGGGAGGGGCTGTGACAGGAGATAAGACCATGGATGACAAGCTGGAGGGGTAGATGCAGTACAATGGCCATGGTGGGCAGGAGGGAGTGTGCAGGGTCATGCACGAAGGACCATGGAGGACAGAAGGGAGGGGCTGGACACAGACAAGAGAGGGCAGAGGAAGTGGATTCAAAACAGACCATGGAGGGCAGGCAGGAGGAGTAATAGTAGCACAGCAGAATATGGAGGGCAGAAGGGAGTGGTAGTAAATGGACCATGGATGAAAGGAAGGAGGGGCTATAGGCATGGATCTCGGACTTGCAGAGTAAGGGACAGGTGACAGCCATATGACTATGTTAATCAACAGAACACTCAGAGTAGATAGGAGGAGCAGTGGCAGTTCTATGGAACATGGTGGGCAAAAGAGAGGAAGCAGGAGCATACACACAGACATCAGAGGGCAAGGGAAGTGGTGTAGTGGCAGCAAGCTAAGCACAGAAGCTAAGCAGAAGGGCAATAATGGGGCAAAGAATTGGGCAACGAAGGGCAGTATATGTGGGCAGGGACATCAAGCTAAATTTGCGGGCGGCAGAAGCAGCACATCAGACCAGGCAGGGCAGGAGGGAGGAGCTGGTGCATAGACTCAGACACCAGAGGGTAGGAAGGAGGTAGACGGTGCTGCAAGCTAACCTTCATGGCAGGCAGGAAGGGCTGTAATGAGGGAGAAGGGGCATGAACTTGGACAATAGATTGCACGGAGGACCTGGGCAGGAGCAGCAAGCTTGGGTGGAGGCATCACAATGCCAGGCCAAGCCCTGCATCCAACCCTCCCCCACTGTGCATTGCGATGGGCATCTAACTTAATGTTAAAAAAACCTCGATGTTCACTGAAAAAAACAAAGGTTACAGTGACGTTATAGTTAGGAAATAGAACAAATAAAACCTTAGAAATTCACTAAAAAAACAAACGTTACAGGGATGTTATACTTAGGTTCATATTTTATACGCACAAAACCATAGAAATTCATCTGTTTTAGTTAGAGTTATTTCAAGTAACTATAACTCGTGCCCTAAGGTAACTATGCCTCATGCCTTCACCATGCACTGCTAAGTACCCCAGATATTACATCACTCATTACATCTTTTTTCAACATCAGTGATTATATCCATGTAACATTTGCAGTAAAAGTATTGATGTGAAAACTATGCATAGTGAGTTATAGTTACCTTAGGGCAAGACATAAAACAAATAAAACACAAGACAGAAAGCTGAGCAGTGTGTGAATGCCACCACAACCCTGAGATGGCAACATAGGAACATATTTAAACAGTTGTTCATTTAGTATTTAGAATTGTAGTATGGCTTAGTTATTTACAGTGCAACTAGACCCCAAACAAAGATTTATTTTCACATAGGAAAATGATTATAGAAGGAAATTGGTTTGTTGGTTGGCTAGGGTATGAATGCTGGTCAATCAGCAACCACAATACTCAAAAAGGTGAGGCACAAGCCAACCCTACACAAACCCGTGCTCCACCCTCTGATAGCTTGGCACAGAGCTATCAGGCTTAACGTAGAGACCTAGTGAAAAGTATCTGTGCAACACTTCAAACTGTTATAAAGTGAAAACACCACAGATAAAGATCCCTCACCAAGCTAGAAAAAAGAGCTTTCTTTAATAAGTAAAACAATGACAAAAAAATCCAAAACGGTGGAACCAGAAACAAGTAATATTGAAGATGTTAGTTAACATAGCATCAAAAAGCACAAAGCACTAACTGCGGATATGTGATTGACCCAGATCAGGGCAAAATCGCAAGTTCAAGCTGACCACAATGGAGCTTAGGGGACCCGGTTAGGTGAGCTGAACAAATTACCATAATTCCTGGTTTGCAAAACTTTGCAAGGATTCACATCAAAGATGCTCTGTGCAGCTGAAGCAATGCATTGATTTTAAGATGTGGTGAGGCTGCAATATGAGGTCCTGCGTTGTCATCGAGGATCTCGTTGACGAGGACTTGTTTTGCTTAGTCCAGCATTAAGAATGAGTCATAAAGTAGAAGTAATGTATTGGTTCCGAGGAGCTGCGAGGCTGCAATGCAAAATCCCGCGTCATCATCAAGACTGTGGTCAACAAGGGATGTAAGGCCCAGCGCTGAGGATGCACCACACAACAGCATTCCGAAGAGGTTGCAGGCTGCAGTGACGATGCAGATCTTTCTGACAGGTCCAATCCACATAGCAGCGGGATGTGTCAGTTCCGCTCAGGGTTGCACCGCACAGCAGAGGAGATGCATCAGATCCACTTGATCTACAGAGGCTGGCAGTGCACCTTAAGCCTTCTTCTAAAAGTCCAGCACTGGTGTGCACCACTTGCCTGGGTAGACTGACAGATGGCACAGTTCAAATGCAGGTGCAAGGTTGTTGGAAGCCCGTTATCCTTGAGGCTTCAGGCCAGGAGGCCAGTCAACTAGCCCTTGCCCTATGGGTTCAAGAGATGTAGGCAGAGTCTTGCTCACCTAGGCAGGAGGGCAGCATGAAGCCGGGCACCACAGCAGGGCAGCAGTCCTTCAGAACAGCAGTCCATGAAAATGGCACTCCTTATAGAAACACATCAGTCTTTCTTCCTGGCAGAATATTCACAAGTCCAGAAGTGTGCTGAAGAGTTGCTGTCTGACGTCCAATATTTTACCCGGTGCCTACTTTGGAGAGGGAAACACTTCTAGAGGTTTCACTGCCTGAGGTTACCTTCCTCCCTGTCCTGGCCCCGGCTTGTTTAGGTTTACAATAGACTAGTGATAGGCCCTCTGTGAGAGTGCTCAGGCAGGCCCTTTGTGATGTACAAGTGTGGTAGGTGACCGCTCCTCCAACTTGTCAACTCAAAGTGACCCATCTTGCCAATCTTCTCTTTGTCTCACTATCTGAGAGCAATACATTAATACCAACTGCCAGCTACATTTAGTCATGTGACTGAGGATCATGCTGCAGACACCAAATGGATATGCCAAGAAAATGCCATCTTTCTAAAAGTGGCATTTTCATAAGTGTGATTAAGAATCGGACCTTACCCTTAAAGAGAACTTCTCATTACAATTCTTTAGACACCAAACGCAACCTGTACCAATTGGAAGTTACAGTTTTTTAAATGTAATAAGGTTATCCAATATTCTCCTATGGGAGAGGTAGGCCTTGTGATGGTGAAAAATAAATGTAAGAGTTTTTTACTACCAGGACAAGTAAAATTTTAAAGTACATGTCATACTTTTTGAATTACACAGTACTTTGCCCTGTGGGATATCTAGGGCCTACCTTGTGGGTGATTTATATGGAACAAAAGGGGAGCTTAGTTCTTGGCAAGGAGGCTTTCATGTTAAGTCGAAATGGCAATTTAAACCAGCATTCAGGCCGCAATGGCATGTTTTAAAGTGCTACTTAAGTGGATTGCAAAATAAGTGCTAAAGGGCCCAATGACATCATTTATTTAAAAGACGCTGGTACATGGTATACCACTCTACAAGGGACTTACAGGTAAATTAAATATGCCAATTTGGCATACGCATATGTAACTGTAAGAAAGGGCCTCACTTTGCATGGTTAACCCCCCACATTTTTGCCTGGAAAATTATGTGGTTTCAAAATTGTAAGTGCCTGGGCCCCTGCTAAACAGGTTTCTTGTACCAGATCTGTTTCCCAAAACTGCACTATGTATTGGCACTTAAGTCACCCCGGTAAGTCCCTAGTAAATGTCACCCCTGGTACTCAGGGCAGTGGTGTTGAAGAGGGCCCCCTAGAGCTGCAGTACCAATTGTGACATTTGTGGAGGCCCAACCCTAACCTGATGCAGAGTGCCATTGCAAGTGCATGACAAAGTGTGTTTAAAAGTTGCAAACTCAACATGGCACTCACCAAGAACACCCTGTCCACTAACACTGAGTGCACTATAGGTAGGCCATCCCTCTGGCAGGCCTTACAGTCCTAATGCAGGTTGTACTGATCAGCATGTGAGGGCATATGGATGCCTGAGCAGATATGCCCTTACTGTGCCTTTACAAAACCCTAAAGCATTGTAAGTGTATAGTGAAGCATTAGCAACACTGGTCTCCCACATCTATCCCCATCCCCATCCCCAACCAATGTCCAAAATAAATATGTTCATGTCCAAATTGTCCATAAAGAAGGAAAACGCCCTTTCCCAAAATTCCACCCTCTTCACCCACAGCAGCTCTCTCCCACCTAAACAAAAAGTTAAAAAAGGGCTAATAGAGGGTATTTCTATGAGGGTCTCCAGGTGTTGAATGTGGGCCTCGAGGTGTACCATCCAATGGCCCAAGGGTGCCAGCTCATGCAGCATGTAGCAATGGTAAAGTCAGTCTAAATGGGGGTCAATACTGGGAGGGGAAGCTCCAAGCTGCCGGCAGCGCTGGTGTGGCCTGAAGGCTGGAGGCACTGGCGGTTGGATGGTGGAACTGGGCCCTGGACCAGAAGCAGGGGCATGTGCCAGGCTCTAGTCATTCATTAGCCACTGGTAGTGTGCCCCGGTGGCCTCCAGCCTCTGCCGGGCCATGATCTCATGCTAGTTCAGTGGTGATCTAGCAGGAGTAGCTATATAAAGTTTAAAAAAAGACCAATTTTGAAGAATGCTCTGTTCAAAACACTTTTTAAAAATATATATATTGGTAATTGCTGCTGGTCTGCTAGGGTCATTGGAATTTTTCATGTGATTAGGAAAGTCATTCACAGGTATGGACATTAACAACACATGCCTTACATAAAACCACTGACTGGCTAAAATAAGGCAGCATAAGATAAAAAAAATTCTGGTAAACAATTTCTTACAAAATTGAGCCAAACAGACACTTTGGCCCTCATTACAACTTTGGCGGATGGAAAAGACTGTCCACCGAAGCCATAGGGTCAGAAAACCGCTAGTGCATTGACCTGACCGCGAGGGCTATCACAAGTTTCCCGTAGGGTTGGTGAGAAACAGCCCACAACATTGATGTTGATAATAGTAGAGCCGGCGGCAATGTTGCGGTGTATCGGGTGCAGTAGCACCCGTCATGCTTTTCACTGTCTGCTAAGCAGACAGTGAAAGGAGAGACTGGGCTGGCCATAGGGCCCCTGCACTGCCCATGCCAAGTGTATGGGCTCCCATACGGCCCCCGGTGCCCTGTCTCAACCGCCATGTAAAAGTCAGCGGAGAGGGGACTTGTAATCCCCAGGGCAGCACTGTCCTGTGGATTAGGACTGCTGGCAACGCCAGACTGTCTGGCGGCCAAAAAGGGGCAGGGCCAGCGGTCCAACCATGGCACTTTCGCCACAGTCGTCATGTCGCTGTCAGACCGCTGCTTCGTCGGAGGTCCGACTATGACCGTAATCCTGGTGGTATGGTGACCGCCAGGGTGATAATGAGGCATTCTGGAAAAAATAAAACTATGTTTAATGAGTAAAGCATCATCCACAACTATGGAGTACAAGTGTTCTATTCTTGTGCTAAATAATTGGAATTGTGCTAGCTAGCGCATTGGGTGCAAATGTGCTATTCCCTGCAGTCTGCAGCTGGGGCAGCTGCAATGGTCAAACAATTATCTTTGATTCCAATGGCCCTGCTCTTCTCCAAATGCCTTTCAATTCTATTCTGACTCCAAAGAGGCAGATGATGATTAATGTCACACACATCATGTATAAAATGTGGATAATAGATATCCTGTCTGGCGTAAGTAGACAGTGGGAAAAAAGATGCACTGCAGTACAGGGAAAGCAACAGAAGATATATAGATTTTATTGGGCACATTTGTCACAGACTATCCCATCCACAAAACTAATGATCTGGTTAACTTATTGCCTGCCGGAGTGGGATCTTTCCTGGATCCATTACTATTGATGATGTTTGTGATTTTCTGTGGGATCACGACTACTCTTTACTATGACATTTGGCATTTATTTGAGTTTATTTTTTGGTTAAATTCTAAATAGACAGTTTTTAATTTGGCCTGCCTGGAGGTTTTTCTGCTGGTCAACATGGACATTTTGGGGGTCATTATGTCCCCAGTGGTCGGCGATAATATGCAGGAAAGTCCTTCTCACAGGCTGGCGGTACTTTCCTCCATATTATTACATTGACCTTCTGGCTGAAGCCAAACCGCCAATGTACCACACCAACTGCCAAGACTTTAATCTCCAACCCGGAGGCTGTCACTTGCCTGTCTGTGAGATTATGACCCCACCTACCGCCATGGTTTTCATCTCTTCCCTGTCACTGATAGGGGTCTTCCCTGCCCCCCTCCCCCTCTACATACCCCACTTTCATACACACCCCTCCCTTCACACACGCACGCACTCATAAACACACCCATTCCAACATTCATCCACGCATGCATACATCCATTCACACACACTTACATACATACATGCAAACATGCATTCACACAACTCAACATATACGCGCTCACCCCCCCAAACATGCACACACACAGCATGCAACACACAACCGCATACGCGCACAGCCAGTCATACACCCACACTCCCCCACACACACACACAATACCCCCCACCCTCCTACCATGTTGGAGCACCCACTTACCTGGATCCAGGGGGGCCTCCAGCAGGAGACGGGACGAGGCGCTGCTGTCAGCAGCAGCGTCCACCAGCAGAACACCACCAAGCCATATTAATTCTCATAATACGGCCGGCGGCGGTCTACTGGCGTGGCGCTGCTAGTGGCAGCAGCGCCACCTTACCACCATCCGCTGGCATGGTCACAGCTGGATTTCCGCTAACCTTCTGGTGGAAATCCGGCTGTGGTCATGATACGGCGGACTGCTGGTAGCGCGGGGAGGTCTATTGGCGGCCGTAGGCCATATATAATGCCAAGGTCCAAATGAGGGCCTTTATCTCTTTATATTTATATTTTAGCCTGTTTTTAAATAGGAATTTAGAAGTAACGATTTTAGCATAGGCTTTTTTAGGTTCGACCATGAACTCTTGGACTGACAATGGGGAGGATGTCAAGGGGTTATTTTAGAGTTTTGCTTGGGCACATTTATTTTAGCTCTGCGGCCTGCGAACTGTGCCCTTCTAACTAGTTCATTTCATTAATACCTTTTTATTATGTTAGCATGGCTTCATTTTAGCAGGGATGTTTTATAAGCAGACTTTCCACGCAGGCCTTGTTATTAGTTCCTTTGCACAACATTTAAAAAATGCAAAATAAGATTAGAGGGAACATTCCAGTCAACCATCTTACACTGTATCGTGTCGTCATAGCTCTGCCGAACTTTGCCTCTTGCCACTTGGGAGGACTGCCAACTGACCACAGGCAAACACCCCTGTTTTAATATTAAGGTATGGGGCCGGAGTTTCCTTTCAGAGACTATTACGGGCAGAGAAGGGCTATCACTGCTGTTCTCTCACATAGATGCTAGAAGTGTAGGTAGGGATATTAGATTCACTAGTGTACCAGGACGCTGGGACTTCTCATCTGTTTCATACTCATGGTTATAATAATACCTGTACTGTGTTTCATTTTTCTAATAATCACAGCTCATGCTTTTTTTACATAAAATGCAGTTGCTTCAATATAACATATTGAAACTTCCCTGTCTGTCTTTGCATGTATGAGACCTTTTGCAAATCAGAGAAATGGGTAAGATCTGTTCTACCATGACTTCCCCAGGAGTCTGAGTATTATGCGTCAGGCTGTCACAAATCAACTTTACTTTCTAGGTTTGGGTATGGTTCTGCTGGCTAGCCAAAAGGGTAAGGATGACAGCTTCCAGATGGTGTGGGATTGACTCAAGCACCCACATGTGGTGGTGCTGCCGGCCAAAACCTGCATTCCTACACCCACGGTAAGAGTTCTAAGACACTATGGGGGTTATTATAACCCCAGCGGTCAGTGGTATAGTGGCGGTAGTACTGCCAACAGGCCGGCAGTACATACCGCCATATTATGACATTGGAGGTTTGGCAAAAGCCAAACCGCCAATGTACCACACCGACTGCCGCAGCGATAATGACCGCCGGGCTGGGGACTATGGTCTCCAGCCCGGCGACCACCCACAGTAATATAACCCCGCCCACCACCATGGTTTCCGTGGCTTTTTTACCACCACAAAAACCATGGCGGTAGACACTATTAGTGCCAGGTAATTCCTTCCCTGGCACAGATAGGGGTCTCCACCGCCCCCCTTCCCCTCCCCAGAGTCCTCCCCCACTCTCCTCTTTCTGATCTCCCCGACATACACATACCTACATGCACAGACATACACATGCATACACACACGCATACCTACATTCACCCTCGCATGCATACATCCATGCACACACATCCACACACACTGACATACATACAAGCACACACGCATTCACACATCACAACATACATGCACACTCACATCCATTCATGCACACACGCATTCCAAACACACTACACCCACATGCATGCACACAGAAATATACACACACACACCCACACACACAAAACACCCCCCCCACCCTCCTCCTCTGTCGAAGCACCCGACTTACCTGCTTGCAGGGGGTCCTCCGGCAGGAGACAGGATGCAGCGTTGCTGCCAGTGTTGCGTAGGCTCTCATTATCCTAATGAGACTACTGGATTTTGAGCGGCAAGATCGTTCACAGTGTGGGGGACTAAGTCTGACCCATGGTGAAGGAAACTTGTCACTCTAAATCCAGGTTTTGATCCGGCTAACTAGCAGTGCCTCATCTCTCCCAAAGGGAAGAGACAATTAGGCAGCTGAGCGCATGACATCTTAGCACTTCCCAGGGAAGTCGTGGTTACTCAGGTCACAACCGGTTCTCTCATACACAGTACGGTCTCACATAGAAATGACAAAGGCAGTTTAAGTTTTAAAGATTGGTTTAATAAAACTACTGCATTTTAGATAGCAAAGCGTGAGCTGCAATAACCAGAACTACACAACACAGTAGGATTAAAATAGTAAGGATGAGAGTAAAGCACAAGAATAAAGCTATCATAGTGGCGCCAGATTATGTTCTCTCTAAATTATATTTCGAGCACAGCATGTTAAGCTCTAAGCCTGCCTTTCAGGTTCCACCGGGAGGACATCAACCCTCATACCTGAGCAAAGGCCTGTAATCTGCATCAGCATCTGCAACGGAGCAGTCAGCATCTAGTTGTAGGTTCCTGGCCGGAAACTCCCTCTGACATGTACTAGGACTGGAAAGTGTTTTTATAACTAACACGCAGATGTTCTAAGAAAATGTCCCTACTTAAGGATGTGTATTTTCTACGAAGACTGGAGACTAAACTTCTACCACATTTACCGGCAATGTACTAGACTGTAGCCTTGACTGAAGCACAGGGCGATCAAGAATGCATTATTTGGGAACACAGTGCTGAACTAAGCTTAACAGTGTGATAGAAGGAAATTAAAACAAGACCGTAAAACTGGTTATTGTAAAATAACAGTGCGAGGCTGAATAAAATGAATCTACGGCAAAGTGCACAGTGGCCTAGTATGCTAAACTAACGTGCATGAAGCTATATTAAAAATTACCACACTACACCAGCAGCAGTGTCCGCCAGCAGAACACCACCAGGCCGTATCATGGGTCATGGTATGGTCTGCAGCAGTCTACTGGCATGGCGTGGCGCTGCTGCTGGCAGCAGCGCCACCTTACCGCCGTCCGCCGCGATGGCTGCAGCCAGAATTGCGCCATCCTTATGGCAGAATTCCTGCTACGGTCATAATATGGCGGATGGTAGGTAGCCACGGTGACGGTCTTGTGGCGGCTGTCGCCGTGGCGGTAGGCAGTCATTACCGCCTATGTCATGTCATAATAAGGGAATATGCCTTCTTTTTGAGAACGTCTTGAACAACCAGGTTGATGCAATGCGCCAAATACAGGAACCTGAAATAGCCACCATCAGCCATTACCTTGATTATGTTACTGTCATTGTCCATGGCAACAAATCAAATTCTGAGACCTCTGGTCATAGCCATTCAGACACCTTGCTGTTAAATTTGCCCAAGATGTTTGTAGCTGTATGTGATTTCTCCATGGGGAATCATGACTATTGTTACATGCCGCTAAGTGCTCTTAAAATTTCTTCAGAGCCAAGACCAATTGATAACTTTTGTTTTACCCCTGCAAAAGTGATCCATTGTGCAATGATGAACATGTAATCAGTTGCCCGACAATGGGTTCACATGTCTGTCCATCAGGTGGATAGTGTGGACAACACTTTGCTGCAAAGCTTGTCCAACTAATTGCAGCACATCGTGATGCAGCAATGGAATAGCAACTCTGTTAAAATAGGTCCAACGGGGAACCTTCCATTCTGGCAGATGGCTGCAACAAAGACTAAGAATCCCACTCCTTCCGTAAAAGCACAAGGGAGGCGGTCCAGTGCTAACATTTTTGCCAGATTCCTATTAAACAAACATGCCATTAGGTATTTCAGGTCATAGGGCCCATCCTGCCTAATCATGCCTGTAAAAGTAGCCTGGATTTCCTTCTTTTCTGGGGCCACTGGTGCAAATGACTTTCGAGAAGTAGGTGGTGGTAGACTCAATGTGCCTCATGGGGCAAACAATGCATGCTGTGCTGTCTCCATCTGAGTCTACTTGTGCCATTGTGAGGTTGCTGAGACAGGTGATTCTGGCCCACTGCTTGGGACAGGGCTGCTTTGTGTGGGGATGTCATGCTCTTCTTCCTCATCACTTCTCACTGTGCTTGGACTTGCAGTTGATATTTCCCACTCTATTCCCCTTCACCACCACTACAACGTTCAGCAATTTTTCTAAGGTGCTCCTCCGACCAGATGGCGTGATGTTTTTTCATGTGGGTTGTTTGGTCTCTAGTACCATAATGAGAACCAGGCTTTCCTCAATAAACACTTGCATGGCAAAAGGAACGTATTGCAAAGTTCTCCTGCTTGCTAAGCGTAAAAAAGTCCCAAACTGGGGAGCAGTACTTTGTTCATGGGCCACTGTCAATATCTGAAGAAGAACTGGAGGTAGGTGGATGTTTTGTTGATTGCCTCTCTACAGTGCATACTTCTACTGAGGTAGGGGTTGAAGCAGGTATCAGCTGGGCCTTACAAATATGGGAGCTCGCAGTGCTACCTGTGCCTGCCATGCTGAAAAGTAATGTTGAACTCCTCAGTGCCATCTTCCACAATGATTGTTTTGTCATCATCATCCTCTTCATCATCCCCTTCCATAACTCTAGGGCTTTTCAGGATCTTTTCTTTTCCCTTGCCTCAGTGGGCATCTCCTGGACCTTGCCGGGGTCCACTCCATGTCTGGATACACAAAATGGCCACTACCCACATGGTCAAACAATAACAGCGAGCAAGGAGACATGGAGAACAAAGAAGACATGCAAGCCTATGGCAAAGGTGCACTGGCTGGATGTACAAAATGGCCGCCAGCCACGTTGGCATACAAAAACAGCAAGCAAGGAGGCATGAAAAACAAAGAACCCATGGAAGCCTATGACAAAACTACACTGGCTAGATGCACAAAATGGCTGCCACTCACATGATCAAACAACAACAGAGAGAAATGAGGTTTGGGGAACAAAGAACATATGCAAGTTGTTGGACATGGCCCTTCTTAGGGGATTTTCTTAAACATTTTTGCCTCATGTTTTTTTGCTGACTCTCTTTGCATGGCCATTGGACTCTGTGCATATTCCCCCTGTTCGGAGAGTGCATGCTCCCTTCCTACACATGCAAAGAAGGGACGCTTATGTGATTGCTTTAGGTGCTGCACCTAGGAATGCCCTGTAAAAATGCCCGGATAGGTAAGGCCCTGGCTGGTGGTGGGACACTGCACTGAGTGTGCCCACCACCAGAATAGCTTGTCAAACATGTATCCGGCCCGCCATTGCAGGCATGTGGAGGAGCAGGTGCGCTTGTACGTAGTTTGGAATGAATCACTCCTTAGGCAACCATGATTGGGTCTTCCACTACCCCTAGAGCTCTCCCTGAAGGGCAGAGCCAGTGATATATAGAAGTCTGGGCAGGTACATGTGAGTGTTCTATGCCTCGGTAGTGAAGAATCCCTAAGTGGGTTTTCCCTACCTAGGAGATCGGCTCTTCTCATAGATTTGGCGGATTCTCTTTCAGTGGCTTTAGAGCTCTGGGCACTTTTCCACTGTAAGTACAGTGTGGAAGTACGCATGCCCTTCCTACACATGTTAGGAAATGGGGATTATCACTGTGTGCTCACTTGCACCAAGGGTGTTTTCAAACGTGTGCTAAGCCTGCCATTGCAGACCTAAGTGTATGCGCTTGCACCACGGTATTGTAAACATGTGCCCGCCTGCCATTGCAGGCCTGTGTGAGTGCCACTGCATTTATGCCTTTCTAAATTCCCAGACACCCTGAGGAGACCCTCCACTATCAATAGGGCACTCCCTGTTCTCTTTTGGATGTCTCAGGGACATCAAACACCTCCCGCAAGTGACCCACACTGACTACTTCTGACACCCGGACATCAGTGCCCACATAAGTCCCCACATCGTCTGCTCAATCCCAACTGATAGCGCAGCATGAGCATGGAACTTAGAACTGTGCCTGGAGACCGGATTGTCTGGTTCAGAGCCCCAAGAGCATTACCCACATCTAAGGAGTGTGGCCCCCGCTTTGTGGGGCCTCATCACGCATAAGTATCTTATTGGTGTTGAACTGATTCACAATTTGGGGGGCCCCATGTGGCCCGATTTGTTGAATATGCTGCATCTCCCTTGTGCAACACTCCGACTGGACTCTCATTGTGTGTGGTGTTTGATTTACAGGAGCGACCCTCGGAGGTGAGAGTGCACCGGTAATAGTGCCTCATTCTACTTCATGGGGCACTGGTGAACTTTCACCTGTACGTGTGACCGGAACTGTTTTATGCAACCCGTATAAACCCACAACCGGCGTTGTGCCTCATTTCCAAGGAGGTGCGGAATTTGTATCTCTTCATTGTATTATCAGAACTGGTTGGTGCGACTTATATCAATGGCCACCAGGAGTGGTACCTCATTTTCTGAGAGGCACAGAATTTATAACTCTTCATTGTGTGTGATTGGAACTGTCTGGTGTGACCCACATCAACATGCACCAAGTGTTGTGCCT
Source organism: Pleurodeles waltl (assembly GCF_031143425.1). Classification (NCBI taxonomy): domain Eukaryota; kingdom Metazoa; phylum Chordata; class Amphibia; order Caudata; family Salamandridae; genus Pleurodeles; species Pleurodeles waltl. Next base: position 1,019,975,954 of record NC_090448.1, read on the forward strand.
TATTTCCAGGGAGGCACAGAATTTATAACTCTTCGTTGTGTGTGACCGGAACTCTCTGGTGTGACCCGAATCAACGCACACCAGGTGTTGTGCCTGGATTACCTGGGTGGGTCTATGATCAATGTGTACTTGACAAGTGCCTCTCTCTTCCAAGAGGCTCCCCTGCTGCATTCCTCTTCAGTGTTAGTTCCTTGTGGGCCCTCCTTGCGGCGAACTACCAGACCTCTCCTCACTTGGCCCCCAACAACATTGTGTTGCCAGTAGTGGGGGTGGTGAACTCTTCTCCGTTGGCAGAGATTTTGCACTCCATGCTCCAAATGGAGCACAGAGCTCAGCACAAATAACTTCACCAACTGGCCAGTGGAACAGAGTTCACTGGTGCCCCACTCACCCACCCTTAGTTTTATTTGTTGCACTCAAAATATACATCAGCAGCAAATGAGATGGGAAGGCAGCATGCAGCTGGAGGAGGAGGCACTCCGATAACCTTGGTTCCAAGAGGGGTCACATGCACACCTGGGGAGGAGGAGCCCAGCTCACCTGGGGGAAGTGGAATGAGGAACTGGTGACAAATGAAACTCTGTGTCTGAAGAACTGACGCAAAGGTTCACCAGAGTGGATGGAGCTGTCTCTAGGTATGGGAGCGGCTGCCTAGTGAGTAGGGCTCCCACTCTGGCCTCTTGCTTACTCTGCTGTCTGCACAGCTTGGAGCTCAGCAAGGCAGCTGCCTGTAATGTAATCCAGGTGCCAGGATGCCTTGAATGCCACTGCCCTGTGAGTAGTGACAGAGCTGCCAGGCAGCGAGCACATACCACCTCCTAGAACATGGGCACTGATCAGGTTCGGGAGGACAACGAAGATGCAGACTGAGGTGTGGAAAAGATCACTACAAGGGCGGTGGCCAGCAGAAAGATCTGTGGTGATGGACACCTCCCGGGGTCCTCCTGGCAGTGCCAGGACTCAGGAGTCCAGAGAGGCAGAGTTGGTGATAGTGCTGCCACAGAGTGTGCCACCCTGGTGCACCGAGGCCTCCTACGGCTTGAAGTGTTGCTGTGACCACAGGAGAAGACTGCCAGGACCTGGTGAGTGAATGTGTGGATGTAGAGAACTGACAAGAGGGAGGCTGAAAAAAATCAGTGTTTTTTAATTTTCGTATTAACTTGAATTGAAGGGGAGACATTTTAAAGTGGCAAAATCAAAATTCTGAGTATGCCTCTTAAATCAGGAGTGCTGGCATATATTTTGTGACAGAATGGAGAGGATAACATCAACTGGTTTGTACGTAAGGGGTGAGAGTGACATATTGAGCGCTCTATGGGTCTGTGGCAAAGTACTCTATGTAGTACCTGCGATGAACTGGTATCATTCTGTCTCAGACTGAATAAAAATTAGATGCACTCACAGACCGTGTGTGCTGCTGGATTGGGGGGTGATGGGTAGACTACGCCTGAGAGTTGTACCCCATAGGGTAGCTGTTTTTGCTGTGTTGTGTGGCTGTGACATATTGGAAGCTCCACTTAGGGTTATAAAAGATTTTAAGTTGCACTCTGAGAATGTTGCAGATGTTGAAGTTGTGGCAGACTGTATATCGCACAGGTTTGATTTTTTTGGTAAGTAGAGAGGTCTTTGCAGATTGAAAACTCCCTGCAGACTGAACGTTGTGTTTGATGCAGTGTTATGGCAGACTAGTGGATTTTCTCTTTGAGGGCACTGTGAGAGACTGAAAGCTGCACAGAGAGTTTTAGCAGTTGTTATCACTGTTTTGAGAGTTTGTAATGGACTGAAATCTCTTTTGACTTACTTAGGGGTATACTGCTGGCTGAAAGTTGCCCTAAGGGTTGTAACAGTTTGTTTTTGCTGCAGAGGGACAGTGGCAGTCCGGGAGCTGCTGAAGTGGAGATGTGACTGAAGCTCAGCTCTTGGTTCTCATATGCTTGCTGGCAGCTCAAACTCTATAATTAAAGTCAGCCCTGACACTTGCCTCTGTGGGTTCTAATTAGGACCGTGAGACATTCTGTCGCACATGGAACTCCGCAGAATTTCACTGCGTTTTTAGATAACTCTGGAATTGCACAGAATAGAATTCCCTTGAACTCCGTGCAATCCTAGTTGCCAGGTAGTGTTGTCTAGATTGGGCCTGAGTGGTGAGAGTAATTGACTGGGCTGAAGGAACACTTCCAAGAGCAAACAGAAGTGGGATAAAAGACTGCCCAAGCTCCTCCCCCAGTGTGTGAGATCACAACAATGTAGCACTTACCAGAAGGCATGCACTACCTGCTTTGCAGGGATATTATAGGCCCAGCTCCTTACTATGAGAAAATACCTCTTTTAGACATGGTTAGCACCCGCTTTTTGCTTGGTATATGATGTAGCCTAGAAGTTGTTAGTGCTCAGGGCCCCTGCTAACCAGGCTCCACAGGTTAGAGCTCTTTCCCTAAAACTGTTGTGATGCATTGACACAATTGGAGACACCTTTAGCTGCCTCCATAATTCCATATTAAATGGTACTTAGGTACCCAGGGCAGGAGGTACTAAGGGTAGGCCCTTGGGGAAAGCAGCACTGCCTGTGCCACACTCTAGGGCCCTGCATTCAGGTGTACCCAGCACTGCCATTGCAGGCTAAGTGTCCTGATGCAAATCTAAAATGCAAACTCAGCATGGCATACTACCTGTGTGCCCTGGCTACTATTCACTGTATACACTATGGGTAAGACATCCCTCTTGTAGGCCTTCCAGCCATAAGGCAGGGTGCACTATAGTATATGTGAGGGCATAGCTGCATGAGCAATATTACTCCACTGTATCCTTGCCAAACCTGGGACATAGTGAGTGAACAGAGCAGCCATTTTAATACATGTGCTGGACACTAGTCAATATGAGTTTCACAGCTACATGATGGCCACCCCGAACCCTGGGTTGTTTGGTATCAAACAACTCAGAATTATAAATCCAAACTGGTACCCGTATTCAATTTATTACCAAATATACCCGGGGTCACCTTAGGGGTGCCCCCTGCAAAAGCTAACTACCCTGGAATGGTTGCTGACTAGTTCTATCCAGCCTGCCACCACCAGACACCAATCTACAACCTTGGGGTGGGCGATCCTTCTCGCTGGGGTGCAGAACAAAGCCCTTCCTGGGTAGAGGTGCTGACACTTTTTGTGGGAGCAATGGCAGGAAATTCAAACAAAGGACAGGAGGCGTGGCCCTACCTGACATGCACCACCCCTAAGGTGTTGCCTACTAGGTGGACTCTTTATTTTATTTTCCTCCATCTTGGATCGAAGGAAAATAGCCAATCAGCTGTAGGGAAGTGAACTCTGCCTACCGGAAGTGGTCACTTAGTGGGTGTAGCCACCTTATGGTAGATGACCCATTGGTCACTACTAGGTTCCCCCTAAAATGGCCATTAAAATCAGTATTTAGTGGACATCCCCAGACCAAGAGATCAGATTTGACTGACAGAAGACCAGCAACAAGAAGATCCTAGGTACGAGAACCGTGGACCTGATGCATCAAAGAAAAGACACCAAACCCCGCCTGCTGCACCCAGGACCCAACAGTCACCACTGAGGAGCTGCTGGACAACTGAAAACACTCTAAGAAATGGCAGAGGACCTCTGGGCTTTGCAAATTGCCAGAGATCTCCTTTCAGAGTGGAGGTACCACTCTAAACCTACAAGGAACCAACAATCAACTGAGGTCCACTTCACTGACCGGTCACTAACTCCTGAACAAGATGCTGTGGCTGGACCAAGCTCCACACCAGAGACCATGAGGACAAATACTAACAGTATACCACATTTGGTGGCACTGCACCTTCTGGCAGCTGAACTGTGCCACTACCCTGGGTATTAGTCATCCAACTTTGGACACTAAGAAACACAGGCACCCCGAGCTGGAAAAGGACCAGGAGGATGCCACAGTCAAGAGACATCAGAAACAAGCTGGACCTCCTGCCAGAGTGTCCCCGTTGCCCACAGCTCCTGGATCACAAATTCAATCCGCACTAGGCCATCCTGTGCTCTAAGGGTCTCCCACATCTTGCGAACTCGACACTCAAAGGGGACCCTCTGGATTCTCCTTTAACCCCTAGGGTGCCCTGGACGAGCTGGTCTCGCCCTCGGCACCCGTTGCCCGGTGGCCGAGCACCCCCTCCCCTGGGCAGAGATGGAAGGGGAATTGCTTCCACTTCCACCCCCATCCCCCCGGACCCCTGTGGCTTCTGATGACATCAGCGTCCTTTCGTACACGGACCTCATCAGAGGCCTTCCCCCCTTCCAGCGCCGATTGAAGGAGAAATGCAAAAGCATTTCTCCTCCAATCACGTGGAGGGGGCAGAGAGGCATGAAAGGAAAGGAAAGGCCTTTCCTCTCCTTTCATGTCTCTCTGAGCATTTCTGCTGCACGATCGTGATGTGATTGGGCAGCAGAAATGCCCACTAGACATCAGGGAATTCTTTTTTTGTTATATGAAATAAGGGGAGCGGCCCCTTGGGCAAGGGCCGCTCCTCGGGGGACAAATTATTTCTAGCCCATTTCTGCCCCCAGGGGGAACAGAAATCCACTAGAAACCAGGGATAATTGTATTTATTTTTTATTTTTTAATGTTTCGGGAGCGACCCGTGGGCAAGGGTCGCTCCCGGGAGGGGGAATTATTATTAGGCCATTTCTGCCCCCCCGTGGGCAGATTGGCCTTGCGATCTGCCCCAAGGGGGGCAGAAACCACTAGACACCAGGGATTATTGTTTTTTTTATACTTGCGCATAATGGGGGTGGACGGCCCCTTGGGCAAGGGCCGTCCCCAGGGGGGCAAATTATTTTTAGGCCATTCCTGCACCCCCTGGGGGCAGACCAGCCTAAAATTATTAGGCTGATCTACCCCCGGGAGGGCAGAAAACCACTAGACACCATGGATAATTTTTTTTTTTTTTATGTTTGGGGAGTGACCACTTAGCCAAGGGTCGCTCCCAGGGGGGGCAAATTATTATTAAACCATTTCTGTTCCCAGCCTTGCGATCTGCCCCCAGTGGGAAGAAACCACTAGACACCAGTGATTTTTTTTTTTTAATACTTGCGTATAAGGGGAGCAGCCCCTTTGGCAAGGGCCGCTCCCCAGGGGACAAATGATTTTTAGGACATTTTTGTCCCCTCCTGGGGGCAGATTGGCTTAAAATTTTTAGGCCGATCTGCTCCCAGGGGGGGGGGGGGGGGGCAGAAAACCACTAGCCACCAGGGATATATATATTTTTTTGTTTATTTTAATTTTTTTATGTTTGGAGAGTGACCCCTTAGGCAAGGGTCGCTCCTGGGGGGGCAAATTATTATTAGGCCATTTATGCCCCCCGGGTGCAGATTGGCTATGCAATCTGCCCCCGTGGGGGCAGAAACCAGTAGACACCAGGGATTATTTATTTTTTTCATACTTGCGCATAAGGGGAGCGGCCCCTTGGGCAAGGCCCGCTCCCCAGGGGGGGGGAATGATTTTTAGGCCATTTGTGCCACCCTGGGGGCAGATCGACCTAAAATTATTAGGCTGATCTGCCCCTGGGGGGCAGAAAACCACTAGACACCAGGGATACATTTTTTTTTTTTCTTTTATGTTTGGGGAGCGACCGTTTAGGCAAGGGTTGCTCCCGGGGGCCAAATTATTTTTCGGCCATTTCTGTCCCCATGGGGGGCAGAAACCACAAGACACCAGGGAATTTTTATTTTTTTATAGTAACGCATAAGGGGAGCGGCCCCTTTGGCAAGGACCATTCCCAAGGGGGGGCAAAATATTTTTAGGACTTTTCTGCCCCCCCAGAGGCATATCAGCCTAATATAATTAGGTGGATCTGTCCCCAAGGGGGGCAGAAGTCTTTAGACACCAGCGATATACATATATATTTATTTACTTTATGTTTTTATGTATGTGGAGCGACCCCTTAGACAAGGGTCTCTCCCATGGGGGGCAAATTGTATCTGGGCCATTTCTGCCACAGATCCGCCTCTTTTAGTTAGGGCAATCTGCCCCCAAAGGGGGCAGAAAACTCTAGACACCATGGATTGGTGTGTGTATGTGTGTGTTTTGTTTGGGGGGCAGCCCCTTGGGCAACGGTCCCTCCCTATGGGGGCACATTACTGTTGGCCCTAACTGTGCCCCTTGGGGGCAGATTGGCCTATTTTTGGAAGGCCCATGTGCCCCTAAGGGGGGCAGAAAGCCCAACAGAGACCAGGGAAGATTTTTTTTCTCAAAATAAGAAGGTTGGGGGTATGGCCATACCCCCACCCCAAATAAATGATGCCAAAGTTGTTCTGCATACCAGTGGGCAGATTGGGCAATTACCCCCGATCCACACCCGGGGGGCAGAAAGTCTTCTAGATGCCAGGGAACAAAACAAAATAAAATAAAATAGTGGGGTGGTGGTAACCAACCAGTATGGGCCTGGTTATGCCCCCACCCTAACTGAAGGGGCTAACAGTCTTTCAGCTCTCCCCTACACACTAAAACATCTTATCCCATGGCAAGCAAGAGGACATTTGATTATTTTTGATTTTTATTTGGGCCATGAGAGCTTGGTAACTCTCAAAAGCGTCCAACTTGGAATGGTGGGGGCTGTACTTTTTTTTAACTTTGGGACGCTGCCATGTAGAAAAATCCACAAGACCTAGACACATCTGAAAACTAAACATCTAGTTGATTCCAGAGTGGTGTGCTTGACATGCACCCGCACTATTTCCTTACCCACAATGCCCTGCAAATCTGCAACTTTGCTGGAAAGCACACATTTTTCCCACATTTTTGAGATGGAACCTTCCGGAATCTGCAGGAATCCACAAAACTCCTACCACCCAGCATTGTCTCATCTATACCGATAAAATATCTGCTGCACTTGTCAGCCTAAATTTTTTTTTTTTCAAACTGCCCTTTTGGACCCACTTTGGTTCCCCCTCAATTTCGATGTGTTTTTGGCTCATCCTTGTCACAAACCCTTGGCCCACCTATACAAGTGAGGTATCATTTTTACCGGGAGACTGAGGGGAACGTTGGGGGGTACTAAGTATGTCCCGGTGAGGTGATCCCACAGAGAAATGCGGGAAAATTTGATTTTGTTAGCTAAATTTGAGGTTTGCTGAGGATTCTGGGTAAGAAAACATTGGGGGATCCACGCAAGTCACACCTCCCTTGACTCCCTCGGGTGTCTATTTTTCAGAAATGTCTGGGTTTGGTAGGTTTCCCTATATGGTTGCTGAGCCCAGGACCAAAAACGCAGGTGCCCCCCCCTGAAAAAACAGGTAGTTTTCTATTTGATAATTTTTATGTGTCCAGATGGTGTTTTAGGGCATTTCCTGTTGCAAGCACAAGGCCGACCCACACAAGTGAGGTACCATTTTTATCAGTAGACTTGGGGAAACGCTGGGTGGAAGGAACTTTGAGGCTCCGCTCAGATTCCAGAACTTTCTGTCACCGAAATGTGAGGAAAAAGTATTTTTTTAGCCAAATTTTGAGGTTTGCAAAGGATTCTGGGTAACAGAACCTGGTGAGAGCCCCACAAGTCACCTCATCTTGGATTCCCCTAGGTGTCTAGTTTTCAAAAATACACAGGTTGGTAGCTTTCCCTAGGTGCCAGCTAAGCTAGAGACCAAAATCCAAAGGTAGGCACTTTGCAAAAAACCCCTCTGTTTTCGTTCAGAAAATGTGATGTTTCCACTTTGTGTTTTGGGGCATTTCCTGTTGCGGGCACTAGGCTTACCCACACAAGTGAGGTACCATTTTTATAGGGAGACTTGGGCAAACGCTGGGTGGAAGGAAATTTGTGGCTCCTCTCAGATTCCAGAACTTTCTGTCACCGAAATGTGATGAAAAAGTGTTTTTTTAGCCACATTTTGAAGTTTGCAAAGGATTCTGGGTAACAGAACCTGGTGAGAGCCCCACAAGTCATCCCATCTTGGATTCCCGTAGGTCCCTAGTTTTAAAAAATGCACAGGTTTGGTAGGTTTCCCTAGGTGCCGGCTGAGCTAGAGGCCAAAATCCACAGGTAGGCACTTTGCAAAAAACACCTCTGTTTTCTGTGGAAAATTGTGATGTGTCCACATTGTGTTTTGGGGCATTTTCTGTCACGGGCACTAGACCTACCCACACAAGTGAGGAGTCATTTTTATCGAGAGACTTGGGGGAATGCTGGGTGGCAGGAAATTTGTGGCTCCTCTCAGATTCAAGAACTTTCTGTCACCAAAGTGTGAGGACAAAGTGTTTTTTTAGCCAAATTTTGAGGTTTGCAAAGGATTCTGGGTAACAGAACCTAGTGGGGGCCCCACAAGTCACCACGTCTTGGATTCCCATAGGTCTTTAGTTTTCAAAAATGCACAGGTTTGGCATGTTTCCCTAGTTACCGGCTGAGCTAGAGGCAAAAATCCACAGGTAGGCACATTGCAAAAAACACCTCTGTTTTCTTTGTGAAAATGTGATGTGTCCAGTTTGTGTTTTGGGGCATTTCCTGTTGCGGGCACTAGGCCTACCCACACAAGTGAGGTACCATTTTTATCGGGAGACTTGGGGAAACGCTGGTTGGAAGGACTTTTGTGGCTCCTCTCAGATTCTAGAACTTTCTATCACCGAAATGTGAGGAAAAAGTGTTTTTTTGGCCAAATTTTGAGGTTTGCAAAGGATTCTGGGTAACAGAACCTGGTGAGAGCCCCACAAGTCACCCCCTCCTAGATTCCCCTAGGTCTCTAATTTTCAGAAATGCAAAAGTTTGGTAGGTTTCCCTAGGTGCCGGCTGAGCTAAATGTCAAAATCCACAGGTAGGCACTTTGCAAAAAACACCTCTGTTTTCTTTGAGAAAATGTTATGTGTCCACGTTGTGTTTTGGGGCATTTCCTGTCACGGGCACTAGGCCTACCCACACAAGTGAGGTACCATTTTTATCGGGAGACTTGGGGGAATGCTGGGTGGAAAGAAATTTGTGGCTGCTCTCAGATTCCAGAACTTTCTGTCACAGAAATGTGATGAAAAAGTGTTTTTTTAGCCAGGTTTTGAGGTTTGCAAAGGATTCTGGGTAATAGAACCTGGCGAGAGCCCCACAAGTCACCCCATCTTGGAATTCCCCTATGTCTCTAATTTTCAAAAATGCACAGGTTTGGTAGGTTTCCCTAGGTGCTGACTGAGCTAGAGGCCAAAATCCACAGGTAGGCACTTTGCAAAAAACACCTCTGTTTTCTGTGGAAAAATTTGGGGCCATATTTATACTTTTTGACGCAAAACTGCGCTAACGCAGTTTTGCGCCCAAAAAATTAGCGCCGGCTAACGCCATTCTGAAGCGCCATGCGGGCGCCGTATTTATTGAATGGCGTTAGCCGGCGTTAGCCGACCGGCGCTGCCTGGTGTGCGTGAAAAAAAATGACGTACACCAGGCAGCGCCGGCGTAGGGAAAAATGGCGTTTGGGCGTCCAAAAATGGGGCAAGTCAGGCTGAGGCAAAAAAATCGTCTTAACCCGATTTGCGCCATTTTGTTGGGGCGCCCAGACGCCATTAACATGACTCCTGTCTTAGCAAAGACAGGAGTCATGCCCCCTTGCCCAATGGCCATGCCCAGGTGACTTCTGTCCCCTGGGCATGGTCATTGGGCATAGTGGCATGTAGGGGGGCACAAATCAGGCCCCCCTAAGCCACCAAAATGTTTTTTTAAAAATACTTACCACAACTTACCTTTTCTTCCCTGGGATGGGTCCCTCCATCCTTGGGTGTCCTCCTGGGGTGGGCAAGGGTGGCAGGGGGTGTCCCTGGGGGCAGGGGCGGGCACCTCTGGGCTCAATCTGAGCCCACAGGTCCCTTAACGCCTGCCCTGACCCAGGCGTTAAAAAGAGGCGCAAATGCGGGGTTTTTTGCCCCGCCCACTCCCGGGCGTCATTTTTGCCCGGGAGTATAAATACCACGCACATGCCTGGGAGTCATTTTTTAAGACGGGAACGCCTACCTTGCATCTCATTAACGCAAGGAAGGTGTTCATGCCAAAAAATGACGCTAACTCCTTGAACTTTGGCCCTAGACGCGTCTAACGCCAAAGTATAAATATGGAGTTAGTTTTGCGTCGAATTTGCGTCGGAAAAAACGACGCAAATTCGGCGCAAACAGAGTATAAATATGCCCCTTGATGTGTCCACATTGTGTTTTGGGGCATTTCCTATCGGGGGCACTAGGCCTACCCACACAAGTGAAGTATCATTTTTATCGGGAGACTTGGGGGAACATAGAATAATAAAACAAGTGTTATTGCCACTTGTCTTTCTCTCCATTTTTTCCTTCCAAATATCAGACAGTGTGTAAAAAAGACGTCTATTTTTTAAATGCCCTGTAATTCCCCTGCTAGTATGGGCACCCCAGAATTCAGAGATGTGCAAATAACCACTGCTCCTTATACCGTATCTTGTGCCCATTTTGGAAATACAAAGGTTTTGTTGATACCGATTTTTCACTCCTTATATTTGAGCAAATGAATTGCTGTATACCAGGTATAGAATGAAAACCCACTGCAAGGTGCAGCTCATTTATTGGCTCTGGGTACCTAGGGTTCTTGATGAACCTACAAGCCCAATATATCCCCGCAACCAGAAGAGTCTAGTAGACATAATGGTATATTGCTTTAAAAAATCTGATATTGCAGGAAAAAGTTACATAGTAAAACGTAGAGAAAAATTGCTGTTTTTTAACCTCAATTTCAATATTCTTTTATTTCAGTTGTTATTTTCTGTAGCAAACCATTGTAGGATCTTCACAAATTACCCATTGCTGAATTCAGAATTTTGTTGACTTTTCAGAAATATTTAGGTTTCTGGGATCCAGCATTGGTTACACACCCATTTCTGTCACAGACTGGTAGGAGACTGAAAGCACAAAAAATCGTAAAAATGGCATATGTCCCAGTAAAATGCCGAAATTGTGTTGAAAAATTGGGTTTTCTGATTCAAGTCTGCCTGTTCCTGAAAGCTGGGAAGCTGGTGATTTTAGCAATGCAAACTCTTTGTTGATGCCAATTTCAGGGAAAAAAACACAAGCCTTCATCTGCAGCCCTTTTTTCCCATTAATTTTTTTTAAAACGAAATTTTCACTGTATTTTGGCTAATTTCTTGGTCTCCTTCAGGGGAACCCACAAAGTCTGGGTACCTCTAGAATCCCTAGGATGTTGAAAAAAAGGACACAATTTTGGCGTGGGTAGCTTATGTGGACAAAAAGTTATCAGGGCTTAAGCGCGCCCTGCCCCAAATAGCCAAAAAAAGATCTGGCACCTGAGGGGGAAAGGGCCTGGCAGCGAAGGGGTTAAACTTACCTGTGCAGTGCTATTCCAAGTGGTCCCCCATAGTGGCTATACACCAACTCCAGAGACTTTCTCCTGCTGCTCCTGTATTTCTAAAGGTGATCCTCCGTTGAGTCCTATGGTGCGTAATTACACACAAAAAGACTATTTTTACTAAACTTAAATAAGTATTTATATAAATTGGTCTCAAGTTATTTCTTTGAGTGTGTGAGTTGCAAGATTGATGCCCTGAGTAGAACAAATGCTTTGCACTTCTCCAAGATAAGCCTAATTACCCGACCAAGTTACCTTAAATATTTGAGTATTAGGTGATCTAGTTTTTACCCCTGTAAACCAGCGTGTGATTGCCTGGACCCCCTGTACAGTGAGCCCAGCTTTTCACAATAAACAGAGGTCCAGCCTCCTACACTTACTCCCTATGGTAAGTGACCTGTCCTGATGACTTAGTTGCACCCACACCCTGTTGTGTTGCCCTATAGTGTGAATAGTCCCCCACCAACCTGTGTTCAACTATGTCATTCATGACATCCATTGTGTAGTTGTAGTACTCAATATTGTCCACTCAGATTCGTCTCTAGATGGGATGTTAGTTGTGGCAAGATTGAGTCCATGAGAGAGCAAGCATATTCATATTACAGTCCAGATGAGGATTCATACCATTCCTTTCAACATAAAGTTATGTACTGCCAGAGGTGCATATGCTGGAGTTGTCTTTAAGCTCAATTATAGTAGACTAAGGGCCAGATGTATCAAGAATGCATTTTGCGAATCGGAAATAGCGATTTTTAAGAAATCGCTATTTCTGAGTCGCAAAATGCAATGTATCATATTCACAATTCGGTAATATCGATTTCTTAAAAATCGCAAATGCTATTACCAAATCGCAAACTGCGATACTGCCCCCATTCGCATCTATGGGCCTGTCTGTCCATATTTGCGAATATTTTGCATGTCCCAAATTGCGAATTCCTAACTGGAATTCGCAATTTTGGGAAATGCAAAGTCCAGGGTGCTGGGGGCCTAAGGCCCCCTCTGCTGCACCCCAAAACATTTTTTAACAACATGTAAGGTGTACGCATGCCAAAAAGGCATGTGTGCTTTATATGAATATTTTATAATAATGCATTTTAAATGCATTTTTAAAATTTGCACATGGTCACCACCAAGTGCAACTTGGAGGTAATAGTGATTCCTTAATGCCCAATTCACATTAAGGAATTGCTTCATACATGTGCTTTAGAAATCGCAAATAAGGATTCCTTATTTGCGATTTCTTATTAGAGAGTCGCAATTTGCGACTCTCTAAACAGGGTCGCAATTTTAAGGAATCACTATTTTAGCGAATCCTTAAAATTGCATTCAGAATGCCTTTGATACATTCTGAAAGGGCTTTTTGCATTCGCAAACGGGCATTCGCACCGTTTGCGAATGCAAAAAGCTTTTATACATCTGGCCCTAAGCTTCTTGAATGTTCTTTGACCTGTTGCCAGGAATGAGATGATGGAAACCTTTAGTTTGTAAACACTGCTCATAAGGTGGCCAAACAAATGTCCAAGGAAAATTCTATTTGTTCAGTGGCTGTTCTTATAAGCACAGTCCTCACATGACACCAACTTATGTTCATAGACCTCTGTTCTCTACAGGTACCAAACTCTGTTCACTTGTGCTTTTATAACTAATCGCATATACACAACCACACAAGTTCCATTCACTTGCGCTTCTCACATAACATAAACAAACACAGTGGTGCACTTTAATGCTCCAGTTCTGTTGCTGATAAAAAGTGATTCGGGTTGAGGCATGTGATTGCTTGCGTTGGGTACCTAAATTTTGACGTTGCTCTGATTCCTTCTTTTGTTTTTTTCAAGGGTTTCTGGAAGGCTGAGCAGCATGGACTTACTGTGATTTTCGTTACAAGGACGGCTGTTAGATGACTTTCTCTCAAGTAAGTGTGGATCAAGTCTGGGATTCTTCTGGAGAGCAGGAGAGATGTTGCCTGATGGAGCGTCTCAGGGCAAAGCAAGTTCTAGACTGTCGGATGTATTTTATGTTGATAAACCACACCCAAGATGGCCACTGAGAGCTACAATGGTCTTGCGGGATCTCAGTACTTTCTGCTGTGAACCCTACAGTGTAAATGTTAGCACACAAGCTCAGGTGCTAATATACTGAGTAACTATGTGTGATACTAAAGCGGAAACAACATTTTACTAACAATATTGTGAACATGAAACGAGGTACAAAATGCAAACATTGCATCAATCAGTGCAATCACAGGGATAACACAAATCAGTAAAAGCACATGCATACTCCATAAGCATAGGTGGAGGTGCACTGTTTGGTGGGTGGGCTTTTTAAGAAATAAAGGCTAGCCAATCAGCTTAGTGGGAAACCATGACAATACCACCCCCCACAAAATCCCCTTAGAACTGTTGGCATTAACTGGGGGTCATCAGGGTAAAGGGAATGGAGGAACATACAGTATGAGACCTGAAGCATGTTGAATGTTGGCCAGTAATTCTGAGGAACTTTCTTCCAGGTCATAACCTTTCCAAACTACTAGATAGTTGAGTTTTCTACAGACATGTTTGAAATCAAGGATGGTGGATACTTCATATTCCTGTTCTCTTCCACTAATACAGTTGGTGGTGGTGTGCTTGCTTGGCTCCGGGGTGATACGGCTTGACTAGAGAGACATAGAAGGCAGGATGAATTTGTAATGTATCAGGGAGCTTGAGCTTAATGACTACGTGATTCACCACACTACATACTGTGAAAGGGCCTGTAGTTCTGGGTAGATTTTTTCTTTCCTTTCACAGTCAGGTTTTTAGTGGCGAGCCAAACTTGATCACCCACTACATAAGAGAGTTGTGCTATCTGATGTTTGTTTGCATAGTGTTTCTGGGCCCCCTTACCCTTTGCTTAGCAAAAATGAGCTAAACTGAGGATTCACTGTGGTTGAGCATGAAACTCTCAAAATGAGGGAACTTCATTTATGGCTGGAACATCCCATTGTACATCTTTGGGATGATAACCCTGCATACAGTAGAACTGTGACATACCTTGGGAGGAGTGTTCTGTGTTATCATATGCAAATTCAATGGCCTATAGATTATCACATAAGCCAATAACAAGCACCCAAGATATTGTTCCATAGTTTGGTTTGTTCATTCAGTTAGATCATATGTTTAGGGCTGGTAACTTGAAGACACTGGACCTCCTTGTTTAAAGTTCTACATAAAGCTTTCCAGAAGTGGGAAACAAACTGTGTTCCATGTTCAGTGATAATGGCAGATGGGATACCATGGAGGCAGAGTATGTTGGAGGCAAAACTAGAAGCCAATTCAATGGCTGTGGGTAACTTTTTTAGTGGTACAAAGTGCACCAATCCGGACAAGTGTTCGACCCATGTTAAAATCATGGAATAACTGGTGTGGATTGGTGGTAAGTATACCACAAAGTCTACCAAGACAGTGTGCCAGGGTTTGGGTAGAATAGAAATAGGTTGTAACAAACCACTAAGTGTAGTGCGTGGAGTCTTACTTAGTGTACAAATTGCACATGTCAGCATTCTTTTGTATATCTGTAAGCATGGAGGGCCACCAAAAATGTAGTTGTGCCAGTTGGTAGTTTATTAAAATCCCTGGATGAGCAGTGAGTCGCATATGACTCAATTGCAGTTCAATGTTCTGTAATACTGGGCGTGGTAGGAATATTTGATTAGCAGAACAGTATAGAATGCCATCTTGAAATTCTAACTGTGGGTATTCACGTTCCCACTGTTGTTGGGTTTTAGTTTGTGTACACAGTTTCTCATTGGCAAAGAAATCTTAGGTGTAGGTACTGATCGAAAACTTTTCAGGTAGAAGGATAGGCATTGAGTCTTCCTCAGTGGTACTGGTGTCATATTCCCTTATATGGTATAAGGCGTCAGCCTTGGAATCCTCTTTTCCCAATCGATAGGTAATAACAAAATTATATTTGTTGAAAAACAATGCCCACTTTAGTTGTCTGGCGGAGAGTCCTCGAATAGAGAATAACCATTGTAAATTGAGATGGTCTGTGTAAATTGTAACTGGGTGTCTAGCCCTTAACAAGTACTGGCACCATTCTTCATAAATTGTCTTAATGGCTAGCAGTTCATGGTTGACAATTGGATAATTTAATTCTGCAGGTGATAACTTCCGTGAGTAGTAAGCGATGGGGTGCATCTGGCTTGTGTCACTGTCTCTTTGTGAAATAAATCCCCCTATGGTAAATTTTGAAGCATCAGCATCTACTATGAAGAGATTGGTTGGATCTGGATGCATATGCAAGGGAGCAGGAGTGAAGGCTCTTTTTAGGGTCTGGAAGACTGTTTCATCTGTTTGATGCCACTCAAATGTCATTCCTTTACAGAGTAGTTGTGTTATACAGACTATGGTTTTGGAAATTGGTCAACAAATCTCCTATAAAAATTAGGAAAACTAAGAAAACTTTGCACTTGTTTCAAAGATGTGGGGCTGGGCCAATTTGTCACTGCTTCAACTTTCTTTGGATCCATGCCGACTCCTTCCAGACTAAGGATATAACCTAGAAGCTCCACAAGAGAGACATGGAAGGTGCATTTCTCCAGTTTCACATACAAGGAGTCCCTTAGCAGTAGTTGAAGAATAGCCCTCACTTGTTATACACGCTAAGACTTATTTTTAGAATATATCAAAATGTCATCAATGTACACACAACAGAGCATACATCTATAAACTCTTTTAGTACCTCTTCTATAAAATGTTCCAATGCCACGGGGCCGTTGCAGAGTCCGAAAGGCATGACCTGATACTCATAATGGGTGAATTTTGTTTGGAAAGTGTTCTTACTTTCATCACCCTTTTGGACTTATACTTGGTGGTGAGCCACACATAGGTCTATTTTAGTAAAAATGGGTGCTTCCTTCTAGTGTGTTGCGATCAATGGCAATGGATACCACTTTTTAATGGGCACACTGTTTACTGCAAGGTAGGCAATGCATGTTGTTAGTTCACCCCCCTTTTTTGGATACAAAAAAGAGAGGAGATAAAACAGGAGATCTTGAATGTGTAATAAAACCATTAGCTAAGTACTCGTCTAGATATCGGTGAAGGTGTTTATTTTCCTTCTCTACAAGTACGTAAATTCAGTTTCACTGGAGTTTGGCTCCTGGGACTAGGTTTATCCTGCATTCATAGCCCCTGTGCAGAGGCAGGGTATTGGCCTTTTGCTTGTCAAACATGTCTAACAGGTCGGAATACTCCTCGGGTATCCCTTCTAGAGTCAGGACACAGTTTATATACTTAGGGAAATCATGACCCAGGAGGGTCACTGTTTTGGTGGAATTTCTGTAACATGTTTGGTGACAGTAAGTGGAGTGCAAGGCTAATGTTCTTTTCTCCCAGTCAATCTGTGGGTTTTGTTTGATTAACCACAGTATGCCTATTTAAGTCAAAATTGAGGTGCATCTATGACATCGAAGTATATGGATTCAACGTATACGTTTTCATAGGTCATAGTTAGAGTCTCTGTTTGAAGTTGTATAAGTCCTGACGTCAGATCCTTACCATTCACAACTTGTACTATCTCAGGTTTATCCTTGGGAATTGTCACAATCCCAGCCAAGGTTAAGAATTTACTATCAATGAAATTACTGGTAGCCGCAGAGTCCATAAGGACTACCACCGTCCAGGTATAAAGAGATACTGAGGTTAGGGTTACTGTGAAACTAAGATGATGACATACTATGCTAGTAATTACATTGGAGGTCAAACTTAACAATAAACCTGGTAGCTTGACCTCTCCAGCTACCAAGTGAGCTCCTTTTCCGTCTGATCAGTGATAAAAGCATAACCAGAGCTCCCTACCAATTTAGTTGGTTTATTTTTGAGTGGTCGCGTAGGACACTCCTTGACTAAATTACCTGTTTTCCCACAATATAAACATTAAGTTTTCTCCTTTTTTCTTTCTCTTCTTTTGGGAGAGGCCTCTCATGGTACCGATTTGCATGGGCTCTGGGTTATCGCTTTTGGTAGTAGAGTCATACCTACTCCCTTTGTCTTGGAAAACGATGACCTTATGATCAAATGATAACTCTTTTTCTCCTTTCCTTTCTTAGAGGCGGTGATTATGTTTTACAGCCACAATTTTTTAGAAGATCTAGAATTTGGGACAGGAAATTCTTCTGTTCATCTCGAAGTCCTCAGTAAAAGAGGGGTACTCATTTGCCCTCTGAGCATTCGGCTTCTATAACCAACCTACAAAAGGTAGAGATATAGTGTAACAGGTCAGAGGATCCTTATTTCAAATTCAGGAGTTCATTGTCCTCATCCTGAACAAAGGCATGTTTCACAAACAACTTTTTCATTGCGTCCTTAAAGGCCACAAAATTGTACAACAAAGGGTCATCACACTCTACAAGGAAAATGGACCATGGTGCTGTGTCTCATCTCAGATAGGAGAGAATAAAGTCTACTTTTGTAGCATCATCAGGAAATGGTCTAGGGTGTGCCATGATATGAAAGTGGCACTGTTTGAGGAAAATGCCGAATTTGTTTCTGTCCTCCTAAATTCATTTGGGTGGCTCTAGGGGGACTTGAAGAGGTGGAACCACTTGGATCTGTGTGGGAGGATCACTTGACATAGTAGATGAAGTTCCTTCTGAAACCTGAAAACATGGAGGTTTTAATACTTGCTTTTGTTGCTGATGCATAGAAGTAGGTAGGAAAAGTCCATGGATTGGCTTGGCACACATTTAACTGGGCCTGTATTGCCCTCTTGTCTTATTTTAAGGCAACATTTACGGCCTCTTGTCTTGTCTTAAGGCAACATTTACCGCCTGATGTCTTGCAACGTTACTTTTCAAGATGGCTCCATAACATCCAGGCAAAGCTATTCACATGGGCTTTTGCCTGCTGTCAGATTGTAGGAGGTTGGCTCCCCATATAGTGTATGAAAAGGAGGTGCACTCAGCAGAGAGTCCAAACAACCCTACTTTGGTATCCAGAGGTAAAAAGCAGACCACCCAAATCCTGTTTTTGTGGTAGTGCAGACGAGCAGTTAGGCTAATCCAGGAGGTGTCAACGCATTTTTTGTACTCACAGTATCAATAAATGTGGACACACACTCTGAGGAATAACTCAAGACCAATTTACAAAAATACTTCAGATTTGTATAACATTTTTAGGACCAAGATCATCACTATATGGTAAGCACTTCTTATGTTATGATTTTTCAATGATTAAAAACTTTTCTGTTTATGTGCATAATTACTCAGCAAAGGAACCAAGAGGAAGTGTTTATAAAATGCATATAAAATCAGGGAATGCTCTCACAAATATCACCTTATATTTTTAGCTTTAGGTCGTCCAAGTGCCTCATGGGCCTGCCAGAGAACTTTGGGTGGTTCCTGGTACAAGCGGGAGCAGTTGCCGCAGGTATTGGAGCTGGTGCTAAAAGGAAAAGGGGACTACTTGGAAACAAACTCAAAGTTGGACTTAAAGGTGAGTCCGGTGGGTCCCCTTGGAGGGTGGAGGTCGCAAGTAGTTAGGGACCCCTAGAACACAGCTGGTTTCTTGATGTGGGGGCCAGGGAGGCTGGGTGCAGTACAGAGAGGTCACCAGGAGTCATGCAACCCTGGGTCCTTGGTGCCAGGAGCAGGTGAGTTTGAGGGTAGTATGCAGGTCAGCAGGGTCACTCTGGGGGTGGTTCGTGGGTGTCCTTGAGTACCTCGAATTGTGCTTACTTCTGGGCATTTGGGAGCACAGAGGGGACTTTGCTTCTGGGTGTCTGACATTGGGGGTTCAGTCTCCCAGGTAGTGGTATGCCACAGCTCCTGAAAGTCCCAGTGCCACCAAACTTGGAACAGAGGTAGGTTCAGTCCATTGGGTCCATTGTGCAGAGTTTGGTTGGGATGCTGTGTCCAGTTCATTGGTCGGGAGCAGTTCACTGAACTGGACTGCAAAGGTCCCTTGCCTGCAGGGTGCAGGGGAGTGAAGCCTTCACTCTGAGGGGGGTTCTTGGCAATTTTTAAAAGGCTGGATGTGCTCTGGGGTTTTTGAGCCCTTCAGGTTTCCAGGCAACACCTCAGCTGCAATTGTCGAATCCTTGGAGCAGCATTTTCTATGTGTGCCATTTTCTTTGTGCAGCAGGACTTCAGTTCTCATGCCCTGGGTCTTCTTTGATCCTGATCTTCTTGTGTCTGTCAAATCTGATTTCTTGTTCTAGGGATGCCCTCTAAATATTGCATTAATGTGGTGTTAGAGGGAATACCTGGTACTGGCCAATGGCCCATATACCTTAGGGTGGCTACACACACTAAGTGATCACTTCCTGTGGGAATGGGTCACAACCCTATCTCTGATTAGCTATTTCCCTACCATCCAAGATGGAGGAAAATGAAATGGCGTGGTCATCTTGCCTGTGACACCTGAGGTGTGGTGCAGGCTGGGGGTTGCCACTCCTCCTATGCTTGCTCGGTTTCCCACCTAAAGTGGAAGTATCAACATTGCTGCTAGCCGCAGAGGTGGAGGTCACATTTCAAAGGTGGTAAAGCCTTTGAAGCTGACGAGTAGTGCAGGGTGCCTGCCTGGGGAATGAGGAGTAACACCTCTACCCAGGAAATACTTTGTGGTCTGACACCTGAGAGCATAGGCTCCCTCCCCAGGAATCCAGAATTGTGTCTGGTAGTGGCAGACTGGTTTAGACCAGTCAGCAACCAAACCAGGGATGTCAGGTTTTGCAAGGGGCACCTCCAGGGTGCCCACTGAGTACTTTTTTAAATAATAAATCCAACACTGGCATCAGTGTGGGTTTATTATTCTGAATTGTTTGATAGCAAACAACCCAGGGTTCAGAGATGCCATCATGTAACTGGGGAACTCGTACTGACCAGTGTCCAGCACATGCATTTGCCTTAGCTCACCTGTACATACTATGTCTTAAGGTTTAACAAAGACACAGTAGGAGCATATTTGCTCATGCCAACATATGCCCTCACATGCATTATAGTGCACACTGCCTTAGGGCTGTAAGGCCTGCTGGAGGGGTGACTTACCTATATTGCATGCAGTAGTAGTGGGCATGGGACCCATGGTGAGTGCTATGTTTAGTTTTCAAATTTAGATTCACCTTGTTACGCTCTTTCAATAGCAGTGTGCATGTGGCTGGTGTGGGTCCTCTCAGAGTAGTACAATTGGTGCTGCAGCTCTGAAGGGTCCTCTTCAGCACTCATGCCCTAGGTGCCAGGAGTACCATTTACTAGGGACTTACAAAGGTGGCTGAAGTGCGAAGCATAATACAGCTTTGGTGGAAAGAGATCTAGCCCTGGGAACCTGTTTAGCAGAAGCCCAGGGCACAGTATGAATCCACATAATTTTACAGGCAAATGTCGTGGGCTATCACATCAAAATTGGCGGTTTCTCACACTACCCCCCAAACGAAAGGAGGTGAAACTACCCTTCCCCTGGGGAGTCTTCATCCTCTAAGTGGAAGAACCTAGAGAGGCTATCTGCATTAGCATTGGCAGTCACAGGTCTGTGTTCCACTTAGAAGTCTATTTCCTGTAGGAATATGGACCACCTAAGCAGTTTGGTGTTTTTACCTTTCATCTCTAGAAGCTCCTGAGAGGCCAGTGGTCTGTTTAAAACATGATGTGAGAGCCAAACAATTATGGCCTAAGCTTCTTCATAGCCCAGACCACAGCAAAGGATTCCCTCTCTATTGCACTCCCTTTTTGTTTCCTGGGAGTCATCTTCTGCGTAGAAAAGCAACAGACTGGTCATGTCCCTCATCACTGGCTTGGACTGGAGCTACTCCTATCCCAAGTTTTGAGGCCTCTCTGTCAACAAAAAACAGCTTGGATTAATTTGGAGCTTTCAGGGCTGGGACAGAGCACATTGCATCCTTCAGAGCGTCAAAAGCCTTTTGACAACTCACTGAAAATTTTATCTTTTGGGACATTTTACGTTTAGGTAAGTTCTGTGAAGAGGACCACTATGGTGCCACAATCCTTCACAAACCTCCTATGGTAGCCAGTCAAGCCAAGAAATGCCCTGACTTGAGTCCGGGTGTTTAGAGCTTCTCAAGACAGAACTGACTGGATCTTGAGTTGGAGTGGCTGAACTTGGCCTCCACCTACCAGGTGGTCCAAGTATACAACCTTTTCCTGTGCCATATGGCACTTACTAGCCTTGATAGTGAGGGCTGCGTTTTGCAGGGCCTCAAGGACCTTTCCCAGGTGGATCAAGTAATCCTGCCAGTTGGAGCTATAGACAGCAATATCATCTAGATAAGCTGTACCGAGGGATTACAACCCAGCTAGGACTTGGTTCACCAACCTCTGGAAGGTGACAGGGGCTGATCTTTCTTTTGCTCTAAGGGTCGGGCCCATCTGCCAATACCCAGATGTAAGATCAAAGGTACTCACTGAGGTATTTGGCTGCCCCTAAACTGTCTATGAGCTCATCAGTTTTTGGAATTGGGTGTGTATCAGTTCTGTTGCAAAATTGAAGCCCCTATAGTCTGCACAAAACCTAATTTCCTTGTTCTCTACCTTGGAGTGAGGTTTGGGGATTAAACCTACCGGGCTGGTCCAGGGGGTCTCAGAGGGTTCGATGACACCCAAATCCAGCATCTTGTTGTCTTCAACTCAAATGCTTTCTCTGATATGGTCTGGCTATAAATTCTGTTTTGAGTGGCAAGCTGTCTCCAGTTTCCACAGCATGGGTACACCAGCTAGTCCTACCATGGGTCAAAGAGAATAGTTCAGCATACTGATTGAGAACTTGCCTGCAATCTGTGAGGGTGTCTGACAAAACCACTCCATCCTCAGAGCTGTCTTTGAGGTTGCTGGCGAGGAGATGAGGGAGAGAAACACTCTCTTCCTCCTGTCCCTCATCTGTAACCCTAAGCATGGTCACATCAACTATCTCAAAATAGGGCTTCGGCTTCAGGTGGTTGACATGTATTATCCTTTTGGGATTCTTGCAACTACCAAGGTCAACCAAGTAGGTGACCTTCCCTTTTCCTTCAAGTATGGGGTATGGCCCAGACCAACCATCATGGAGAGCCCTAGGAACCACAGGCTCAAACACCCAAACTTTTTACCCTGGTTGGAACTCCACCATAGCAGTGTTTTGGTCATACCAGTGCTTCTGGAGCTCCTGGCTGGCATGGAGGTTTTTCCATATTCTCCACCAGCCTGGTTTGAAGGTCAAGTACATAATCCATAATTGGCTCTTTGAGAGGGCTTTTCCAGCCTTCCTTCACAAGACTCAATGGACCCCTAACAGGATGCCCAAACAAAAGAGGCCCTTTCTCACACATATCACAGCATTGCAGTGCTTACCTGAAGGTCTGCACTGCCCACTTTTCAGAAACATTATGGACGGAGCTCTGTTCACCCTACCTTACTTCCTGTGAATCGAAGTCCCACCAGGGAGATTGGGTAGAGTCTAGCAGAAGGGCTGGATTGGAGGTCATCTGGAGTTACCTGGTATAGTTGTTGAACCTTAAAAATGGAAACGAGTTGTGGTAAGTGTCCTGTCTAGATGACATAGTTGCACCCACTCCCTGTTGGTTTACCCAATAGTATGAATACCCCACCCCCCACCTACCTGTGATCAACTAAGTCGGTCATCAGGTCCATTGTGTAGTTGTAGTACTGGATATTGTCCACTCAGATTTGTCTCTTGATGGGATGTTAGTTGTGGCAAGGTTGAGTCTAGGAGAGACCAATCATAATCATATTACAACCCAGGTGAGGATTCATACCATCCTCTTCAAAATATAGGCCCCCATTACAACCCTGGCGGACGGGGTAAAGCAGCGGTAATACCCCCAACAGGCCGGGGAAAAAAAAATTGAATCACGACCATAACATAGACAGACACTTTAACACTCCGACCGCCACGGCGGTAGAAACAAACACCGTGGCGGTAACCGCCAACAGACAGGCAGAACACAAGGTTCCACCCACTGTATTACAAGAGGCCTAACCACCACTTTTTCCGGGGTGGAACCAACGCTATCAAAAGCACAGCGGAAACAGTCCTTGAAAGGGAAACCACTCACCTCTCGACACCCAACGAGGAACCACCAGGATGCCATGGAGCTCGAACTACACGTACTGCCCATGCTGGTCTTCCTCCTGCTCTATCAGGAGCAGGACAGACGCCTTCGACGACCACGGTGAGTACAGCACCTACAACACAGGGGAGGGGGAGGGAAAAGAGAGTGACACACATGCAACATGCAATACCCCTACCCCTACCCCCACCCTCACCCACAACACCATACACACAAATACATGCAGCAACATTACATATACACCCCCCCCCACCACCTGGAAGAATGCAAGAACAAAATTAAATGATTGTAACAATTGTAATCATGAATAATCAGATAGTGAAAGTTGAGAAATCAGTATATACCAATTTGTACACCACCTACACAAGTCCGGATAGTGTACCAACCATTGTTCGTGGACCAATGGTCCCAAAATGCATGGACGAAGACCACACAAGATACCTGACTCGAAACAGAGAGAACACTGCAGGGGGCGTCAGTTCAAAAATAAACAGGCACCTCAGGGAGAAGGGGAGGAGGGCACCTCAGCCGGATGAATGCACGACGCCACAGCTCCTCGAGGGGGCTCCATGACCAATGCTGGATCCTGGGGAATGCAAAGCCACAGTCTCTCAAGTCTTTCCAGTGGGTGGTTTGCCCACTGCTTTATCCTGGGGAGTGCAAAGCCAAAGTCTCTCAAGTCTTTCCAGTGGGTGGTTTGCCCACTGCTTTATCCTGGGGAGTGCAAAGCCGCAGTCTCTCAAGTGGATAACAGTCTCCACTGGTTCTGGAGGGGGCTTGATGCCCAAAGGGCTTTATCCTGCCAAGGACTGAGGTAGTGGATGTGATTCTCCATTGGTTCTGGACGGGGCTTGGTGCCCAGAGTGATTCATCCTGCCAAGGACTGAGGTAGTGGATGTGATACTCCACTGGTTCTGGAGGGGGCCTTGTGCCCAGAGTGCTTCATCCTGCCAAGGACTGTGGTAGTGGATGTGCTTCTCCACTGGTTCTGGAGGGGGCTTGGTGCCCAGAGTGCTTCATCCTGCCAAGGACTGAGGTAGTGGCTGTGATTCTCCAGTGGTTCTTGAGGGGGCTTGGTGCCCAGAGTGCTTCATCCTGCCAAGGACTGAGGTAGTGGATGTGATTCTCCACTGGTTCTGGAGGGGGCCTTGTGCCCAGAGTGCTTCATCCTGCCAAGGACTGAGGTAGTGGATGTGATTCTCCACTGGTTCTGGAGGGGGCCTGGTGCCCAGAGTGCTTCATCCTGCCAAGGACTGTGTTAGTGGATGTGCTTCTCCACTGGTTCTGGATGGGGCTTGGTGCCCAGAGTGCTTCATCCTGCCAAGGACTGAGGTAGTGGATGTGATTCTCCACTGGTTCTGGAGGGGGCTTGGTGCCCAGAGTGCTTCATCCTGCCAAGGACTGAGGTAGTGGATGTGATTCTCCACTGGTTCTGGATGGGACTTGGTGCCCAGAGTGCTTCATCCTGCCAAGGACTGAGGTAGTTCTGGAGGGGGCCTGGTGCCCAGAATGCTTCATCCTGCCAAGGACTGAGGTAGTGGATGTGATTCTCCACTGGTTCTGGAGGGGGCCTTGTGTCCAGAGTGCTTCATCCTGCCAAGGACTGTTAGTGGATGTGATTCTCCACTGGTTCTAGAGGTGGCTTGGTGCCCAGAGTGCTTCATCCTGCCAAGGACTGTGTTAGTGGATGTGCTTCTCCACTGGTTCTGGATGGGGCTTGGTGCCCAGAGTGCTTCATCCTTCCCGAGGACTGAGGTAGTGGATATGATTCTCCACTGGTTCTGGAGGGGGCTTGGTGCCCACAGTGCTTCATCCTGCCAAGGACTGAGGTAGTGGATGTGATTCTCCACTGGTTCTGGATGGGACTTGGTGCCCAGAGTGCTTCATCCTGCCAAGGACTGAGGTAGTTCTGGAGGGGGCCTGGTGCCCAGAATGCTTCATCCTGCCAAGGACTGAGGTAGTGGATGTGATTCTCCACTGGTTCTGGAGGGGGCCTTGTGTCCAGAGTGCTTCATCCTGCCAAGGACTGTTAGTGGATGTGATTCTCCACTGGTTCTAGAGGTGGCTTGGTGCCCAGAGTGCTTCATCCTGCCAAGGACTGTGTTAGTGGATGTGCTTCTCCACTGGTTCTGGATGGGGCTTGGTGCCCAGAGTGCTTCATCCTGCCAAGGACTGAGGTAGTGGATATGATTCTCCACTGGTTCTGGAGGGGGCTTGGTGCCCAGAGTGCTTCATCCTGCCAAGGACTGAGGTAGTGGATGTGATTTTCCACTGGTTCTGGATGGGACTTGGTGCCCAGAGTGCTTCATCCTGCCAAGGACTGAGGTAGTTCTG
This sequence comes from Pleurodeles waltl, assembly GCF_031143425.1. Classification (NCBI taxonomy): domain Eukaryota; kingdom Metazoa; phylum Chordata; class Amphibia; order Caudata; family Salamandridae; genus Pleurodeles; species Pleurodeles waltl. The sequence goes on from NC_090448.1 coordinate 1,020,001,677, forward strand.
GAGGGGGCCTGGTGCCCAGAATGCTTCATCCTGCCAAGGACTGAGGTAGTGGATGTGATTCTCCACTGGTTCTGGAGGGGGCCTTGTGTCCAGAGTGCTTCATCCTGCCAAGGACTGTTAGTGGATGTGATTCTCCACTGGTTCTAGAGGGGGCTTGGTGCCCAGAGTGCTCCACATGCAGTGTGGCCGTTCCCATTCCCTCACCTGGGTGTGTGTGCCACGAGATTGCCTAATAACAGGTAGCATTATACCCCATGGAGGCAGAGACATACCCCACCTTGCTGCGGCTTCTCCTGCCACCTGCAGATGCAAACATTTATGAAAGTCATGCCTCATGGAAGCTGGGCAGGGTCCATGAAGTCTCCTCCAGTGTCGGACGGCTGCCCACTGGTGATGGTAGCCATGTCAGCTGTACTGCCACTGTCCGAGCACGTTGCAGGGATGGTGGAGGTGCTAGCGGCGGTGTCTGTGGCGGCGGTGCTGGCGGTGGTGCATGTGTCAGCACCTGTTGAGGGATACAGCAGGACGTCTCCTGCAGCCTCGGAAGGCTGCCCACTGGGGAAGATGCTGGGGACTGTTGCTGAGGCTGCAGACGTGCAGGTGGCGGTGCAGGTGGCTGTAAAGGTGGTGGTGCTGGTGGCAGTGCAGGTGGCGGTGCTGGTGGCAGTGCAGGTGGCGGTGCTGGTGGCGAGGCAGGTTGTGGTGTTCGCCGCCGTACAGGTTGGTATAGTCGTTGACAGAAGGGGTGACACTAGTCCCTCAGTCGGTGCCACTGTGCCGTGTCCTGACCTGCTCTTCTGCTTTTTTCCCTTCCCCACCTTTGATGGTGATGCAGGTGTCTTGCCACTGTCCCCCTTTGTTTTGGCAGAGCCCTTGGTGGCTGGTAGGTGCGGCTTCTCCCTCCAGGATGTGGGCACCTTCTTCACGTTGGCAGGTGGCGGAATGTCCTTGGCCTCGCAAGGTGGCACACTGGCAGCCCTGATGGGTGGCGCACTCGATGACCACGCAGTTGCTGGCACCACTGTGCCTGGGGATTTGGTGGCTGAGGTGCTGGGCTGGGACCTGGAAAGCCTGTCCCTAGGGGAAGGACGGGGGGAGATGAAGGGAAGAGGTCAAAATTAGCCAGGAAAAGATGCTTAGACTCACTGGGACTGGAAGTTGGAGGAGGTCTGAGAGTGGAGGAAGAGGTAGTGGTTGTAGGAGGTGTACGTTTGCTGAATTTGGGTAAAGGTGCATAGGCCGGAGGCTGTTGTGAGGTGGATGGCTGTTGGGTGGGTGTGTGCCTACATTTGTGTACTTTGGGAGGAGGGCTCACAGACACACTGGGAGAGGACACAGGGGATGTGTGCATTGTAGTGGGGGTGGTGATTGCATGTGAGCGGTGTGTAGTGATGGGCATGCTGGTGATGGAGGTAGTGGATGAAGATGTAGTGCATGCAGTTGTGAGTGGAGATGAGACAGGGAGGGAGGAGGAGGACGTGGAGGAGGGGGACACAGTGGAGGCAGTGGATGTTGCTGTGTCTGCATGGGAATGGTGCCTGTGTGAGTGCCTGTGGGATGTGTGAAGAAGTGTATTTGGCGTGCCATCGCCAAGGACGTCCGGACCTTGGGGGTCTACCATAGATGGAGCACCCACTGCCCTAAAAGATGGGAGAACCTGCACCGCTGGAGCAAGAAGACAGCGGAGGCCCAGCTGGGGATGGCCTCCCAACGTGGAAGGGGTGCCCGTCGCACCATGACTTCCCTGATGTACCGCAAATCCAAAGCACTGTTAGGCAGCACCTGCCTGATACTGCTTTGCCAAACCCTCCAAACCAGATCTCAGCACCTATATTTAATTCTACAACAGCCTTGGAAGGCCGAGTATTTCCAAAACTAACTAAGTTGATGAGGACTCCTCCCTAGAAGGATAAACCATCTAAAAATTGGGTTGGATGCCCAAATTGAGGCTCATATTACAGTGAAACAAGTCCCTACTGTGCCTCAACACAATATTGGAGGCAAAGACAGATGCTGAATGCAGTACCAAGGATCATGCAAGTAGTCTGGATTCACATTGGTCAAGGGCTTTATTAAAGAGAGCCAAAAAGAGATTAAAGGCAAAGAACAAAGTTACAAAGGAACAATTGCAAACTCAGCACCCAAAGGACCAAACACTTGCAGACCACAATGAAACCAGTATATACCCCATCTTTAAGGACAGGAAGACTGGCAAAAAGCACCTAGAAAGCTAGAAACTGCTCCAATCGCCAGAACACCAGCGTGCACAGAGCACCATAATAGACAATTTCCCAGTCCAGCCTAGTACACATAATAGTGGCAACACATGCCTGAAGCTTAATGTGTCTCCAGGACATCAGACCTCAGCAACATCCCCACCATACTCCAAATCCTTGGATTCTCTTCATCCAGTCTTATTTAATCCAAGCAGCGTCTTAGCCAGGCCCTAAGAGCCCAAACTTCATTCAAGGGCAGCTCCTGTTTCCACTAGATTGTGCCACGACAGCACAGATGGGTCCATCCTTGTGTAGTCAAAAGCCATTCATCTAAACAATTTGGAAGGGTTGAAGAACTGGGAAGTAAGTCAGTGCCCGTCAAGCTGGCACTTACACCCCAATATCAAACAGAAGGCAACATGACATCCTGAACCACTCAAATCTTCTATCGCTCTTTAAGGCATTACCAAATTTGATTAATATAAATTGTGAAGACATTTTAAGTGTAGCATTTACATTTTTTACCAGAGCACAACAAACATTGCAAATCAACAATATTGTCTTCAAGGACTTCGGCACTGACCAAATATTGGCTAATAGGACAATCTTGGAGGAATGGGAAATAGCGGTTGTCAAAATAAGCCTGTCCAAATACCCTCTACCCGTAAAAAAACAAAGTGAATCCTCAAACTCGAAAGTTTGCACCTTCAGTATTTTAAAGGGGGTAGGGCATCTTAAAGCGATTTGGTTGAATAATAAAATGTCCATATTCCGCACTTACTTAAGTTCAATGGATCCATCTAGAAGGTTGTCTTTTGAATCTGGCAAAGAAAATATCAAAACAGATTGCGCATGGTTGTCTTCCGTCCTCTCCAGTAATGTACAGAAGTACTCCTAGCCACAGCAATCAAGTGTATGAGATGAAACATCAACTACAAATCGTATCATGGAATGTTGCTGGTCTAACAAGACTCCTTAAAGGATTATGCACATCAGTTCTTGAGGGGTGCTGATATACATTCTTTCCAAGCAACCGGCTAACAAATCCCTTTGTCAATCCCTGGATTTTATGAAGTGCATCATCTGCAGTAAAAAGAAACATCTTTGGGAGGCCATTCGGTGGCCTCTTGATATACTTAACATCGTCTTGGATTTAAAAATGAATAAAGTTCCTGTCCACGATGACATGCTACAATCAATCACGTTGGAT